>NC_073647.1:82901622-83207800 GCF_029407905.1 Bubalus kerabau
AATATGGTATATCACATTGATTTATTTTCATATACTAAAGAATCCTTGCATCCCTGGGATAAACTTGATGTGATCATGTATGATCCTTTTAATGTGTTGTTGAATTCTGTTTGCTAGTAGTTTGTTGAGGATTTTTGAATCTATGTCCATCAGTGACATTAGCCTTTAATTTCTTTTTTTGTGGTATCTTTGTCTGGTTTTGGTATCAGTGGGAGTGTGGCCTCGTAGAATGAGTTTGGAAGTGTTTTCTTCTCCTGCAACTTTTTGGAAGATTTTGAGAAAGATAGGCATTGGCTCTTTTCTAAACATTTCATTGAATTCACCTGTGAAGCTGTCTGGCCCTGGGCTTTTCTTTTAGGGAGGTTTTTTTTTTTTTTTTTTTTTTTTAATCACAGTTTCAATTTCAGTGATTGTGATTGGTCTGTACATAATTTCTATTTCTTCCTGGTTCAGTCTTGGAAGGCTGAACTTTTTAAAGGATTTATCTTTTTCTTCCAGGTTATCCATTTTATTGGCATATAGTTGCTCATAATAATCTTTTATGATCTTTTCTATTTCTACATTGTCTGTTGTAACCTACCCTTTTTCATTTCTAATTTTGTTGATTTGAGTCATCTCCCTTTTTTGATAATTCCTGCTAATGGTTTGCCAGTTTAGTTTATCTTCTCAAGAGCCAGCTTTTAGTGCTATTGATTTTTGCTATTTTCTTCATTTTTTTTTATTACTTCTCTTCTTAGCCTTATGATTTCTTTCTTTTTACTAACCTTAGGGATTCCCCCCCCTTCTTTTTCTAGTTGCTTTAGGTGTGAGATTAAGTTGTCTATTTGATATTTTACTTGTTTCTTGAGGTAGAATTGATTGTTTTGCTATAAACTGCTTTTGGTGCATCCCAAAGGTTTTGAGTCATTGTGTTTCCATTGTCTTTTGTTTCTAGGTATTCTTTGATGTCGTCCTTGATTTTCTTTGAATTTTCTGTTGGCTATTTAGAAGTGTATTGCTTAGTGAAGTGAAGTCGCTCAGTCCTGTCCGACTCTTTGTGACCCCACGGACTATAGCCTACCAGGCCTCTCCATGCATGGGATTCTCCGGGCAAGAATACTGGAGTGGGTTACCATTTCCCTCTCCAGGGGATATTTCCGACCCAGGGATCAAACCCGGTCTCCCGCATTGAAGGCAGACACTTTAACCTCTGAGCCACTGCTTAATCTCCATGTATTTGTGTTTTACATAGTTTTGTTCCTGTAAAGGATATCCAGTCTTATAGCATTGTGGTCAGAAAAGATGTTTGATATGATTTCAATTTTGTTAAATTTATAAAGGCTTATTTTGTAACCCAAGATTTGGTCTAACCTGGAGAATGTTCTGTGTGCCCTTGAAAAGAGGGTGTATTCCTCTGCATTTGGATGGAATGTCCTGAAGATACCAATGACACTAATGTGTCATTTAGGGCTTTTGTTTCCTTATTAATTTTCTATCTTGATGGTCAGGCTATTATTGAAAGTTGGGTGTTAAAATATGCTACTATTATTGTGGTACTGCTAATTTCACTTTTTTGTTTGTTACCATTTGCCTTATGTAATGAGGTGCTCTTATGTTGGGTGCATACATTTTTACAATTGCTATATATCCTTCTTGGATTGACCCTTGATCTTTATGTAGGTCTTTCCCTAACTCTTATAATAGTCTTTATTTTAAGGTCTATTTTATCTGATATGAGAATTGTTTGGGGATAGTCCTAAGATGGCAGAGGAATAGGACGGGGAGACCACTTTCTCCCCCACAAATTCATCGAAAGAACATTTAAATGCTGAGCAAATTCCACAAAACAACTTCTAAACACTGGCAGAGGACGTCAGGCACCCAGAAAATGCAGCCCGTTGTCATCAAAAGGAGGCCGGACAAAATAGAAAAGATAAAAAGAGAGACAAAAGTGTTAGGGATGGAGACCTGCCACAGGAAGGGGGTCATAAAACAGGAGACCTTTCCAAACACCAGGAAACACTCTCACTGGTGGATCTGTGGGGAGTTTTGGAATCTCAGAGGGCAACATAATTGGGAGGAAAAATAAATAAATAAACCCCACAGATTATGTGCCTAACTACATCTCCCAGCAGAGAAGTAGCCCAGATGCTCGCATCCACCACCAGCAAGTGGGAGCTGAACAGGGAGGCATGGGCTGCATTGCTTAGGGTAGTGACTGGGCCTGAATTCCCTGAGGGCAATCTGAGGGAGCAACCATAAAATAGCAACCCAAACTGTGGGATAGCCAGAGAGAGAAGAAGAAAAAAGAAAAAGAGAGAGAGAGAGAGAGAGAGAGAGAGAACCATCCCGTGAAAAGCCCTAACCTAAGGCACTGCCAGGCCTGCTCACAGAACAAAGACTGAGTGAATACCAGAGGAGAGCTAGCTAGCTAGCTGTGGACCAGCCCATCCCCCGCCAGAGGCAGGCAAGGGGCAGCCAGAGGTGGAAAGGGGCAATTTCGGCCACAGAGACAGCATCCTATACCAAACTGCGAGTAGGCTCCCAGTTGCTAACCAAGACTTCCTGGAATTCTGGATGGATGGCAGTCGCCGGGAGGGTCATGGCCAGAGATCAGTTCCCCAGAAGAGACACAAGGCACACCTGAGAAGGTGGGCCTGCTACGCACCAGGAAACTGAGCGGCTGAGATGGGGAGGAGATAAGACACACCCCCAGCCTGGGGAGAGTGTGCTTACCAAGCACCTGGTCGCCTGAACTGCTCAGACCTGGGAAAGGCACAAAACGCAGGCCCAACAGAGTCTGTGACTTTGTGGAGTACCCGAGAATCTGAACCTGAGCAGCTTAGACCTGGGAAGTGCACACAACCCAGGGCCTGCTTTAGATAGCTCCCCTGGAGAGCAACCTGGAGCCTGAGCAGTGTAGACTGGGAAAGCACACAGGCCGTGAACAGGGGCAAACCCAGAGTGGCTGAATCACTGCAAGCACTCCCCACACACTCCAGTGATGTGTTTGCATAGTTCCTCCCTCCCCACAGGACAACTGAACAAGTGAGCCTAAACAAGTGACCACCTTCGCCCCCTTGTGTCAGGGCAGAAAGTAGACACTGAAGAGACCTGAAAACAGAAGAAGCCAAAATAAACAGAGGGAACCGCTTTGCAAGTGACAGGTGCAACAGATTAAAACCCTGTAGTTAGCACCAACTACATTGGAAGGGGCATATACATCTTGAAAAATATAAGCTGGAACAAGTAACTATCTGAAACTTAACTGAACACAGACTACCCTCAACATCTCCAGAGTCTAACCTTTACTCTAGATTTTTAATCTTTGCTTTTGGGTGCTGCTGCTGCTGCTAAGTCGTTTCAGTCATGTCCGACTCTGTGCAACCCCATAGACGGCAGCCCACCAGGCTGTGCTGTCCCTGGGATTCTCCAGGCAAGAACACTGGAGTGGGTTGCCATTGCCTTCTCTATTGTGTGAAAGTGAAAAGTGAAAGTGAAGTCGCTCCGTCGCATCCGACTTGTAGCGACCCCATGGACTGCAGCCTACCAGGCTCCTCCATCCATGGGATTTTCTAAGCAAGAGTACTGGAGTGGCGTGCCATTTTGTACCTTTAAAAATTCAATCTTCAGTACCCATTTTTACTTAGGAGTGTGATTACTTGCTTGATTGCCCTCTCCCCTTTTGACTCTCCTTTTTCTCCCCTAGGTCACCTCTATCTCCTCCCTCCACCTTCTCTTCTCTACCCAACTCTGAATCTCTCTGTGTTTTCCAGGCTGTGGAGAACACTTAGGCAACTGATTACTGCCTAGATCTATCTCTTGCCTTTTGATCCCCCCATTTCTCCTCCTGGTCACCTCTATCTCCCTCCTCCCTATTCTCTTCTTCATGTAATTCTGTGAACCTCTATGTGTGTCACTCACTGTGGAGAATCTTTTCACCATTAACCTAGATGGTCTATCATCGGTGCCGTATGGATGGAGAAGTCTTGAGGCTACTGTAAGAATAAGACTGAAAACCAGAGCCAGGAAGCTTAACCCAAAAATCTGAGAACACCAGAGAACTCCTGACTCCTAATTGATAAGAAATAATCCAAAAGCCTCCATACCTACACTGAAACCAAGCAACACCCAAGAGCCAACAAGTTCCAGAGCAAGACATACCACACAAATTCTCCAACAACGCAGGAACATAGCCCTGAGCTTCAATATACAGGCTGCCCAAAGTCACCCCAAACCCATAAACATCTCAAAACTCACTACTGGACACTTCACTGCACTCCAGAGAGAAGAAATCCAGCTACACCACCAGAACACTGAAGCAAGCTTCCCTAACCAGGAAACCTTGATAAGCCACTTGTCCAACCCCACCTGCAGGGAGGAACCTCCACCAAAAAGAGGAACCACAAACTGCCAGAATACAGAAAGGCCACCACATACACAGCAATCTAAACTAGATGAAAAGTCTGAGAAATATTCATAGAGAAGGAGCATGATAAATGCCCACCAAACAAAATAAAAGAGGAGGAGATAGGGAGTCTACCTCAAAAAGAATTCAGAATAATGATAGTAACAATGATCCAAAATCTTAAAAACAGTAGAGTTACAGATAAATAGTCTGGAGACAGGGATTTAGAAGATGCAATAAATGTTTAACAAGGACCTAGAAGAAATAAAAATATTCAATCAATAATGAATAATGCAATAAATGAGATAAAAACACTCTGGAGGGAACAAACAGTAGAATAACGGAGGCAGAAGATAGGATAAGTGAGGTAGAAGATAGAATGGTAGAAATAAGTGAAACAGAGAGAAGAGAAAAAAGAATTAAAAGAAATTAGGACAACCACAGAGACCTCTGGAACAATGTTAAATGCCCCAACATTCGAATCATAGGAGTCCCAGAAGAAGAAGACAAAAAGAAAAACCATGAGCAAATACTTGAGGAGATAATAGTTGAAAACTTCCCTAAAATGGGGAAGGAAATAGCCACCCAAGTCCAAGAAACCCAGAGTCCTAATCAGGGTAAACCCAAGGTGAAACACCCCAGATACATATTAATCAAAATAACAAAGATCAAACACAAAGAACAAATATTAAAAGCAGCAAGGGAAAAACAACAAATAATACACAAGGGGATTTCAATAGAAACTCTTTGGGCCAGAAGGGACTGGCAGGACATACTTAAAGAGATGAAAGAGAAAAACCTACAACACCGATTACTGTACCCAGCAAGAATCTCATTCAAATATGAAGGAGAAATCAAAAGCTTTACAGACAAGCAAAATCTGAGAGAATTCAACACCACCAAACCAGCTCTTCAACAAATACTAAAGGATCTTCTCTAGACAGGAAACACAAAAAGGGTGTATAAACTTGAACCCCAAACAACAAACTAGATGGCAACAGGTTCACACTTATCAATAATTACCTTAAATGTAAATGGGTTGAATGCCCCAACCAAAAGACAAAGACTGGCTGAATGGAAAAAAAAAAAAAAAGAAGAAGAAGAAAAACAACCCTAAATACGCTGTCTACAAGAGACCCACCTCAAAACTAGGGACACAAACAGACTGAAAGTGAAGGGTTGGAAAAAGATATTTCATGCAAATAGAAAACAAAAGAAATCAGGAGTAGCAATACTCATAGATTTTAAAATAAAGGCTGTAAAAAGAGACAAAGAAGGACACTACATAATGATCAAAGGATCAATCCAGGAAGAAGATATAACAATTAAAAATATATATGCACTCAACATAGGAGCACCAGGATATGTAAGACAAATGCTAACAGCTATGAAACGGGAAATTAACAATAACACAATAATAGTGGGAGACTTTAATACCCCACTCACACCTATAGATAGATCAACTAAACAGAAAATTAACAAGGAAACACAGTCTTTAAATGATACAATGGACCAGTTAGACCTAACTTATATGTATAGGACATTTCACCCCAAAACAATGAATTTCACCTTTTCCTCAAGTGCACATGGAACCTTCTCCATGATAGATCACATCCTGGGCTAGAAATCTAGCCTTGGTAAATTCAAAAAAAAAAAAATTGAAATCATTCCAAGCATCTTTTCTGATCACAGTGAGGTAAGATTAGATGTCAATTACAGGAAAACAAACTATTAAAAAGTCCATCATATGTAGGCTAAACAACACGCTGCTGTATAACCAACAAATCACAGAAGAAAAAAAAAAAAAAGAAATCTAGATGCATAGAAACAAATGAAAATGAAAACACAACAACCCCAACCAAACCTATGGGACACTGCAAAAGCAGTGCTAAGGGGAAGGTTCATAGCAATACATGCTTACCTCAAGAAACAAGAAAAAAGTCAAATAAATAACCTAACCCCAGGATTAGTAGAAGGAAATAAATCTTAAAATTTAGGGCACACATAAATGCAAAAGTAACAAAAGAGACCATAGCAAAAATCAACAAAGCTAAAAGCTGGTTCTTTGAGAAGATAAATAAAATAGATAAACCATTAGCCAGACTCATGAAGAAACAAAGGAAGAACCAAAGCAACAAAATTAGAAATGAAAATGGAGAAATCACAACAGACAACACAGAAATACAAAGGATCACAAGAGATTACTATCAGCAACTATATGCCAATAGAATGGACAACTTGGAAGGAATGGACAAATTCTTACAAAAGGATAACTTTCCAAAACTGAACCAGGAAGAAATAGAAAATCTTAACAGACCCATCACAAGCACGAAAATCAAAACTGTAATCAGAAATCTGGGCAAACAAAAGCCCAGGACCAGAAGGCTTCACATATGAATTCTACCAAAAATTTAGAGAAGAGCTAACACCTATCTTACTCAAACACTTCCAGAAAACGGCAGAGGAAGGCAAACTTTCAAACTCATTCTATGAGGCCACCATCACCCTAATACCAAAACCTGACAAAGATGCCACAAAAAAAGAAAACTACAGGCCAATATCACTGATGAACATATATGCAAAAATCCTTAACAAAATTCTAGCAATCAGAATCCAACAAACATAATAAAAAGATCATACATCATGATCAAGTGGGCTTTATGCCAGGGATGCAAGGATTCTTTAATATCTGCAAATCAATCAATATAATACACCACATTAACAAATTAAAAGATAAAAAGCGTATGATTATCTTAATAGATGCAGATAAAGCCTTTGACAAAATTCAACATCCATTTATGATAAAAGCCCTCCAGAAAGTAGGAATAGAAGGAACATGACTCAACATAATAAAAGCTATATATGACAAACCCACAGCAAACATCACTCTCAATGGTGAAAAATAAAAAATAATTTCCCCTAAAGTCAGGAACAAGACAACGGTACCCACTCTCACCACTGCTATTCAACATAGCTTTGGAAGTTTTGTCCACAGCAATCAAAGAAGAAAAAGAAATAAAAGGAATCCAGATTGGAAAAGAAGAAGTAAACCTCTCACTATTTGCAGATGACACGATCCTCTACATAGAAAACTCTAACGATTCCACCAGAAAATTACTAGAGCTAATCAATGCATATAGTAAAGTTGCAGGATGTAAAACTAACACATAGAAGTCCCTTGCATTCCTATACACTAACAATGAGAAAAAATAAAGAGAAATTAAGGAAATAATTCCATTCACCATTGCAATAAAAAGAATAAAATACTTATGAATATATCTACCTAGAGAAACAAAAGATCTCTATATAGAAAATTATCAAACACTGGTGTTAAGAAATCACAGATGACACAAATAGGTGGAAAAATATACCATATTCATGGATTTGAAGAAACAATATACTGAAAATGAGTATACTACCCAAAGAAATCTATAGATTCAATGCAATCCGATCAAGCTACAAATGATATTTACACAGAACTAGAAAAAGTAATTTCACAATTTGTGTGGAAATACAAAAGACCTCGAATAGCCAAAGCAATCTTGAGAAAGAAGAACGGAACTGGAGGAATCAACCTGCCTGACTTCAGGGTCTGCTACAAAACTACAGCCATCAAGACAGTATGGCTCTGGAACAAAGACAGAAATATAGATCAATGGAACAAAATAGAAAGCCCAGAGATAAATCCATGCGCCTATGGACACCTTATCTTTGACAAAGGAGGCAAGAATATACAATGGAGAAAAGACAATCTCTTTAACAAGTGGTGCTGGGAAAACTGGTCAACCACTTGTAAAAGAATGAAACTAAAACACTTTCTAACACCATACACAAAAATAAATTCAAAATTGATTAAAAATCTAAATGTAGGACCAGAATCTATAAAACTCCTAGAGGAGAACATAGGCAAAACACTCTCTGACATACATCACAGCAGGATCCTCTCTGACCCACCTCAAAGAATATTGGAAATAAAAGCAAAAATAAACAAATGAGACCTAATTAAACTTAAAAGCTTTTGCACAGCGAAGGAAACTATAAGCAAGGTGAAAAGACAGCCTTCAGAATATGAGAAAATTACAACAAAGTAACTGACAAAGAATTAATCTCAAATATATACAGGGAACACCTGCAGCTCAATTCCAGAAAAATAAACGACCCAATCAAAAAGTGGGCCAAAGAACTAAACAGATATTTCTCCAAACAAGACGTACAGGTGGCTAACAAACACAGGAAAAGATGCTCAACATCACTCAGTATCAGAGAACTGCACATCAAAACCACAATGAGATATCATTTCACGCCAGTCAGAATAGCTGCTATCCAAAAGTCTACAAGCAATAAATGCTGGAGAGGGTGTGGAGAAAATGGAACCCTCTTACACTGCTGGTGGAAATGCAAACTAGTCCAGCCACTCTGGAGAACAGTGTGGATATTCCTTAAAAAACTGGAAATAGAACTGCCATATGACCCAGCAATCCCACTGCTGGGCATACACACTGAGGAAAGCAGAATTGAAAGAGACATGTGTACCTCAGTGTTCATTGCAGCACTGTTTATAACAGCCAGGACATGGAAGCAACCTAGATGTCCATCAGCAGATGAATGGATAAGAAAGCTGTGGTACATATACACAATGGAATATCACTCAGCCATTAAAAAGAATGCATTTGGATCAGTTCTAATGAGGTGGATGAAACTGGAGCTTATTGTATAGAGTGAAGTTCCAGAAAGAAAAACACCAATACAGTATACTCGTGCGTATATATATATATATATATATATATATATATATGGAATTTTAAAAAGATGGTAACAATAACCTTATATGCGAGAAACAGGGTGCTCCAGGCTGGTGCAGTGGGATGACCCAGAGGGATGGGATGGGGAGGGAAGTAGGAGGGGGTTTCAGGATGGGGAACACATGTACACCCATGGCTGATTCATTTCAATTATGGCAAAAAAACACTACAATATTGTAAAGTAATTAGCCCTTAATTAAAATAAATAAATTGAATTAAAAAAAGAAAAGCATCAGCAACAACAACAAAAAGAATTGTTTGTATGAATTTCTTTTGATTTGTATTTTCATAAAATATATTTTTCTATCCTCTCCCTCTCAGTCTGTATGTGTCTCTATGTCTGTTGGTCTCTTGTAGTCAGCACATATAAGGGTCTTGATTTTGTATCCATTCAGCCAATCTGTGTCTTTTGGTTAGTGCATTTAATTCATTTATATTTAAAGTAATTATTGATATGTATATTCCTCTTCACGTTTTCTTTTTTGGGTGTTTTTAATTTATTTTATTTTTTAATTTTTTAATATAAATTTATTTATTTTAATTGGAGGTTAATTTTGCTTTGCATTTATTTTAGTATGTCTTTCCCTTTTTTATGTTTCCTGCCTATAGAAATCCCTTTAGCATTTTTTGTAAAGTTGGTTTGCTGGTGTTGAATTCTCGTAACTTTTGCTTATCTGCAAAACTATTGATTTCTCTGTAAATTTTTAATGAAATCTTTGTTTAGTTGGGTAATCTTGGTTGTAGGTTTTTCCCTTTCATTACTCTAAATGTATCCTGCCATTCCCTTCTAGACTTCAGAATTTATACTGAAAGTTCAGCTTTTAACCTTATGGGGTTTCCTTTTTATGTTATTTGTTGCTTTTCCCTCACTGCTTTTAACATTTCTTATTTGTGTTTAATTTTTGTTAGTTTGATTAATATGTGTCTCAGAGTGTTTCCCTTTGGATTTCTCCTGTTATGGGACTCTCTGCTTTTCTTGGACTTGATTGACTATTTCCTTACCCATGCTAGAGTACTTTCTGATTATAATCTATTCAAAAATTTTTTCAGACCCTTTCTTTTTCTCATCTTCTTTTAGGACCCCTACACTTCAAATGTCAGTGCATTTAATATTGTCCCTGATATTTCTGAGGTTATCCTCAATTATTTTCATTTGTTTTCTTTATTTTGCTAATCAGCAGTTATTTCCACCATTCTATCTTCCAGGTCTATTATCCACTCTTTTGTCAGTTATTCTGCTATTTATTTCTTCTCGAGTATTTTGAATTTCATTAATTATCTTGTTCTTCATTGTTTGGTCATTTTTAATTTCTTCTAGGTCTTTGTTAAATGTCTTAAATGATTTTTTCATTTTCTCCATTCAATTTTCTCAATTTTGGATTATCTTCACTATCATTACTCTTAATTGTTTTTCAGGTAGTTTGCCTATTTCCTCTTTGTTTATTTCATCTTTTGGATTTTTACCTTGTTCTTTCATCTGCACAATATTTCTCTGTCTTTTCATTTTTTTCTCACTTATCAAGTTTGAGATCTCTTTCCCCAAGGCTATAGGGTTGCACTTCCTCTTGCTTTTGGTCTTTGCCTCTGGTGGTTGTAGTTGGTTCAGTGGTTTGTGTAGGCTCCATGTTTGGAGGGACTGGTGCCTGCATTCTGGTGGAAGGAGGTGATTTTTTCCCCCTCTGATTAGTAGGGTCATGTGAGGTGGTTTGTTTTGGGATGTCCGTGGGAAGTCTGTCTGCTGATTATTGGGTTTGTATTCCTGTCTTGCTTGTTGTTTAGATGAGGCATCTTGCACTGGGTTCTGCAACCAGTAGGGTGGTACCAGGTCTTGGATATAGGTGAAGGCCTTTGTGGGAGTTCTTACTGATTGACAGTCCCTGGTGGCCTAGTGTCCTGGACTCAGGACTCCAATCCCAGAGGTTCAGACCTGAGTTCTTGTTGAGGCACCAAGATCCTACAAGCTGTTTTATTTTGGCAATAAAGGGAATTACAACCAAAAAGGACAGAACAAAATATCTACAAAAAAAAAAAAAGGAAACAAAAAGTGAATACCAGACAAATGATAAAAGCAAAATCATACAAATAGAGACAAAAACAAAGGAGCAGACACACACAAACATACACACACACATATAGAGAGCCAAAACAGACCAAAAAAAAAAAAAGTATAAAAGTGTTACGCAGGGATCAAAGGAAATCCAAAAAAAAAAAAAAAAATCAACCAATTAGAAACAAAAATATCTAAAACTCAAAAGAGTAAGCAAGACCAAAACAGAGTGTCAACTGAGAAATACAGAAAAGAAAACAAGGAAACAAACATAGTGGAAAAAAGGAAAAAGAACAGAGAAGGAAAGTTAAACATAATTATATAAAAAGATCTGTATATATTAAAGAACAAACTACAACAAGGAAAGAACAACAAAAAAACAATCAAAAACACTCCACAGAACTACAGAAAACCAAAGTGAAAGTAGAAGTATGTAAAATAAATTAAAGTATGATTTTTAAAAATTCTGCAAAGCTTAAATAGAGATAATAAATCAACCACAGCAATTTAGAAAAAAAAAAGAAGAAAAAAATATCCAGAACCTACTACAGAAAGAATCAAAATATAAGACTAATATTAAATGTTTTTCTTGGATCTCAGCTGTCAGTGTCCTTTCCCCTGCTGTGAGCCACAGCCCACCTCCATCTCCCTAGGAGGCCAGACCACCTCCACCTCCCTAGGAGGCCCTCCAATACTGGGGAGGGCTGTCTCTGGACCTGCTATAGGACTACATGGACTAATCTGTCCCTTCTCCTGCATGTTCTTGCTTCCAGAGCTAGAGCATTTTCTTTTTGAGAACATTCATTGTCCTTTCACATATTCCAAAACCAGACTCAGTTAATCACATGGATTTAATCTGTAGCTTGTATAGCTGGTGGAAAGGTTTTCAATCCTCTTTCTTATGCACTGCACGCCTGGAGCTCAATAGAGATTTATCCCCACCTTTCCATGGGGGTTATCCATAGGAGTTTTCTCCTGAGGCTGCCCTGGAGGACTTGAGTCTGCCACAGTTAGGAATAGGCATAGAGGTGGTGCAGCTGCTTGGATTGCATGGGCCCTGGCAGTGCCTGGTGCACAGGCAAGCCACAGGAACAGGAAATATCATGTTATTAGGATTCTTTCCTAGACTCTGGCAGGTCTGCCCCAGTGAGGAGAAGGCATGTAGATAGCATGGCTGCTAGGATCACTGAAACCCTGCCAGTGCCAGGTGTGCAGGGAAGCCAAGGGCCATGGGTCTAACAGATATGGTGATATTAAGGTTCTTTCCTACCCTCTGGCAGCTCTGCCCCTGTGAGGACTGAGCATGGATGTAGCACAGATGTTTACATTGCAGGGACCCCAGAAGCACCAGGTGTGCAGGGAAGGCAGCAGCCACAGGTGCAGAAGATATGGTGCTGTTAGGATCCTTTTGTAGCCTCTGGCAGAAGGCACTTTTCAAAGGGGCTTCTAGATGGAATCATTTTCTACTGCTTTGTACTTCAGACTTTCAGAGTGCCACCCTTGCTGGGGTCTTTTTCCACTGGTCAGCATGCCAGTGCTGGCATGTAGGGGCAGAGTGACTATAGTGATGGCCGCACTACCTGCATGTGGCTGAGCAGTAGTGCCCTGCCTACATGGCTGTCCAGCTTTCCTTCAAAGGCATTCCCCATGGCAATCTCCTCCTTCCCACCCTCTCAGGCCTGAGACCATTTCTCCAGAGTCAACAGCAGTTTTTGCCCTGGGATTGCTCTCAAATGCCCCATTCCAACTCCTAGCCACTATACATTCTGGTGAACTTGCGTCCCTGTCAAGGGTATGTAAGGCTGCAACATGGAAGTCTGTGTGGGTTCTCACTCCATTTAGACTGTTACAGATCAGCTGCTTCACCTTGACAGCCTCAAATGCTCCCTGTCTGTCCGAATTGCTTGATCTTGATGTGGGGATCTCACCCCTACTTCAGCTATCCCACTGCCTGGGTGCAGGACCAATCCTGCTTGCTCTCCTATTTTTCCCTTCCTTCTTTCATCCTACTGAGTTTTGAGTGGATCTAACCCTAACACTAACCCTTATGGCAGAAAGTGAAGAAGAACTAAAGAGCCTCTTGATGAAAGTGAAAAAGGAGAGTGAAAAAATTGGCTTAAAGCTCAACATTCAGAAAACTAAGATCATGGCATCCAGTCCCATCACTTCAAGGCAAATGGATGGGGAAACAGTGGCTGACTTTATTTTTCTGGGCTCAAAAATCACTGCAGATGGCGATTGCAGCCAAGAAATTAAAAGATGCTTACTCCTTGGAAGGAAAGTTATGACCAACCTAGACAGCATATTAAAAATAAGAGACATTACTTTGTCAACAAAGGTCCGTCTAATCAAGGCTATGGTTTTTCCAGTGGTCTTGTATGGATGTGAGAGTTGGACTGTGAAGAAAGCTGAGTGCAGAAGAATTGATGCTTTTGAACCGTGGTGTTGGAGAAGACTCTTGAGAGTCCCTTGGACTACAAGGAGATCCAACCAGTCCATCCTAAAGGAGATCAGTCCTGGATGCTCATTGGAGGGACTGATGTTGAAGCTGAAACTCCAATACTTTGGCCACCTGATGTGAAGAGCTGACTCATTTGAAAAGACCCTGATCCTGGGAAAGATTGAAGGCAGGAGGAGAAAGGGATGATAGAGGGTGAGATGGTTAGATGGCATCCCTGACTCAATGAACATGGGTTGCACAAACTCTGGGAGTTGGTGATGGACAGGGAGGCCTGGCGTGCTGTGATTCATGGGATCGCAGAGTTAGACACGACTGAGTGACTGAACTGAACTGAACTGAACTGATATAGAGTTTTCTGTTGATCAGAGGCTCCTGCCAGCACTCAGTTGGTGCTCTGTGAAAGCTTCTGCATCTGAGGATGTATTGTTGATCCACACATGGAGAGAGATGTACTCCATGTTCACCAAATCCTCCACCATCTTGTCTCTCTTAATGCCTCATTTTATTTAGTTATTTCAATTTACTTATTTTGATTGGATGATACTTTACAATACTGTGATGGTTTTTGCCGTACATCAACATGAATTGGCCAACATGTGTTCCCCCTCATCCTGAACCTCCCTCCCACCTCCCTCCCCACCCTATCTCTCTGGGTTGTCCCAGAGCACTGGCTTTGGGTGCCCTGCCTCATGCATCAAACTTGCACTGGTCATCTATTTTACATAGGATAACGTACATGTTTCAGTGCTATTCTCTCAAATCATCCCACCCTTGCCCTCTCCCACTAAGTCCAAAAGTTTCTTTACATCTATGTCTCCTTTGCTGCCCTGCATGTAGGATCATTGGTACCATTTTTATAAATTCCATATAAATGGGTTAACATACAGTATTTACCTTTCTTTTTCTGACTTACTTCACTCTGTATAATAGCCTCCAGGTTCATCCACCTCATTAGACCTGACTCAAATGCTGAATAATATCCCATTGTATGTATGTACCACAACTTCCTTATCCATTCATCTGCTGATGGCCATTTAGGTTGCTTCCATATCCTAGCTATTGTAAACAGTGCTGCAATGAACAGTGGGGTACATGTTTCTCTTTCAATTCTGGTTTCTTTGTGATGTATGCCCAGCACTGGATTGCTGGGTAATATGACAGTTCTATTCCTAGATTTTTAAGGAATTTTCACACTGTTTTCCAGAGTGGCTGTGCCGGTATGCATTCCCATCAACAGTGTAACAGGGTTCCTTTTTTTCCACAACCTCTCCAGCATTTATTGTTTGTGGACTTTTGATGATGGCCATTTTGACTGATGTGAGATGATACCTCACTGTGGTTTTGATTTACATTTTTCTAATGAGTGAAGCTGAGAATCTTTCCATGTGTTTATCAGCAATCTATATGTATTTTTTGGAGAAATGTCTGTTTAGGTCTTTCACACACTTTTTGATTGGGTTTTTCATTTTTCTGGTATTGAGCTTCATGAGCTGATTCCATATTTTGGAGATTAACTCCTTCCAGCTGTTAGATTTGCTATTATTTTCTCCCATTCTTAGGGCTGTCTTTTCACCTTACTTATAGTTTCCTTCATTGTGCAAAAGTTTTTAAGTTTAATTAGGTCCCATTTGTCTATTTTTGTTCTTGTTTCTATTATTCTTGGAGATGTGTCATAGAGGGTCTTGCTGTAATTTATGTCGGAGAGTGTTCTGCCTATATTGTCCTCTAAGAGTTTTATAGTCTCTGGTCTTCTCTTGTCTTACCTTTAGATCTTTAATCCATTTTGAGTCTATTTTTGTGTATGGTGTTAGAAAGTGTTTTAGCTTCATTCTTTTACAATTGGTTGACCAGTTTTCCCAACACCACTTGTTGAAGACTGTCTTTTCTCCATTGTACTTTTTTGCCTCTTTTTGCAAAGATAAGGTGTCCATAGGTGTGTGGATTTATCTCTGGGCTTTCTATTTTGTTCTATTGATGTATATTTCTGTCTTTGTACCAGTACCATACTGTCTTGATGACTGTAGCTTTGTAGTATAATCTGAAGTCTGTAAGACTGATTCCTCCATTTCCATTCTTCTTTCTCATGACTGCTTTAGCTATTCAGTGTCTTTTGTGTTTCCATACAAATTGTGAAATTATTTGTTCTTGTTCTGTGAACAATATCATTGGTAGTTTGATATGGATGCTGATTTTTGATTACAGCTTTGATTTCTGTGCTTTTGATTTCTCTGTTCATATATTCTATTTCTCTATCACACACAGAGTGTTTTCTACTACATTATTTTCCAAGTTAGCTGATAGGTTCCCCTGTTCCATCAAATATATTGTTGACTCCTTGTTATTTATTTCATTTATTTTATTTTTTATTGCTGCTTTTTTATATGTTCTAACTCTATGTTAAAAACTTCTAACTTTTCACTCTGTTAATCCATTCTTCTCCTAAGTCATTTCAGTTTCTATACGTACATTACCTAGGACTCTATCAGGCAGTTTGCTTATCTCCACTTCACTTAATTCTTCTAGGATTTAATCTTGGTCCTTCACTTGGGAGCTATTCCTCTGTTGCCACATTTTGCCTAATTTGCTGTTTTTATTTATATTTATTTGCTACACTGGTTACATTTCCCAATTCTTGAGAAATGATCTTATGCAGTAAATGTTCTATGAGGCACAACAGCTCACTGCCCACCTTTCACCAGGGCTGTATGTTCTCAGGTTGCCCTCTATGTTGCCTGCATTGTTCCTTCTGTTTGACTAGCTTACTACTGTGGGTGTGCTCATAGGCAGAAAATTTGTCACTAGTGTATTGAAATGTCACTGATTTTTGTAACTTAATTTCACATCCAGAAATATTAGGGAATTCATTGATTATGTCTAGAAGTTTTCTCTTCAGTCTTCAAGACTTTAAACCCTTGTCATCAACATATGGAGATCATTTTTATTATTTTTCAATCTGATATTTGGTTTTATAGTAATTTGTTGACAATTTTTATATCTATATTAATTGAGAATATTGCCCTGTAATTTTCTTTACTAAAGATTCCCTTATTAAGTCTTGGTATCAAAATAATAATAATAATGGTAATAAAACTCTTAAAATGAGTTTGAGAATGTCTCCTCCTTGTCTATCTTTAAGAAGAATTTTAGAAGGATTGGTATAATTCTTGGGGCTTCCCAGGTGACGCTGGTGGTAAAGAACCACCTGCTAATGCAGGAGACATAAGAGATGAGGGTTCAGTCTCTGGGTTGGGAAGGTCCCCTGGATGAGGGCACGGCAACCCACTCCAGGATACTTGCCTGGAGAACTCCGAGGACAGAGAAGACTGGTGCACTACAGTCCATAGCGTTGCAAAGAGTGAGACATGACTGATGTATCTCAGCATGCATGCACTCATGGTATAATTCTTGTTTAAATGTTTGGTACAATTTACCAGTAAAGCTATCTGGTCTTCAGTTTTACTTCATTAGAAAATTTTTGATTACTGGTATAATCTCATTGCCAGTAATTGGTTTATTCAGATTTTCTATTTCTTCCTGATTCAGTCTTGCATATTTCTAAGAATTATTCCATTTCTCCTAGGTATCCCACTTCATTGGTATATAACTGTTCATAGTAGTCTTTTATGATACTTTGTATTTCTGTGTTATCATTTGTAATGTTGCTATTCTGAGAAAAGTATTTTATATTGGAGGATAGTTGATTAACAATATTGTGTTAGTTTCTGCTTTAGAGAAAAATTGTTTCAGTTTTGCGTATACTTGCATTTTTTCTTTTTCAGATTCTGTTCTCATTTAGGCTATTACAGAATATTGAGCAGAGATCCCTATGCTAGACAGTAGGTCTTTTTTGTTTATCTTTTAAATATTGAAGTGTATACATGTCAATGCAAAACTCTCATTGTATCCCTCTCCATGACAGTTAAACTTTGGTGACCATAATTTCAGGGCTTCCCAGGTGGCACTAGTAGTAAAGAACCCACCTGCCAGTGCATAAGATATAAGAGACACAGGTTCAATCCCTGGGTTGAGAATGTTCCCTGGAGGGGGGCATGGTAACCCACTCCAGTGTTCTTGCCTGGAGAATCCCATGGACAGAGGAGCCTGAGTGGGTTATAGTCCATAGGGTGGGTCCCAAGGAGTTTGACATGCCTGAAGCAACTTAGGATGCCTGCAACCATAATTTAATTCAAAAGTCTTTGAGTCTGTTTCTGTTTTGTAAATAAGTTCATTTGTATCATATATTTTTACATTCTGATAAATCAGAGTCTTATGTGATATTGCTTACATGATAAGAAATATCATATAATATTTGTATTTTTTAATCTGATATTTAACTTACTTTGATAATCACTAGGTCCACCTATGTGGCTGCAAATGGCATTATTTCATTATTTTTCATGGCTGAATAATAATCAATTTTATACAATTTATACAAGTACTGCATATACTTTAACTATTTATCTGTCAATGGGCATTTAGTTTGCTTCCATGTCTTGACTAATGTAAATAGTTCTGCAATGAACATTTGGGTGCATGTATCCTCTTGAACCATGGTTTTCTCCAGATATATGCCCAGGAGTGGGATTGCTGGATGACACGATAGACTATTTTTAGCTTTCTTAAGGAAGCTCCATACTGTTTTCCATAGTGACTGCAATGATTTTCATTTCCAGGAACAGTATAGGCGGGTTCCCTTATCCCCACATCCTTTCTCAGCACTTATTGTTTGTAGACATTTTGATGATGGCTATATGACTGGAGTGAGACGACATCTCAGTGTAGTTTTGATTTTCATTTCTCCAATAATTAGTCATATGAGCACCTTTCATGGGGTTCTCAAGGCAAGAATACTGAAGCAGTTTGCCATTCTCTTCTCCAGTGGACCATGTTTTGTCATAATTCTCCACCATGACCTGTCCATCTTGGGTGGCCTTACACAGCATGGCTCATAGTTTCATTGAGTTAGATAAGGCTGTGTCCATGTGATCAGTTTGATTAGTTTTCCGTGATTGTGGTTTTCATTTTGTCTTTTCTGACGGATAAGGATGAGAAGTTTATGGAAACTTCCTGATGGGAGAAATTGACTGTGGAAACTGGGACTTGTTCTGATGGGTGGAGCCATGCTCAGTAAGCCAATTTTCTGTTGATGGGCAAGATTGTGTTCCCTTCCTGTTGTTTTATCTGAGGCCAAAGTATGGTGGAGGTAATGAAGAAAATGGCAACCTCCTTCAAAATGTCCCTTGCACCTACCGCCGCACTCAGTGCCCCCAACCCTGCAGCAGGCCACCACCAACCCATGCCTCTGCCAGAGATTCCTGGACACTCACAGGAAAGTCTGGGTCAGTCTCTTGTGAGGTCACTGCTCCTTTCTCCTGGGTCCTGGTGGGCACAAGGTTTTGTTTGTGCCATCCAAGAGTCTGTTTCCCCAGTCCTGTGTAAGTTCTGGTGGCTCTGTGGTGGGGTTAATGGTGACCCCTCCCAAGAGAGCTTTTGCCATACTGAGGGCTGCTGCAACCAGAGCCCCTGCCCCTGCAGCAGGCCACTGCTGACCCATACCTCCGCAGGAGACACTCAAACACTCAAAGGCAGACCTGGCTCAGTCTCTGTAGGGTCTCCAGGTGTGCAAAAGGTTTTGTCTGAGCCCTCTGAGTGTCTCTGCCAGGTATGGAGTTTTATTCTAAATGAAATTTTGCCCCTCCTACCCTTGCTGGATCTTCTTCTTTGCTGTTGGGTTTGGGGGATCTTTTCTGGTGGGATCTACAGTCAGCAAAAACAGGACTGGGAGCTGACTGTGGCTCCGATCATGAACTCCTTATTGCCAAATTCAGATTTAAATTGAAGAAAGTTGGAAAAACCACTAGATCATTCAGGTATGACCTAAATCAAGTCCCTTATGATTATACAGTGGAAGTGAGAAATAGATTTAAGGGACTAGATCTGATATACAGAATGCCTGATGAACTATGGATGGAGGTTCATGACATTGTACAGGCGACAGGGATCAAGACCATCCCCATGGAAAACAAATGCAAAAAAGCAAAATGGCTGTCTGGGGAGGCCTTACAAAGAGCTGTGAAAAGAAGAGAAGCAAAAAGCAAAGGAGAAAAGGAAAGATATAAGCATCTGAGTGCAGAGTTCCAAAGAATAGCAAGGAGAGATAAGAAAGCCTTCCTCAGCGATCAATGCAAAGAAATAGAGGAAAACAACAGAATGGGAAAGACTAGAGATCTCTTCAAGAAAATTAGAGATACCAAGGGAACATTTAATGCAAAGATGGGCTCAAAAAAGGACAGAAATGGTATGGACCTAACAGAAGCAGAAGATATTAAGAAGAGGTGGCAAGAATACACAGAAGAACTTTAAAAAAAGATCTTCACAACCCAGATAATCACGATGGTGTGATCACTGACCTAGAGCCAGACATCTTGGAATGTGACGTCAAGTGGGCCTTAGAAAGCATCACTACGAACAAAGCTAGTGGAGGTGATGGAATTCCAATTGAGCCACTTCAAATCCTGAAAGATGATGCTGTGAAAGTGCTGCACTCAATATGTTAGCAAATGTGGAAAACTCAGCAGTGGTCACAGGACTGGAAAAGGTCAGTTTTCATTCCAATCCCAAAGAAAGGCAGTGCCAAAGAATGTTCAAACTACTGCAAAATTGCATCGATCTCACTCGCTAGTAAAGTAATGATCAAAATTCTCCAAGCCAGGCTTCAGCAATACATGAACCATGAGCTTCCAGATGTTCAAGCTGATTTTAGAAAAAGCAGAGGAACCAGAGATCAAATTTCCAACATATGCTGGATCATGGAAAAAGGAAGAGAGTTCCAAGAAAACATCTATTTCTGCTTTATTGACTATGACAAAGCCTTTGACTTTGTGGATCACAATAAACTGTGGAAAATTCTGAAAGAAATGGGAATACCAGACCACCTGACCTGCCTCTTGAGAAACCTATATGCAGGTCAGGAAGCAATAGTTAGAATTGGACATGGAACAACAGACTGGTTCCAAATAGGAAAAGGAGTACGTCAAGGCTAGGGTTAGGGTAAGGAGTATTTCAAGGTATTGTCACCCTGCTTATTAAACTTATATGCAGAGTACATCATGAGAAACACTGGGCTGGAAGAAGCACAAGCTGGAATCAAGTTTGCCGGGAGAAATCTCAATAGCCTCAGATATGCAGATGACACCACCCTTATGGCAGAAAGTGAAGAGGAACTAAAAAGCCTCTTGATGAAAGTGAAAGAGGAGACTGAAAAAGTTGGCTTAAAACTCAACATTCAGAAAACGAAGATCATAGCATCTGGTCCCATCACTTCATGGGAAATAGATGGGGAAACAGTGGAAACAGTGTCAGACTTTATTTTGGGGGGCTCCAAAATCACAGCAGATGGTGATTGCAGCCATGAAATTAAAAGACGCTTACTCCTTGGAAGGAAAGTTATGACCAGTCTAGATAGCATATTCAAAACAGAGACACTACTTTACCAACAAAGGTCCATCTAATCAAGGCTATGGTTTTTCCAGTGGTAATGTGTGGATGCGAGAGTTGGACTGTGAAGAAAGCTGAGCACTGAAGAACTGATGCTTTTGAACTGTGGTGTTGGAGAAGACTCTTGAGAGTCCCTTGGACTGCAAGGAGATCCAACCAGTCCATCCTAAAGGAGATCAGTCCTGGGTGTTCTTTGGAAGGAATGATGCTAAAGCTGAAACTCCAGTACTTTGGCCACCTCATGCGAAGAGTTGACTCATTGGAAAAGACTCTGATGCTGGAGGGTTTGGGGGCAGGAGGAAAAGAGGACGACAGAGGATGAGATGGCTGGATGGCATCTCCGACTCGATGGGCGTGAGTTTGAGTGAACTCCAGAAGTTGGCAATGAACAGGGAGGCCTGGCGTGCTGCGATTCATGGCGTCGCAAAGTGTTGGACACGACTGAGCGAATGAACTGGACTGAACTGAACATTCTACTATTGATGGTTGTTCAGCAGCCAGTTGTAATTCTGGAGTTCTCACAGGAGAAGATGAGCACATGTCCTTCTACTCTGTCAGCTTGTAGTCATGAAATTAAAAGACACTTGCTCCTTGCAAGAAAAGTTATGACCAATATAGAGAGCATATTAAAAAGCAGAGACATTACTTTGCCAATGAAGATCTGTCTAGTCAAAGCTATGGTTTTTGCACTTGTCATGTATGGATGTGAGAGTTGGGCCATAAAGAAAGCTGAGCACCAAAGAATTGATGCTTTTTAACTGTGGTGTTGGGGAAGACTTTTGAAAGTCCCTTGGAGTGCAAGGGAATCCAACCAGTCCATCTTAAAGGAAATCATTGCTGAATATTCATTGGAAGAACTGTAGCTGAAGGTGAAGCTCCAATACTTTGGCCACCTGATGTGAAGAACTGACTCATTTGAAAAGACCGTGATGCTGGGAAAGATTGAAGTTGGGAGGAGAAGGGGATAACAGAGGATGAGATAGTTGTATGGCATGACTGACTCAATGGACATGAGTTTGAGCAAGCTCTGGGAGTTGGTGAGGGACAAGGAAGCCTGGCATGATGCAGTCTATGGGGTTGCAAAGAGTCATATATGACTGAGCTACAGAACTAACCTGAACTGAGCACCTTTCTTGTGTGTGTGTGTGTTTTGCATCTGTATGTCTTCTGTGAAGAAATGTCTATTTAGATCATCTGCCCATTTATTTTTATTTTTTTTAAATATTAATCACACGTATAGTTTGTACATTTTGAAGAATTATCTCTTGTCAGTTGTCATTTGCAAATATTTTCTCCCATTCTGTGGATCATCTTTTCATTTTCTTCATGGTTTCCCTTGCTGTGCAAAAGCTTTTGAGTTAAGTAGCTCCTACTTATTTATTTTTGTTTTTATTTTCTTCACTCTAGGAGACAGACTGAAAAAGATATTGTTGTGACTTGTGTCAGTGTGTGTTCTACCTAAGTTTTTCCCTAAAAGTTTTATAGTATTCACTCTTATATTTAAGTCTTTAATCCACTTTGATTTTATTCTTATGAATGGTTTTTTAAAATGTACTAATTTAACTTTTTAAGCATAGCTGTCCAGTTTTCCCAGCACAACATGTTGAAGAGACCATCTTTACTCCATAGTAGACTCTTGCATCATTTGTCAGACATTACTTGGCCATAGGTGCGTGTGTTTATCTCTGTATTTGTGATCACTTTCCATTGATTCATATTTCTTTTTTTTTTTTTTTTTTTGCCCGTACCATACTACTTTGATGTTGCTAGCTTTGTAGTATAGTCTGAAGTCAGGGAGCCTGATTCCTCTAGCTCCATTTTTCTTTCTCAAGATTTCTTTGACTATTCAAGATCTCTTGTGTTTCCATACATGCTTCTATTTTAAAGATTTTTGGTTCTTTTTCTGTTCAGTCACTAAATCATGTCCAATTCATTATGACTTCATGGGCTGCAATGCAACAAGCTCCACTGTCCTTCACTATCTGCCAGAGTTTGCTCAATTTCGTGTTCATTGAGTCAATGTTGCTATCTAGTCACCTCATCCTCTGCCACTCCCTTCACCTTTTGCCTTCAATCTTTCCCATAACCAGGGTCTTTTCTAATGAATTGGCTCTTCACATCAAGTGGCCAAATTATTGGAGCTTTAGCTTCCTCATCAGTCCTTCCAATGACTATTCAGGGATGATTTCCTTTAGAATTTACTGGTTTGGTGTCTTTGCTGTCCAAGAGACTCTCAGGGGTTTTCTCCAGCACCACAATTCAAGGTATAAATTCTTTGGTGTTCAGCCTTTTTTATGGTCCAACTCACATCCATACATGACTACTGGAAAAACCATAGCTTTGACTGTATGGATCTTTGATTGCAAAGTTATTTCTCTGATTTTTAATTTACTGTCTAGGTTTGTCATAGCTTTTCTTAGAAGGAGCAAGCATCTTTTAATTTCAAAGTTGCAATCACCATCTGCAGTGACTTTGGAGTCCAAGAAAATAAAATCTATCACTGCTTCCACTTTTTCCCCTTTTATTTGTCCTGAAGTGATGGGACTGAATGTCATTATCTTAGTTTTTTTAATGTTGCGTTTTAATGTTAATTTTTGTATTCTCCTTTTTTCACCCTCATCAAGAAGTTCCTTAGTTTCTCCTCACCATCTGTTATTAGAGTGGTATCATCTGAAGTCATGGAGATTGAATTTTCCAACTCCTAGGTTGTTGATATTTCTGAGGTTGTTGATATTTCTCCTGGCAATCTTGATTCCAGCTTGTGATTCGTTCAGCCCAGCATTTTACATGATATGTTCTGCATATAAGTTAAAAAAGGATGGTAACATACAGCCTTGTCATACTCCTTTCCTAATTTTGAACCAGTCAGTTGTTCCATGTCCGATTCTAACTGTTGCTTCTTGACCCACATACAACATTCTCAAGAAACAAGTAAGGTGGTCTGGTATTCCCATCTATTTGAGAATTTTCCACAATTTGTTGTGATCCACACAGTCTAAGGCTTTAGCATAGTTAATGAAACATATGTAGATTTTTTTTTCTGAAATTCCATTGCTTTCTCTATGATCCATTAAATTTTAGATATTTGCTCTTTGTTTCCTCTGCCTTTTCTAAACCGAGCTTGTACATCTGGAAGTTTTTGGTTCATATATTGCTAAAGCCAGCTTGAAGGATTTTGAGCATAACCTTACCAGTATGTGAAATTAGTGCAACTGTCTTGTAGTTTGGACATTCCTTTTTTGTTCCAGTTATGTGAAAAAAATGCCTTTGGTAATTTGGTAGGGATTATATTGACTCTGTAGATTGTTTTCTGTGGTATACTCATTTGGACAATATTGATTCTTCTATCAAGAACATGCTTGTGTGCTAACTCACTTCAGTCGTGTCTGACTCTTTATGACCCAGTGGACTGTAGCCTGCCAGGCTCCTCTGTTTATCGGGGTTTTCCAGGTAAGTATACTGGAGCAGGTTGTCATGCCCTCTTCCAAGGGATTTTCCAGACCCAAGGATCGAACCCGTGTCTCCTGTGGTTTCCTCGTTGAAGGTGAATTCTTTACCACTGAGCCACCATGGAAGCCCAAGAATATGGTACCTCTCTACAATTTTTGTGTCATCTTTTATTTTTTTAATCAGCATCTTATAACTTTCAGAGTATAGGTTTTTTCTGTCTCCTAAGGTAGGTTTATTTCTAGTTATTTTATTCTTTTTGAGGCTATGTAAAATGGAATTGTTTTTTAAATCTCTCTTTCTCATTTTTCATTGGTAGTGTATAGAAATACAAAAGGTTTCTCTATTTTTTGTATCCTGTAGCTTTGCCCAATTCATTGATGAGTTCTAGCAGTTTTCTGGTAGGATCTTTATGATTTTCCATGTATAATATTATGACATCCATGAACAGTGACAGTTACCCTTATTCTTTTCCAATTTAGACTATTTTATTTCTTTTTCTTCTCTGATTGTTGAGGCTAGGACTTCCAAAATTATGTTGAATAAAAGTGGTGAGATTGGATATTCTTGTCTTGTTCCTAATTTTAGAGTAAATGCTTTTAGCTTTTCACCCTTGAGCATGATGTTAGCTGTAAGTAATTATTATTATGTTTAGGTATTTGCCCTCTATGCCCACTTTCAGGACAGTCTTTTTCTTTGTCATAAATCTGTGTTGAATTTTGTCAGAAGCTTTTTCTTCATCTATTGAGATGTTCATATGATTTTTATTCTTCAATTTGTTGATGTGGTATATCAAATTGACTGGCTTGCAAATACTGAAAAATCTTTGCATCCCTGGAATAAATACCTCTTGATTATGGTGTATGATCCTTTGAATGTATTATTGGATTTGTTTTGCAGTATTTTGTTGAGGATTTTTGCATCTATGCTCATGAGTAATATCTGCCTGTAAATTTTCTTTTTTTATTATCATTGTTCACTTGCAGTCCTCACAAGGTCAGAGTAATGACTCCCACAGAGCAACCCACAATGATGGGGGGATTCCTGTTGTCCCATTAATGTTCTCTTTTCTCCTTTGAGTAATCTGTGATTCAGGGGAGAACTCTCCATGTTGTCTCTGCTCGCCTAGTGGATGGGGAAGGTAGTCACTTTGTAACTGCTTCTCTTAGCCCTTCTAATGTAGTCTGTCTCAGTCTCTGTGGTCCTTTAGCCTCATGTTCATATTCTAGGATTCATTTATTGGTGTCTTTTTCTAGAAAATGTGTTAGTTCTTCTTGTGAAGGAGAACAAAGTCAGAAACAACCTATGCTGCCATCTTGGTGATGCCACTCCCTTGTCTATTTTTTTAAGTTGTTTAAAGTGGGAGGGTTCAATCTCCTCTGGGGAATGGAATGGCTATCCTCTCCAGTATTCTTTCCTGGGGAATTCCATGGACAGAGAAGCCTGGTGGGCTACAGTCCATGGAGTTGCAAGAGTCAGACATAACTGGGTGACTAACACTCACATTCGGAGAAGGCAATGGCAACCCACTCCAGTACTCTTGCCTGGAAAATCTCATGGATGGAGGATCCTGGTAGCCTGCAGTCCACGGGGTCGCTAAGAGTTGGTTACGACTGGGCGACTTCACTTTCACTTGCATGCATTGGAGGAGGAAATGGCAACCCACTCCAGTGTTCTTGCCTGGAGAATCCCAGGGACGGTGGGGCCTGGTAGGCCGCCGTCTATGGGGTTGCACAGAGTTGGAAACGACTTAGCAGCAGCAGCAACACTCACATTCTTGAGAAACCTATATGCAGGTCAGGAAGCAACAGTTAGGACTGGACATGGAACAACAGACTGGTTCCAAATAGGAAAAGGAGTACGTCAAGGCTGTATATTGTCACCCTGCTTATTTAACTTATATGCAGAGTATATCATGAGAAATGCTGGGCTGGAAGAAGGACAAGCTGGAATCAAGATTGCTGGGAGAAATATCAATAACCTCAGATATGCAGATGACACCACCCTTATAGCTGAAGGTGAAGGGGAACTAAAAACCCTCTTGATGAAAGTGAAAGTGGAGAGTGAAAAAGTTGGCTTAAAGCTCAACATTCAGAAATGAAGATCATGGCATCTGGTCCCATCAGTTCATGGGAAATAGATGGGGAAACAGTGGAAACAGTGTCAGACTTTATTTTTCTGGGCTCCAAAATCATTGCAGATGGTGATTGCAGCCATGAAATTAAAAGATGCTTACTCCTTGGAAGGAAAGTTATGACCAACCTAGATAGCATATTCAAAAGCAGAGACATTGCTTTGCCAACAAAGGTCCATCTAGTCAAGGCTATGTTTTTTCCAGTGGTCATGTATGGATGTGAGAGTTGGACTGTGAAGAAAGCTGAGCGCCAAAGAATTGATGCTTTTGAACTGTGGTGTTGGAGAAGACTCTTGAGAGTCCCTTGGACTGCAAGGAGATCTAACCAGTCAATTCTGAAGGAGATCAGCCCTGGGATTTCTTTGGAAGGAATGATGCTGAAGCTGAAACTCCAGTACTTTGGCCACCTCATTCGAAGAGTTGACTCATTGGAAAAGACTCTGATGCTGGGAGGGATTTGGGGCAGGAGGAGAAGGGACGACAGAGGATGAGATGGTTGGATGGCATCACGGACTCAATGGACATGAATCTGAGTGAACTCCGGGAGTTGGTGATGGACAGGGAGGCCTGGCGTGCTGCAATTCATGGGGTCACAAAGAGTCGGACATGACTGAGCGACTGAACTGAACACTCACATTCAAGGTGGGAGGGAAACTCACTCTTGCTACTTTATTATGATGAAATAGAAACCCATGTTAAATATTTGAGCTACTAATTCCATTTCTAAAAGATATCCAAAAAATATACATAAAAATTTGAAAGTACTTTCACAAATATGGTTGTCTATTGTTATGAAATACAAGGGGAATGTAGAAGTAAATAAGGAACATCCACATAATGGACTACAAAATAAATGCAAAAGAAGTGAGGAAAACATCTGTGTTTTTTGCTGAAACTATCTTCAGGGTATACTGTTAAGTGAAAAAAAGTGAGATTAGAGTTTAGTTTTATGCTGCCTTCTGTAAATACAGGGGATATAAATATCAGTTCATGTTTTCAATATGTAACAATTAAAGAGTAAACAAAAAGCTAATACAAGTATTTATCTGTGGGAGAGAGGCAGTAGTGTGCAATATAGAGGGGTAGAAATGAGATTTTGGAATGCACTATGTTACATCAATTTTATTTTGCAAGAATACAAAATTTTTACATAATTAAAAAAATGTAAAAAGCAATCCTTAAAAATTAAAAATTAAATGTGGCAAATAATCTTAAATGCATATAATATATATCTACTACACATTAATCTCTTCTCACTTCTCCATCATCTTAGTCATACCCTGACAGATTTGCTATGCCACTTAACTATAATGACATCTTTACAAATAAAACAAAAAATCTTTATAATAACTGTGTCACAACCACACAGGGAAAACAATTGCTTCAATTGACTGTAGTTTAAAATATTTTATTGATGACCTAAATAAATATGTCCAGCAACAAGATCTATAAACACAATGTTATTTAAATAATTTTAATTGTATTTTCCTGATGATTATTGTGTTTGGTCACCTGTCTATTTTGTTTATTGGGAATTTGAATATCTTCTTTTATGAAGTGCATATTCAAGTATTTTGCACATCTTTATTGTAGGAATTTCATTTTTTTTCTTACAGATTTGTAGGAGCTCTCTATTCAGTCTAGATCCAATCCTTTTTCATTACTAGAATAGAAAGTATCTTCTTGCTGCCTGTGGCTTACTCTTCCACTCATTTTATGTAGCACATGATGGAAGAAATTATTAATCTTAATTTAGTCACATTTGCCAAGTTTTGAAACTTACTGCCAGCAATAGTTTTTGCTGCTTAAGAAATCTTTGCTTACTTCACATCATGATATTTCATATTTTCTCCTAAACATTATAGCCTTACCTTTCATATATAGGTCTGTGTGTGAGTGTGCACTCAGTCTTGTGTGACTTTTTGCGACCCCATGGACTGTAGCCCACCAGGCTCCTTTGTCCATGGAATTTTCCAGGCAAGAATACTAGAGCAGGTTTCCATTTTCTGCCTCAGGAAATTTTTCTCAACCCAGGGATTGAACCCATGTCTCTTTCATCTCCTGCATTGGCAGGTGGGTTCTTTACCAACTGATCCCCTGGGAACAGTCCATATGCAATTTATTTTATATATATCTACATTTTAAAATAAATTTATTTTTATATAAACTTCTAGCAAACACAAGTCTAGGACCAGGTGGCTTTACAGTGGATTTCTACCAGATATACAGAAAACTAATACCTATCCTTCTGAAGCTATTACAAAAAACTTAACAGGAGGAATATACCAAATCAATTCTACAAGGCATCATCCTGACACAAAACCAACAATACTGTAGAAAAAGAAAATTAGAAGCCAATATCTCTGATAAAAACAGATGCAAATATTTTCATGAAAGTGCTAGGGAACCAAATCCAACAATATATAAAAAGGATCAAACCCTTTGATCAAGTTGGATTGATTCCAGGGTTACAAAAATAGTGTGACATTTTAAAAGCAAATCAACAAGTGTGATGTACTACATTAACAAAAGGTAGAATAAAAATCACATTATCATCTCAAAACACACAGTAAAAGCACTGGAAAAAATTTAACATCCATTTATGATAAAAAATCCTCATTGAAGCAGGTAGAGAGGAAACATCTCAGCATCATAAAAGCCATTTATGACAAACCCACAGCCAACATCATACTCAACAATGAAAAGATGCAAGACTTCCCACTAGATTCAAGAACAAGAAAAAAACGCCCACTCTAAACACTTTTATTTGCTAGGGAAATTAAAATGGAGGTAGTCTTGTTTAGATTTCAGAAGCAGGATAGCAGGCCTCAGACCTTTCTTCTGACCTGGCTGTACATTGCACGGATTCCATGCCGCCTGTAAGCACAGCAAGGCAAGGAGTACTTTAAATAAGAAGAGGAATGTGTCTTGGAGTTCTTGAGCCTCTAGAGGTCTGGTCCACCACTCAGGGCTTAATAAAATCCTATGACTCACAAGATAAAGCAAACAGCATTGTAACAAGATTAAAATAAAACCAGAGCTGCATCTTTGCCTGAAAACTGATGACCTGGAATTATAAGTGGGAACCCCTGAAACTGCAATTTTGAAGTTTCACCTGTGGAGTAGACACATTGCCTGGGACGTTTTCCCAATTGGGACTCCAGATTGCTGTTAATCTGGATGTTGATTGGCCCAATTTGGTGATATATGTACGGTTACTCTTTCCTATTGTTTCTATTCCTCTTCCTTTAATGATCATATATTGAAATTAAGTCAATGAATCCTCTATTAAATATTGAAATTGTTTATTGTGTATAATGATATTTGTAAGATATTACCATTTCTTTTGGTAATGATTCATTTATTTATTTTTTGGCTGCACCAGGCTCCTCTCCAGTGGCAGTGTGGACTGTTCCTGGCCAGTCTCCACCTCCACCACTGCCACTGCCTTGACCCAGGAAGCCAGGAGTGCTTTGAACAGTGGGCCACATTGATGCTCCCCCTTGTCAGGATGTGGAGCCAAGCTCCTAGGCCAGGGCTGTGGAAAGGGCATGGTGGCCAGCTGACTGGGCCTTCCCAGGTGGTGCGAGGAGAGGCCAGACTGCCCCACCTCCACCAGACTGCATCAACCTGCCCAGGTTCTGTTAATGAATTTTTTGAATGAGAAACAAAAGTAAAACTCTTGCAAACACTATTTAAAATAGCATTGGAAGCAATAGCCACAGCAGTTAGACAAGAGAAAGAAATAAAATGAATCCAAATTGGAAGACAAAAGTGTAACTATTAGGAGATGACATAATACTTTTTATAGAGAACCCTAACGCCTCCACTCAATAAATGTTAGAACTCATAAATTAATTTAGCAGAATTTAAAGATGCAAGATTGATAAACAGAAATCTCTTGCATTTCTATACATTAATAATAAAATATTAGAAGTATAAAATTTAAAAATCCAGCTTAAAATCACATCAGAAAGAATGAAGCAACAACAACAACAACAAAAAGAGTTCCCTAAGGAGATGAAAGACCTATACTCTGAACAGTATAGAAAATTGATGAAGGAATTTGAAGATTCTATAATGAAATGGAAAGACATACAATGTTCTTGGAATGGAAAGATTCATGTTTTTAAAATGTTCATACAAGCCAAAGTAATCTACTGATTTAATGGAATCCCTATCAAAATATCCATGACATTTTTCATAGAAGTGTAACAAATAATCCTAAAATTCAGATGGAACTACAAAAGACACAGAATTGCAAAATGAACTTGAGAAAAGGGGAGAAAGTTGGAGTTATAACCCTCCTGGGCTGAAGAATATAAAACAAATCTCTAGTAATCAAAATAGCATGGTACTGACACAAAAGCAAATGTATAGATCAATTGAACAGAATACAGAGCCCAGAAGTACCCATGCACCAGTGGCCAACTAATCCATGACAAAGTAGGCAAGAATATATAATGGAAAAAGAGTGTCTCTTCTACATGTGGTGTTAAAACAACAACAACAACCTGGACATCGGGGTGAGGGAGACAGTGAGCTGAGCTCCAGAGGCTACTGCCACCGTTGCTGCCACGGAGAGTGAAAGAGCCAAGGAGCACTGAGAGACCCAGCACCTGTGCACTGGCCGCAGCCAAGACCTCTGCCCTAACCTGGGTCAGCAGCAGCCACAGCCACCCCTCCTCTCCCTCCCTCACCTTCCCAGTGACTGATCCGGAGCCTTTGGCTGGGGGCAGGGAAGTGGCTGTGACTAGTCGGCTGCTCCGAGGTGAGAGGATGCTGATGAGGGGCCGGAGCTTTTGTTTGTCCCGGGGCATGGGGTGAGGGACTCCCAAGTTGGATGGAGGGGGTCCCAGCCACAGTGACACATGCGAGAGCTGGGAGCGGGGGCAGCACCAAGCGGAGCCAGCACTCCTCACCTCACAGCAGCTCAGCTCACTGTCTCCCTCACCCCGATGTCCAAGTTGTTGTTGTTGTTTTAACACCACATGTAGAAGAGACACTCTTTTTCCATTATATATTCTTGCCTACTTTGTCATGGATTAGTTGGCCACTGGTGCGTGGGTACTTCTGGGCTCTGTATTCTGTTCAATTGATCTATACATTTGCTTTTGTGTCAGTACCATGCTATTTTGATTACTAGAGATTTGTTTTATATTCTTCAGCCCAGGAGGGTTATAACTCCAACTTTCTCCCCTTTTCTCAAGTTCATTTTGCAATTCTGTGTCTTTTGTGTTTCATCTGAATTTTAGGATTATTTGTTATACTTCTGTGAAAAATGTCATGGATATTTTGATAGGGATTCCATTAAATCAGTAGATTATACGGGTAATATGAACATTTAAAAAATATGAATCCTTCCATTCCAAGAACATTGGATGTCTTTCCGTTTCATTATAGAATCTTCAAATTCTTTCATCAATTTTCTATACTGTTCAGAGTATAGGTCTTTCACCTCCTTGCTGCTGGTGCTGCTGCTAAGTCGTTTCAGTCGTGTCCAATTCTGTGTGACCCCATAGATGGCAGCCTCCCAGGCCCCATCGTCCCTTGGATTCTCCAGGCAAGAACACTGGAGTGGGTTGCCATTTCCTTCTCCAATGCATGAAAGTGAAAAGTGAAAGTGAAATCCCTCAGTCGTGTCCGACTCTTACCGACCCCATGGACTGTAGCCCACCAGGCTCCTCCATCCATGGGGTTTTCCAGGCAAGACTACTGGAGTGAGGCGCCATTGCCTTTTCCTTTCACCTCCTTCAGTTCAGTTCAGTTCAGTCACTCAGTCGTGTCCGACTCTTTGCGACCCCATGAATTACAGCACACCAGGCCTCCCTGTCCATCACCAACTCCCAGAGTTCACCCAGACTCCCGTTCATCGAGTCAGTGATGCCATCCAGCCATCTCATCCTCTGTCGTCCCCTTCTCCTCCTGCCCCCAATGCCTCTCAGCATCAGAGTCTTTTCCAATGAGTCAACTCTTCCCATGAGGTGGCCAAAGTACTGGAGTTTCAGCTTCAGCATCATTCCTTCCAAAGAAATCCCAGGGCTGATCTCCTTCAGAATGGACTGGTTGGATCTCCTTGCAGTCCAAGGGACTCTCAGGAGTCTTCTCCAACACCACAGTTCAAAAACATCAATTCTTCAGTGCTCAGCCTTCTTCAGAGTCCAACTCTAGCATCCATATATGACTACTGGAAAAACCATAGCCTTGAGTAGACTAACCTTTGTTGGCAAAGTAATGTCTCTGCTTTTGAATATGCTATCTAGATTGGTCATAACTTTCCTTCCAAGGAGTAAGCGTCTTTTAATTTCATGGCTGCAGTCACCATCTGCAGTGATTTTGGATCCCCCAAAAATAAAGTCTGAGACTGTTTCCACTATTTCCACATCTATTTCCCATGAAGTGATGGGACCAGATGCCATGATCTTCGTTTTCTGAATGTTGAGCTTTAAGCCAACTTTTTCACTCTCCACTTTCACTTTCATCAAGAGGCTTTTTAGTTCCTCTTCACTTTCTGCCATAAGGGGGGTGTCATCTGCATATCTGAGGTTATTGATATTTCTCCCAGCAATCTTGATTCCAGCTTGTGTTTCTTCCAGTCCAGAGTTTCTCATGATGTAGTCTGCATATAGGTTAAATAAGCAGGGTGACAATATACAACATTGATGTACTCCTTTTCCTATTTGGAACCAGTCTGTTGTTCCATGTCCAGTTCTAACTGTTGCTTCCTGACCTGTATACAAAATTCTCAGGAGGCAGGTCAGGTGGTCTGGTATTCCCATCTCTTTCAGAATTTTCCACAGTTTATTGTGATCCACACAGTCAAAGGCTTTGGCATAGTCAATAAAGCAGAAATAGATGCTTTTTCTTGGACTCTCTTGCTTTTTCCATGATCCAGTGGATGTTGGCAATTTGATCTCTGGTTCTTCTGCCTTTTTTGAAACCAGCTTGAACATCAGGAAGTTCATGGTTCACATATTGCTGAAGCCTGGCTTGGAGAATTTTGAGCATTACTTTACTAGCGTGTGAGATGAGTGCAATTGTGCGGTAGTTTGAGCATTCTTTGGCATTGCCTTTATATGGGATTGGAATGAAAACTGACCTTTTCCAGTCCTGTGGCCACTGCTGAGTGTTCCAAATTTGCTGGCATATTGGGTGCAGAACTTTAACAGCATCATCTTTCAGGATTTGAAATAGCTCAACTGGAATTCCATCACCTCCCCTAGTTTTGTTCATAGTGATGCTTTCTAAGGCCCACTTGACTTCACATTCCCGGATGTCTGGCTCCAGGTCATTGATCACACCATCGTGATTATCTGGGTTGTGAAGATATTTTTTTTTTAAGTTCTTCTGTGTATTCTTGCCACCTCTTCTTAATATCTTCTGCTTCTGTTAGGTCCATGCCATTTCTGTCTTTTATTGAGCCCATCTTTGCATGAAATGTTCCCTTGGTATCTCTAATTTTCTTGAAGAGATCTCTAGTCTTTCCCATTCTGTTGTTTTCCTCTATTTCTTTGCATTGATCACTGAGGAAGGCTTTCTTAAGTCTTCTTGCTATTCTTTGGAACTCTGCATTCAGATGCTTATATCTTTCCTTTTCTCCTTTGCTTTTCGCTTCTCTTCTTTTCACAGCTATTTGTAAGGCCTCCCCAGAGAGTCATTTTGCTTTTTTGCATTTCTTTTCCACGGGGATGATCTTGATCCCTGTCTCCTGTTCATACAATGTCACGAACCTCATTCTATAGTTCATCAGGCACTCTATCTACCAGATCTAGGCCCTTAAATCTATTTCTCACTTCCACTATATAATCATAAGTGATTTGATTTAGGTCATACCTGAATGGTCTAGTGGTTTTCCCTACTTTCTTCAATTTCAGTCTGAATTTGGCAATAAGGATTTCATGATCTGAGCCACAGTCAGCTCCTGGTCTTGTTTATGTTGACTCTATAGAGCTTCTCCATCTTTGGCTGCAAAGAATATAATGAATCTGATTTCAGTGTTGACCATCCTTAGGGAACTCTTTTTCTTGTTGTTTCATTCTTTCTGATGCTATGCAGGAGGCTGTAACATCTCGCCCCCGGAGTGTAATAGCTGGGGCTTCAAGCTAGGCAAACACCCCCTGACGGGGGTGGGGGTGGGGGTGGGTACCCCAATGTGAAGCCGTATCTGGGGCAGCGGGGACAGCAGGACCGGTGCTGCAGTACTTTCCTTCCTTCCCCCCTGCCCTCTGACCCCTTGGGGGTCTTCTTTCTCGGCCAGTAGCCGGACTCCTGGCTTCTTGGCTTGGCTCAGGGAGGAGTTCTTAGAGCTCCCTCCCTGCCCCAGGCCTAAGGGCTGCGGTGCTGGGGCAGGTGTGTGGGGGCGGGGACCGCAGCCTCCACCCAGAAGAAACTATAAAACAAAAATCCGGAGCCTCCCAAACGTGACTGTCGGGGAGAGTGGTCTGGGACAGGCAAAAGACCCAGCTTGAAGAGACCCAGAAAGAGGAAAAGAGGAGGTAAGCAGGGCACCAGCTGCCTCTGTGGAAGAGACCCGGGTGGCCCGGCTTGGTGATCCCAGCCCCGTTTCTTGCTCAGTAACGCACTGGAGCTGCTGTGGCTGCTCCCTTGGTCCCGAGGAGGACAGGAAGCACCCTACTTTCTCAGCACCACCAGTTCTTCTCTAAAGTGGAGTCTCAATCATCAGTGAGATTTATAAAAGGCTATCAAATATTTGGAACACTTCCTTAAAATAAATTGCCGGAAGTGGGTCAGAGGAATGTGAAAACCTTTGCATCTTCTGATAGTCTAGCCAAGGTCCAAGAAGTAGCAAGCTGGCTTTTGGAAATGAATCAGGAGCTGCTCTCTGTGGGCAGCAAAAGACAACAAACTGGAGGCTCTCTGAGAGGTAATCCTTCCTCAAGCCAGGCAGATGAGGAGTAGATGAATCATGTGGTGGAAGAGGAACAGCAGCAGCAGCAGCTCAGACACCAAGAGGCAGAGCACACTGTGAGGAATGGTGAAGTCGTTGAAGCAGAACCTAGACCTGGACACCAAAATTATTCCCAGCAAGGACAGTTGGAAGGAAACAACAACTGGTTTATTTTGGTAGATAAGTACTCCTCCAGAAACCAGGAAGAACAGGAGGAAGAGGAAGAAAATGCTGGTGAACAATATGAGGAGGATGAGGAAGAAGAAGAAATGGACTAGGAGAGTGATGATTTGTATCAGTCTGATGACAGCAGCAGGGAAGATGAACATACACATAGTAACAGTGTCACAAACTCTAATAGTATTGTGGACCTGCCTATTCACTAGCTCTCCTCCCAGTTCTATACAAAGACAACAGAAATGAAAAGAAAGTTGGACCATGGTTCTGAGATCTGCCGTTTTTCTTTGGGAAAGCAACCATGCAAAGTCTCAGAATATACAAGTACCACTGGGCTTGTACCATGTTCAGGAACACCAACAACTTTTGGAGACCTGAGAGCAGCCAATGGTCAAGGGCAACAACAACATGGGATTACTTCTTTGCAACCACCTCTAGGCCTCCAGGAATGGTTGAAAATGTTTCAGAGCTGGAGTGGACCAGAGAAATTTCTTGCCTTAGATGAACTTATTGATAGCAGTAAACATCATATGTAAGACATATGATGCAAGTGATAGAATCCCAGTTTCAATAAGACTTCATTTCCTTGCTCCCTAAAGAGCTGACACTGTATGTGCTTTAATTCCTGGAACCTAAAGACCTGCTACAAGCAGCTCAGACTTGTCTTTACTGGAGAATATTGGCTGAAGACAACCTTCTCTGGAGAGAAAAATGCAAAGAAAAGGGTATTGGTGAACAGTTGTACATCAAGAGAAGAAAATTAATAAAATCAGATTTCATTCATAGTCCATGGAAAAATGCATACATCAGACAGTGCAGAATTGATACTAACTGGAGGCGAGGAGAACTCAAGTCTCCTAAGGTGCTGAAAGGACATGATGATCACATGATCACATGCTTATGGTTTTGTGGTAACTAAATAGTTAGTGGTTCTGATGACAACAATTTAAAAGTTTGGTCAGTAGTCACAGGCAAATGTCTGAGGATATTAGTGGGACACACAGGTGGAGTATGGCCATCACATATGAAAGACAATATCATCATTAGTGGATCTACAGATTGGACTCTCAAAGTTTGGAATGCAGACATGGGAGAATGTATACACACCTTATATGATCATAATTCCACCGTCTGTTCTATGCATCTCCATGATAAAAAAGAGTTGTTAGTGGTTCTCGAGGTGCCACCCTTAGGGTTGGGATATTGAGACAGGCCAGTGTTTACATGTGTTGATGGGTCATGTAGCAGCAGTCCACTGTGTTCAATATGATGGCAGGAGGGTTTTTAGTGGAGCATATGATTTCATGGTGAAGGTGTAGGACCCAGAGACATCACTTTGCCAACAAAGGTCCATCTAGTCAAGGCTATGGTTTTTCCAGTAGTCATGTATGGATGTTAGAGTTAGACTATAAAGAAAGCTGAGCACTGAGGGATTGATGCTTTTGAACTGTGGTGTTGGAGAAGACTCTTGAGAGTCCCTTGGACTGCAAGGAGATACAACCAGTCCATCCTAAAGGAAATCCATCCTGAATATTTATTGGAAGGACTGATGCTGAAGCTGAAACTCCAATACTTTGGCCACCTGATGGGAAGAACTAACTCATTTGAAAAGACCCTGATGCTGGGAAAGATTGAAGGTGGGAAGAGAAGGGAATGACAGAGGATGAGATGGTTGGATGGCATCACTGGCTCAATGGACATCAGTTTGAGTAAACTCCAGGAGTTGGTGATGGACAGGGAGACCTGGCATGCTGCAGTCCATGGGGTTGCAAAGAGTTGGACATGACTGAGCAACTGAACTGAACTGATTTCTAGGAATATCTCTGGACCTGTTGTGGGCAGTGTGAGATCAGCTCAGATTCAGATTTGGCCTTACTCTAATTTGTACTTGCTTCCAGAGTCAATAATTGCCCCATAGTCCACAGTCTCAGGCTAACTGTGGGGATTTAATCTGCTGCACCTGTGGCTGCTGGAGTTCATTCCCTTCTTCTTCTTTGGTCACACAACCCCAGGTATTCTGCTTTGGTTTTGTGCCTGCCTCTGCTTGTAGGGTACCTTCTGGTTTCTCTTCACTGCCCAGACAAGGGATGAGGCTTATTAGAGCTAATTTGCTCAGTCAAGTGGGGAGAGGTGGTATGACAGCCACAATTAGGATGTAGTATAGGGACTGCATGTGGCATTAGATACATGCCAGATTTTTTTACAGTCTGAAGGAGGTTGTGCACTTCCCTCAAGGAACTGGCCTAGAATCATGGGTCCCTAGGTTGATCCAAGCTGATCAGGCTCCTAGCAAGGTATAAGCCCTGTGCCCATTAACAACTTGGTGGCAGCTGTCACCTCTGGGGTCAGGACTACTTAGTTTCAGCATTTTGTCCACTGACTCAGGCACTCTCCCTGGGTTTGGCAATGACTACTGGCTTATGCTTTCCCATCTGAGATAGTAAACTGCAGTTGAATCTAGGCCCACCACTGGTACTCCTGCTGAATTTGTTGGCCACCACTGGGGGCACAGCTGCTCTTTGCAAGCATGTGGTATTAGAATGTACCAGCAGCAATGATCTCTTGCCTCTCTGGGAGGTCCAGGCTTTTCTCTGGATTCCTTCAGCTGTGTCGTACTAGCCCCCTCAGAGTATCTTCATCGGAGTCAACTGCAGTCCTCTCCTTGAGCCCAACCCCCAAAGCCTGAGCCTGATCACCCAGCCCCCATTCACTGCTGTAGGCATGAACACGTAAGCCTTTTCTTGACTGGGAAGTGCTGTTCATTGTGAATTCTTTCTGCTTTGCCTTCTGAGCACCTGTTGCTTTGTTCCCCACTGAAATTCCCAAGTTCCTTCCTATCCCCACCCATGTGGGGGTCTGTGAGTGTGTGGAAACTTTTCAGGACTCCCTTCTGGGAGCACAGTTCTCTGTCCTAAAATCTTTTATCTCTCTCTTTTTTAAATCTTCATCTTTTGCCCTTCCTCATTCTAAGGAGATCGGCTTGTCTTTTTGAAGTCTGGGTTCTTCTGCTTTGTTCAGAAGGTGTTCTGTAGCTGTTGCATATGCAGATGAAGTTTTGATGTATTTGTGGAGAGGGAGATGATCTCCTTATCTTATTCCTCCACCATCTTGGAAGCCCCGTCTAGATGTATTCTTCATGTATTTGTCTGTTGACTTTTTAATGATGGCCATTATGACTGGTATGAGGTGATGTTCATTGTAGTTTTGATTTGCAATTCTCTAATAATTAGCAATATTGAACATTTTTCATGTGTCTATATATTTTCTTTGGGAGAAGAAATGTTTATACCTTCTCCTTTAAAGTTCCCCTAAGAAGGGGAAGCACAGACAAACTTTGGAGGAGCGAATATGGATGGAGAAGTGGCTCCTTGTATTGATAGTTATGGGAGTTTGCTGCTCAGGTGTCACTTGGAGATCCTGTTGTGAGCAGTGTAGTCACCTGACAGTTTCTGTTGCAAATTTGCTGTTGCAAATTTGAAATCCACCAGTGTGAAATCTGTGTCCACACTCTCACTAGACTGCTCCCAGCCAGTAATTGAGCACCATGGAAGCACTAAGGCCAGGATATTCCTGCCCAACACAGAATCCTGCGCTCCTCATTAGCCTAGTTGAAACTTTCTCTGAGCTACAGTGCAGTGTGGCTCTTCCTACTCATCTCTCCTTTCTTTTTGTTTTCCTTTCACAGCAGCCAAAACTGCATGGTAGTTTGAAGGCTCTCCCCACCTACTCCTGCTCCCCTTTTCCTTTACTTCTCACCAGTGTTTCCCTCAATAAGTCTTTTATACTTCTCATATTTTAGCATTTGACTCCTTGTGAGTTCCTGGGGCTTTAGGGGAGGAGGCCAGAGTGACATTTAAGGTGTAGGGTAAACAATATAGGTGCCATTTACCAACACTTTTGGAAGTTTTTTATCAAAAAATATGGCTTGATTTGTGCATGCTAGCTGAATATCAGTATGGGGTCTGAACTTCATTCTTGTCCCTCGTCTATTCATTTATTGAAGCATCATTCATCCTTTATTGGTAGGTTTATTTATGTGAATATATGTGTGTATATATATATTCATGTGAAATATATATATATATATATATATATATATATATATATATATATTCTCTTACCCTTTAAAAAAATACTATAGCTCATACACCATATACTCTCTTCTGCACCTTGACTTTTTCACTTATATTTATACTGGACATGTTTCCATCTCACTACATAGAGAGGTAACATTCTTTTTCACATCCATATGACATTTCCCTGAGAAATATTTTTATATTTCAACCAATCACTTATTGATAGAAGATTGGACTGTTTCTAAACTTTCTGTATTTACAATGTCTAAATGAAAAAACTTTCACGTGTCATTTAGGGCACATGTAAGTTTATAAAATGGGCTATAAAAATGATACCTATTTAAGAATTGGATTTGAAATCTAGTAATTTCTAAGAGAAAATGGAAGTCAATATAATAATAAAAGGACAGAAAGCAGCCTGGTTAAAGTGAAGGAAGTCACCAAATTTTTATCTGTCTGTGGCCACCATCAGGTGGCCAAAGTTTTGGAATTTCAGCTTCAGTCTCAGTCATTCCAATGAATATTCAGGACTGATTTCCTTTAGGATTGACTAGTTGGCTCTCCTTGTAGTCCAAGGGATTCTCAAGAGTATTCTACAACACCACAATTCAAAAGCATCAATTCTTCTGTGCTCAGCTTTCTTTATAGTCCAACTCTCACATCCATACATGACTACTGGAAAAACCATAGCTTTGCCTAGATGGACATTTTCTGGCAAAGTAATGTCTCTGCTTTTTAATATGATGTCTACGTTGGTCATAGCTTTTATTCCAAAGAGCAAGAATCTTTTAATTTCATGATATCTTTGACTATATGGACCTTTGCTGGCAGAGTAATATCTCTGCTTTTTAATAAGCTGTCTAGGTTGGTCATAGCTTTTCTTCCAAGGAACAAGGGTCTTTTAATTTTGTGGCTTCAGTCACCATCTACAGTGATTTTGGATCCCCAAAAAATAAATTATTTCACTGTTTCCATTGTTTTCCCATCTATTTGCCATGAAGTGATGGAACTGGATGCCATGATCTTAGTTTTCTGAATGTTGAGTTTTAAGCGAGCTTTTTCACTCTCCTCTTTTACCTTCATCAAGAAGCTCTTTAGTTCCTCTTTGCTTTCTGCCATAACTGTGGTGTCATCTTCATATCTGAGGTTATTGATATTCCTTCAGGTAATCTTGATTCCACTTTGTGCTTCATCTACCCAGCATTTCACATGATGTACTCTGCATATAAGTTAAATAAGCAGGGTGACAGTATTCAGCCTTGCTGTATTCCTTTCCCAATTTTAAACCAGTCCACTGTTCCATGTCAGGTTCTAACTGTTGCTTCTTGACTTGTATACAGGATTCTCAGGAGCCAGGTAAAGTGGTCTGGTACTTCGAACTCTTTAAGAATTTTCCATAATTTGTTGTGATCCACACAGTTGAAGTCTTTAGTGTAGTTAACTAAGCAGAAATAAATATTATTCTGGAATTCTCTTGCTTTTTCTATGATCCAATGGATGTTAGCAGTTTGATCTCTGATTCCTCTGCCTTTCCTAAATCCAGCTTGTACATCTCTAAGTTCTCAATTCACATACTGTGGAAGCCTAGCTTGAAGAATTTTGAGCATTGCCTTGTTAGCATGTGAAATGAGTGCTATTGTGTGGTAGTTTGAGCATCTTTGGCATTGCCCTTCTTTGGGACTGAAATAAAAACTGACCTTTTCCAGCCCTATAACCACTGCTGAGCTTTCCAAATTTGCTGGCATATTGAGTGCAACACTTCGACAGCACCATCTTTAGGATTTGAAATAGCTCAGCTGGAATTCCATCACCCCCACTAGCTTTTTTTGTAGTGAGGCCCACTTGGCTTCAAACTCCAGTATGTCAGTCTGTAGGTGACTGATAAGACAATTATGGTTATACAGGTCATTAAGATCTTTTTTAAATAGTTCTTCTGTGTATTCTTGATACCTCTTCTTAATCTCTTCTGTTTCTGTTAGGTCCATACCATTTCTGTCCTTTATTGCGCCCATCTTGGCATGAGCTACTCAGTTCATGGTACTTTTATCATAGAAGCCTGAACAGATTGTCTCTTTGTATGTATGTCTATATGCATGCATGGATGCATGTATGTATTTTTCCTTCCACATCCATTTCCTCTCTCCAGAAGGACTATGAAAAGCATATTCATAGGAATTTGTATAATGATTGATAAGCATGTTTTATCCTCCTATAATCACTTGCAGTTTATCATTAAATAAAATAATAAAGAAATAATTCCTTTTAATTTTTTTTATTATTTTAATTAATTAATTTTATTTTATTTTTTTAATTTTATTTTATTTTTAAACTTTACATAATTGTATTAGTTTTGCCAAATATCAAAATGAATCTGCCACAGGTACATATGTGTTCCCCATCCTGAACCCTCCTCCCTCCTCCCTCCCCATACCATCCCTCTGGGTCGTCCCAGTGCACCAGCCCCAAGCATCCAGTATCGTGCATCGAACCTGGACAGGCAACTCGTTTCATACATGATATTTTACATGTTTCAATGCCATTCTCCCAAATCTTCCCACCTTCTCCCTCTCCCACAGAGTCCATAAGACTGTTTTATACATCAGTGTCTCTTTTACTGTCTCGTACACAAGGTTACTGTTACCATCTTTCTAAATTCCATATATATGCGTTAGTGTAGTGTATTGGTGTTTTTCTTTCTGGCTTACTTCACTCTGTATAATAGGCTCCAGTTTCATCCACCTCATTAGAACTGATTCAAATGTATTCTTTTTAATGGCTGAGTAATACTCCATTGTGTATATGTACCATGGATTTCTTATCCATTCATCTGCTGATGGACATCTAGGTTGCTTCCATGTCCTGGCTATTATAAACAGTGCTGTGATGAACATTGGGGTACACGTGTCTCTTTCCCTTCTGGTTTCCTTAGTGTGTATACCCAGCAGTGGGATTTCTGGGTCATATGGCATTTCTATTGCCAGTGTTTTAAGGAATCTCCACACTGTTCTCCAGAGTGGCTGTACTAGTTTGCATTCCCACCACAGTGTAAGAGGGTTCCCATTTCTCCACACCCTCTCCAGCATTTATTATTTATAGACTTTTGGATTGTAGTCATTCTGACTGGCGTGAAATGGTACCTCATAGTGGATTTGATTTGCATTTCTCTGATAATGAGTGATGTTGAGCATCTTTTCATGTGTTTGTTAGCCATCTGTATGTCTTCTTTGGAGAAATGTCTATTTAGTTCTTTGGCCCATTTTTTGATTGGGTCATTTATTTTTCTGGAGTTGAGCTGTAGGAGTTGCTTGTATATTTTTGAGATTAGTTGTTTGTCAGTTGCTTCTTTTGCTATTATTTTCTCCCATTCTGAAGGCTGTCTTTTCACCTTGCTAATAGTTTCCTTTGAAGTGCAGAAGCTTTTAAGGTTAATTAGGTCCCATTTGTTTATTTTTGCTTTTATTTCCAATATTCTGGGAGGTGGGTCATAGAGGATCCTGCTGTGATGTATGTCAGAGAGTGTTTTGCCTATGTTCTCCTCTAGGAGTTTTATAGTTTCTGGTCTTACGTGTAGATCTTTAATCCATTTTGAGTTTATTTTTGTGTATGGTGTTAGAAAGTGTTCTACTTTCATTCTTTTACAAGTGGTTGACCAGATTTCCCCGCACCACTTGTTAAAGAGATTGTCTTTAATTCATTGTATATTTTTGCCTCCTTTGTCAAAGATAAGGTGTCCATATGTGTGTGGATTTATCTCTGGGCTTTCTATTTTGTTCCATTGATCTATACTTCTGTCTTTGTGCCAGTACCATACTGTCTTGATAACTGTGGCTTTGTAGTAGAGCCTGAAGTCAGGTAGGTTGATTCCTCCAGTTCCATTCTTCTTTCTCAAAATAGCTTTGACTATTCGAGGTTTTTTGTATTTCCATACAAATTGTGAAATTATTTGTTCTAGCTCTGTGAAGAATACCGTTAGTAGTTTGATAGGGATTGCCTTGAATCTATAAATTGCTTTGGGTAGTATACTCATTTTCACTATATTGATTCTTCCAATGCATGAACATGGTATATTTCTCCATCTATTAGTGTCCTCTTTGATTTTTTTCACCAGTGTTTTATAGTTTTCTATATATAGGTCTTTTGTTTCTTTAGGTAGATATATTCCTAAGTATTTTATTCTTTCCGTTGCAATGGTGAATGGAATTGTTTCCTTAATTCCTCTTTCTGTTTTCTCATTATTAGTGTATAGGAATGCAAGGGATTTCTGGGTGTTGATTTTATATCCTGCAACTTTATTATAGTCATTGATTAGTTCTAGTAATTTTCTGGTGGAGTCTTGAGGGTTTTCTATGTAGAGGATCATGTCATCTGCAAACAGTGAGAGCTTTACTTCTTCTTTTCCAATTTGTATTCCTTTTATTTCTTTTTCTGCTCTGATTGCTGTGGCCAAAACTTCCAAAACTTTGTTGAATAGTAATGGTGAAAGTGGGCACCCTTGTCTTGTTCCTGACTTTAGAGGAAATGCTTTCCATTTTTCACCATTGAGGATAATGTTTGCTGTGGGTTTGTCATATATAGCTTTTATTATGTTGAGGTATGTTCCTTCTATTCCTGCTTTCTGGAGAGTTTTTATCATAAATGGATGTTGAATTTTGTCAAAGGCTTTCTCTGCATCTATTGAGATAATCATATGGTTTTTATTTTTCAATTTGTTAATGTGGTGTATTACATTGATTGATTTGCGGATATTGAAGAATCCTTGCATCTCTGGGATAAAGCCCACTTGGCCATGGTGTATGATCTTTTTAATGTGTTGTTGGATTCTGATTGCTAGAATTTTGTTAAGGATTTTTGCATCTATGTTCATCAGTGATATTGGCCTGTAGTTTTCTTTTTTTGTGGGATCTTTTTCAGGTTTTGGTATTAGTATGATGGTGGCCTCATAGAATGAGTTTGGAAGTTTACCTTCCTCTGCAATTTTCTGGAAGAGTTTGTGCAGGATAGGTGTTAGCTCTTCTCTAAATTTTTGGTAAAATTCAGCTGTGAAGCCGTCTGGACCTGGGCTTTTGTTTGCTGGAAGATTTTTGATTACAGTTTCAATTTCCGTGCTTGTGATGGGTCTGTTAAGATTTTCTATTTCTTCCTGGTCGAGTTTTGGAAAGTTGTACTTTTCTAAGAATTTGTCCATTTCTTCCACGTTGTCCACTTTATTGGCATATAATTGTTGATGGTAATCTCTTATGATCCTTTGTATTTCTGTGTTGTCTGTTGTGATCTCTCTATTTTCATTTCTAATTTCATTGATTTGATTTTTCTCCCTTTGTTTCTTGATGAGGCTGGCTAATGATTTGTCAATTTTATTTATCCTTTCAAAGAACCAGCTTTTGGCTTTGTTGATTTTTGCTATGGTCTCTTTTGTTTCTTTTGCATTTATTTCTGCTCTAAGTTTTTAAGATTTCTTTCCTTCTACTAACCTTGGGGTTCTTCATTTCTTCCTTTTCTAGTTGCTTTAGGTGTAGAGTTAGGTTATTTATTTGACTTTTTTCTTGTTTCTTGAGATGTGCCTGTATTGCTATGAACTTTCCCCTTAGGACTGCTTTTACCGTGTCCCACAGGTTTTGGGTTGTTGTGTTTTCATTTTCATTCATTTATATGCAAATTTTGATTTCTTTTTTGATTTCTTCTGTGATTTGTTGGTTATTCAGCAGCGTGTTGTTCAGCCTCCATATGTTGCAATTTTTAATAGTTTTTCTCCTGTAATTGAGATCTAATCTTACTGCATTGTGGTCAGAAAATACTCTTGGAATGATTTCTATTTTTTTTTTTTTTTTGAATTTATCAAGTCTATCTTTATGGCCCAGAATGTGATCTATCCTGTAGAAGGTTCCATGTGTGTTTGAGAAAAAGGTGAAATTCATTGTTTTGGGATGAAATGTCCTATAGGTATCAATTAGGTCTAACTGGTCTATTGTATTGTTTAAAGTTTGTGTTTCCTTGTTAATCTTCTGTTTAGTAGATCTATCCATAGGTGTGAGTGGGGTATTAAAATCTCCCACTATTATTGTGTTATTGTTAATTTCTCCTTTCATACTTGTTAGCATTTGTCTTACATACTGCGGTGCTCCCGTGTTGGGTGCATATATATTTATAATTGTTATATCTTCTTCTTGGATTGATCCTTTGATCATTATGTAGTGACCTTCTTTGTCTCTTTTCACAGCCTTTGTTTTAAAGTCTATTTTATCTGATATGAGTATTGCTACTCCTGCTTTCTTTTGGTCCCTATTTGCATGGAAAATCTTTTTCCAGCCCTTCACTTTCAGTCTGTATGTGTCCCCTGTTTTGAGGTGGGTCTCTTGTAGACAACATATGTAGGGGTCTTGTTTTTGTATCCATTCAGCCAGTCTTTGTCTTTTGGTTGGAGCATTCAACCCATTTACATTTAAGGTAATTACTGATAAGTATGATCCTGTTGCCATTTCCTTTATTGTTTTTGGTTCTAATTTATATATCGTTTTTATGTTTCCTGTCTAGAGAATATCCTTTAGTATTTGTTGGAGAGCTGGTTTGGTGGTGCAGAATACTCTCAGCTTTTGCTTGTCTGAAAACCTTTTGATTTCTCCTTCATACTTGAATGAGATCCTTGCTGGATACAATAATCTGGGCTATAGGTTATTTTCTTTCATCATTTTAAGTATGTCTTGCCATTCCCTCCTGGCTTGAAGAGTTTCTATTGAAAGATCAGCTGTTATCCTTATGGGAATCCCCTTGTGTGTTATTTGTTGTTTTTCCCTTGCTGCTTTTAATATTTGTTCTTTGTGTTTGATCTTTGTTAATTTGATTACTATGTGTCTTGGGGTGTTTCGCCTTGGGTTTATCCTGTTTGGGACACTCTGGGTTTCTTGGACTTGGGTGATTATTTCCTTTCCTTCCTTCAACTATTATCTCCTCAAGTATTTTCTCATGGTCTTTCTTTTTGTCTTCTTCTGGGACCCCTATGATTCGAATATTGTAGCATTTAATATTGTCCTGGAGGTCTCTGAGATTGTCCTCATTTCTTTTAATTCGTTTTTCTTTTATCCTCTCTGATTCATTTATTTCTACCATTCTATCTTCTAATTCACTAATCCTATCTTCTGCCTCTGTTATTGTATTTGTTGCCTCCAGAGTGTTTTTAATTTCATTTATTGCATTATTCATTATATATTGACTCTTTTTTATTTCTTCTAGGTCCTTGTTAAACCGTTCTTGCATCTTCTCAGTCCTTGTCTCCAGGCTATTTATCTGTGATTCCATTTTAATTTCAAGATTTTGGATCAATTTCACTATCATTATTCGGAATTCTTTATCAGGTAGATTCCCTATCTCTTCCTCTTTGGTTTGGTTTGGTGGGCATTTATCGTGTTCCTTTATCTGCTGGGTATTCCTCTGTCTCTTCTTCTTGTTTAAATTGCTGAGTTTGGGGTGTCCTTTCTGTATTCTGGTAGTTTGTGGAGTTCTCTTTATTGTGGCATTTCCTCACTGTGTGTGGGTTTGTACAGGTGGCTTGTCAAGGTTTCTTGGTTAGGGAAGCTTGTGTCGGTGTTCTGGTGGGTGGAGCTGTATTTCTTCTCTCTGGAGTGGAATGAAATGTCCAGTGATGAGTTATGAGATGTCTATGGTTTTTGGGTGACTTTGGGCAGCCTGTATCTTGAAGCTCAGGGCTGTGTTCCTTTGTTGCTGGAGAATTTGCTTGGTATGTCTTGCCCTGGAACTTGTTGGCCCTTGTGTGGTGCTTGGTTTCAGTGTCGGTATGGAGGCGTTTGATGAGCTCCTGTCAATTAATGTTCCTTGGAGTCAGGAGTTCCCTGGAGTCAGGGTTTGGACTTAAGCCTCCTGCTTCCGGTTTTCAGTCTTATTTTTACAGTAGTCTCAAAACTTCTCCTTCTATATAGCACCATTGATAAAACATCTACATTAAAGATGAAAAGCTTCTCTACTGTGAGGGTCACTCAGAGAGGTTCACAGCGTTACATGTAGAAGAGAAGAGGGAGGAGGGAGTTAGAGGTGACCCAAATGAGATGAGGTGGAATCAATAGTGGAGAGAGTGGGCTAGCCAGTAGTCACTTCCTTGTGTGCACTCCACAACTGCACCGCTCAGAGATGTTCACGGAGTTATACAGAGAAGAGCAGAAGGAGGCAGGAGACAGAGGTGGCCAGAAGGATAAAAGGGGGAAATGAAAAGGAGGGAGACAGATCCAGCCAGTAATCAGTTCCCTAAGTGTTCTCCACCGTCTGGAACACACAGAAATTCACAGAGTTGGGTAGAGCAGAGAGGGGTTAGGGAGGAGATACAGGCGACCTGGTGGAGAAAACGGAGAGTCCAAAGGGAGAGAGAGCAGTCAAGCAAGTAATCTCGTTCCCTAGTGAAAAATGGGTCCTGAAGATTGGGTTCTTAAAGGTACAAAATTGGTAACAAATACATAAAAGCAAAAATTAAAAGTCTAGAGTAGAGTTTGGAATTTCAAAAATACGATGTTAAGGAAAAGAAGAAGGGAAAGAAAGAGAAAAAATGAACAAAGAAAAACAAACAAGGTCGCAAAAATTATAAAGAAAATACAGGTATAAAATTGATAACTAATACCAAAAAGCAAAAGTTAAAAATCTAGAGTAGAGTTTGGAATTTCAAAATTACAATGTTAAAAAAAAAGAAGAAAAATAAAGAGAGAAAACAAGCAAACAAAAACAAACAATGTCACAAAAATTATAAAGAAAATACAGGTACAAAATTGATATCAAATACCAAAAAGCATAAATTAAAAATCTAGAGTAGAGTTTGGAATTTCAGATATACAATTTTATAGAAAAGAAGAAGAGAAAGAAACAGAGGGAAAAAAAAGTCACAGAAATTATAAAAAAAAAATATAGGTACAAAATTGATAACATATACCAAAAAGCTAAAATTAAAAATCTAGAGTAGAGTTTGGAATTTCAAAAATACAATGTTAAAGAGAAGAAGGAAAAAAAAAAGGTCAAAAAATTATAAAAAAAAATATATATATATATATATATATATATGAAGTTTGCTGAAGAAGAAAAAAATAGGGTCTTTTTTTTTTTGCAAAGTAATAGGTTATAAAAGTGAAAATTAAAGGAACAATAGAGGCCTTAAATTTTTTTTTTTTAAATTAAAAAAAAAAGAAAGAAAGAATGATCGTAAAAATAGTAAAAATATATCTAGGACTTTCTCTGGTTTTGTTGTGAGTATTGTGGGTTCAGTTCATTTTTGGCTAGTTCCTTGGTCTGACTTATATTTCTCAAGATCTATAGGCCCCTTCCTATGTAGTCCGTAGTAACCACAGGGTTTTAATCTATTGCCTGTAGCTTCCAAGGCGTTTCCCTCTGTTATAGCTTCTTCCATTTGCTGGTCTTTTCAGTGTCTGGTTTCCGCCCTGACACAAAGGGGATGGTGGAGGACACTTTTTTTTTTTTTTTTTTTTAGGCTCACTTGTTCAGTCGCGCTGTGGGGAGGGAGGGAGGGAGGGAGGGATGCTGCAAACAAATAACACTGGCGTGCGTTCTCAGTGCCTCAACCACACTGGGTCTGCCCCCACTCATGGCGCGTGTAGTCTCCCTGCCCACACTGCTTGGGCTCTAGGTTGTTCCGCCGGGAACAATCCAAGGCTGGCCGTGGGCTGCATGCACCTCTCAGGTCCAAGCTGCTCAGGTTCAGGCACTCAGGTAGTCCTCAGAGGTACAGACTCGGTTGGGCCTGCGTTTTGTGCTCTTCCCAGGTCTGAGCAGCTCAGGTGATGAGGTGTTTGGCGAGCGCCAATGCTGCGACTTATCACCTCCCCGCCACTTGGTTATCTGGGTGTAAAACCGGCGCACCTTCTCAGGCAGATGTTGACCGTCCAGACCCCCAAGAAGTTTTAGTTAGCAAAGAAGCCTGCTTACAGTTTTATAGATTATGTCTTTTTGGGGCTGCGATTGCCCCCTTCTGGCTCTGGCTGCCTGTCACCGGAGGGGGAAGGTCTTCAGCCGGCTATCTCTGTTCAGTCCTTTGTTCCGTGTGCTGGCCTGGCGGTGTCTTAGGTTAGGGCTGGCTTTTCGCGTGGTAGATATCCCACAGTCTGGTTTGCTAGCCCAAATTATTTCACTCAGATAGCGCTCAGGGTATTCATGCCAGATTCTTACTCTAAGCGATGCAGCCCGCGCCGTGCCTCCCTGCCCAGCCCCCGCTTGCTAATGCCGTGTACAGGCGTCTGCGCTGATTCTCCGCTGGGGGAGTTACCATAGGGTTCGCAGTCTGCGAGTTTTAATTGTTTATTTATTTTTTCTCCCTGTTATGTTGCCCTCTGTGCTTCCAAAGCTTGGCACAGATTCAGCAGTGAGAAGGTTTCCTGGTGTTTGGAAACTTCTCTCTTTTTAAGACTCCCTTCCCGGGACGGAACTCCGTCCCTCCCTCTTTTGTCTCTTTTTTTGTCTTTTATATTTTTTCCTACCTCCTTTCAAAGAGTTGGGTTGCTTTTCTGGGTGCCTGATGTCCTCTGCCGGCATTCAGAAGTTGTTTTGTGGAATTTACTTGACGTTTAAATTCTCTTTTGATGAATTTGTGGGGAAGAAAGTGTTCTCCGCGTCCTACTCCACTGCCATCTTGGCTCCGCCCCTAATTTATTTATTTTAATTGGAGGCTAATTACTTTACAATATTGTATTGCTTTTGCCATACATTGACATGAATCCTCCATAGGTGTACATGTGTTCCCCATCTTGAAACCCCTCCTACCTCCCAACCCCATATCATCCCTCTGGGTCATCCCAGTGCACCAGCCCCGAGCATCCAGTATCATGCATTGAACTTGGACTGGCGATTTGTTTCACATACAATATACATGTATCATTGACATTCTCCCAAATCATCCCAGCCTCTCCCTCTCCCACAAACTCCAAAAGACAGTTCCATACATCTGTGTCTCTTTTGCTGTCTCACATACAGGGTTATCGTTACCATCTTTCTAAATTCCATATATATGTGTTTACTTCAGTTCAATTCCGTTCAGTCGCTCAGTGGTGTCCGACTCTTTGCGACCTCATGAATCTCAGCACGCCAGGCCCCACTGTCCATCACCAATTCCCGGGGTTCACCCAGACTCAGGTCCATTGATTCAGTGATGCCATCCAGCCATCTCATCCTCTGTCGTCCCCTCCTCCTCCTGCTCCAATGCCTCCCAGCATCAGAGTCTTTTCCAATGAGTCAACTCTTCGCATAAGGTGGCCAAAGCACTGGAGTTTCAGCTTTAGCATTATTCGTTCCAAAGAAATCCCAGAGCTGATCTCCTTCAGAATGGACTGGTTGGATCTCCTTGCAGTCCAAGGGACTCTCAAGAGTCTTCTCCAACACCACAGTTCAAAAGCATCAATTCTTCAGCTCTCAGCCTTCTTCACAGTCCAAGTCTCACATCCATTCATGACCACAGGAAAAACCATAGCCTTGACTAGACAGACTTTTGTTGGCAAAATAATGTCTCTGCTTTTGAATTTCCTTTCTAGGTTGTTCATAACTTTCCTTCCAAGGAGTAAGTGTCTTTTAATTTCATGGCTGCAGTCACCATCTGCAGTGATTTTAGAGCCCAGAAAAATAAAGTCTGACACTGATTCCACTGTTCCCCCATCTATTTCCCATGAAGCGATGGGACTGGATGCCATGATCTTCGTTTTCTGAATGTTGAGCTGTAAGCCAACTTTTTCACTCTCCAATTTCACTTTCATCAAGAGGCTTTTGAGTTCCTCTTCACTTTCTGCCATAAGGCTGGAGTCATCTGCATATCTGAGGTTATTGATATTTCTCCTGGCAAACTTGATTCCAGCTTGTGTTTCTTCCAGCCCAGCATTTCTCATGATGTACTCTGCATAGATGTTAAATAAGCAGGGTGACAATATACAGCCTTGACATACTCCTTTTCCTATTTGGAACCAGTGTGTTGTTCCATGTCCAGTTCTAACTGTTGCTTCCTGAACTGCGTACAAATTTCTCAAGAGGCAGATCAGGTGGTCTGGTATTGCCATCTCTTTCAGAATTTTCCACAGTTTATTGTGAGCCACACAGTCAAAGGCTTTGGCATAGTTAATAAAGCAGAACCAGATGTTTTTCTGGAACTCTCTTGCTTTTTCCATGATCCAGCAGATGTTGGCACTTTGATCTCTAATTCCTCTGCCTTTTCTAAAACCAGTTTGAACATCAGGAAGTTCACGGTTCACATATTACTGAAGCCTGGCTTGGAGAATTTTGAGCATTGCTTTCTTAGTGTGTGAGATGAGTGCAATTGTGTGGTAGTTTGAGCATTCTTTGGCATTGCCTTTCTTTGGGATCAGAATGAAAACTGACCTTTTCCAGGCCTGTGGCCACTGCTGAGATTTCCAAATTTGCTGTCATATTTAGTGCAGGACTTCCACAGCATCATCTTTCAGGATTTGAAATAGCGCAAGTGGAATTCCATCACCGCCCCTAGCTTTGTTTGTAGTGATGCTTTCTAAGGCCCACTTGACTTCACATTCCAGGATGTCTGGCTCTAGGTCAGTGATCACACCATCGTGATTATCTGGGTCATGAAGATCTTTTTTGTACAGTTCTTCTGTGTATTCTTGACACATCTTCTTAATATCCTCTGCTTCTGTTAGGTCCATACAATTTCTGTCCTTTATCAAGCCCATCTTTGCATGAAATGTTCCCTTGATATCTCTAATTTTCTTGAAGAGATCTCTTGTCTTTCCCATTCTGTTGTTTTCCTCTGTTTCTTTGCATTGACTGCTGAGGAAGGTTTCTTATCTCTTCTTGCTATTCTTTGGAACTCTGTATTCCGATGCTTATATCTTTCCTTTTCTCCTTTGATTTTCACTTCTCTTCTTTTCACAGCTATTTTTAAGGCCTCCTCAGACAGCCATTTTGCTTTTTTGCATTTCTTTTCCATGGGGATGGTCTTGATCCCTGCCTCCTGTACAATGTCACGAACCTCATTCCATAGTTCATCAGGCACTCTATCTATCAGATCTAGGCCCTTAAATCTATTTCTCATTTCCACTGTATAATCATAAGGGATTTGATTTAGGTCATACCTGAATGGTCTAGTGGTTTTCCCTACTTTCTTCATTTTCAGTCTGAATTTGGCAATAAGGAGTTCATAATCTGAGCCAGAGTCTGCTCCTGGTCTTGTTTATGTTGACTGTATAGAGCTTCTCCATCTTTGGCTGCAAAGAATATAATCAATCTGATTTCAGTGTTGACCATCTGGTGATCTCCATGTGTAGAGTCTTCTCTTGTGTTGTTGGGAGAGGGTGTTTGTTATGATCAGTGCATTTTCTTGGCAAAACTCTATTAATCTTTGCCTTGCTCCATTTCAAATTCCAAGGCCAAATTTGCCAGTTACTCCAGGTGTTTATTGACTTCCTACTTTTGCCTTCCAGTCCCCTATAATGAAAATGACATCTTTTTTGGGTGTTAGTTCTAAAAGGTCTTGTAGGTCTTCATAGAACTGTTCAACTTCAGCTTCTTCAGCATTACTCATTGGGGCATAGACTTGGATTACTGTGATATTGAATGGTTTGCCTTGGAAACGAACAGAGATCATTCTGTCATTTTTGAGAATGCATCCAAGTACTGCATTTTGGACTCTTCTGTTGACCATGATGGCTACTCCATTTCTTCTGAGGGATTCCTGCCTGCAGTAGTAGATATAATGGTCATCTGAGTTAAATTCACCCATTCCAGTCCATTTTAGTTCGCTGATTCCTAGAATGTCAACATTCATGCTTGCCATCACTTGTTTGACCACGTCCAATTTGCCTTGATTCATGGACCTGACATTCCAGGTTCCTATGCAATATTGCTCTTTACAGCATCGAACCTTGCTTCTATCACCAGTCATATCCACAACTGGGTATTGTTTTTACTTTGGCTCCATCCCTTCATTGTTTCTGGAGTTATTTCTCCACTGATCTCCAGTAGCATATTGGGCACCTACTGACATGGGGAGTTCCTCTTTCAGTATCCTTTCATTTTGCTTTTTCATACTGTTCATGGGGTTCTCAAGGCAAGAATACTGAAGTGGTTTGCCATTCCCTTCTCCAGTGCACGACATTCTGTCAGATCTCTCCACCATGACCCGCTCATCTTGGCTTGCCCCACGGGCAAGGATTAGTTTCATTGAGTTAGACAAGGCTGTGGTCCTAGTGTGATTAGATTGACTAGGTTTCTGTGTGTATGGTTTCAGTGTGTCTGCCCTGTGATTCCCTCTTGCAACACCTACCATCTTACTTGGGTTTCTCTTACTTTGGGCGTGGGGTATCTCTTCACGGCTTCTCCAGCAAAGCGCAGCCCCTGCTCCTTACCTTGGATGAGGGGTATCTCCTCACTGCCTCCCTTCCTGACTTTCAACGCGGGATAGCTCCTCTAGGCCCTCCTGCGCCCACGCAGCCACAGATCCTTGGACGTGGGGTTGGTCCTCCCGGCTGCTGCCCCTGGCCTCAGGCATGGGGTTGGTCCTCCTGGCCGCCGCCCCTGGCCTCGGGCACCGGGGCATGGGGTAGCTCCTCCCGGCTGCCGCCCCTAACCTCAGACATGAGATAACTCCTCTCGTCGCTGCCCCTGACCTCAGACATGGGGTAGCTCCTCTTGGGCATGCTTAGTGCGGTGGTCGTCGCAGCCACCTGCGCTTAGTGCGCCGGTCAGTATATATGTGTTAGTATACTGTATTGGTGTTTTTCTTTCTGGCTTACTTCACCCTGTACAGTAGGCTCCAGTTTCATCCACCTCATTAGAACTGATTCAAATGTATTCTCTTTAATGGTTGAGTAATACTCCATTGTGTATATGTATCACAGCTTTCTTATCCATTCATCTGCTGATGGACATCTAGGTTGCTTCCATGGCCTGGCTACTATAAACAGTGCTGCAATGAACATTGGAGTGTCCATGTCCCTTTCAATTCTGATTTCCTCAGTGTGTATGCCCAGCAGTGGGATTGCGGGGTTATACGGCAGTTTTATTTCCAGGTTTTTAAGGAATCTCCACATTGTTCTCCAAAGTGTCTGTATCAGTGTGCATTCCCACCAACAGTGAAAACGGTTCCCTTTTCTTTCTCCACACCCTCTCCAGCATTTATTGCTTGTAGACTTTTGGATACCCCGCTCCAATACTCTTGCCTGGAAAATCACATGGATGGGGGAGCCTGGTTGGCTACAGTCCATGGGGTCGCTAAGAGTCGAACACGACTGAGAGATTTCACTTTCACTTTTCATTTTCATGTATTGGAAAAGGAAACGGCAACCCACTCCAGTGTTCTTGCCTGGAGAATCCCAGGGACGGGGGAGCCTGGTGGACTGCCATCTATGGGGTTGCACAGAGTTGGACACGACTGAAGCGACTTAGTAGCAGCAGCAGCAGCAGCAGACTTTTGGATAGAAGCCATTCTGACTGGCATGAAATGGTACCTCATTGTGGTTTTAATTAGCATTTCTCTGATAATGAGTGATGTTGAGTATCTTTTCATGTGTTTGTTAGCCATCTGTATGTCTTCTTTGGAGAAATGTCTATTTAGCTCTTTGGCCCATTTTTTGATTGGGTCGTTTATGTTTCTGGAATTGAGCTGCAGGAGTTGCTTGCATATTTTTGAGATTAATTCTTTGTCACTTGCTTCATTTGCTATTATTTTCTGCCATTCTGAAGGCTGTCTTTTCACCTTGCTTATAGTATCCTTTGTTGTGCAGAAGCTTTTAATTTTAATTAGGTCCCATTTTTTTATTTTTGCTTTTATTTCCAACATTCTGGGAGGTGGGTCATAAAGGATCCTGCTGTAATGTATGTCAGAGAGTGTTTTGCCTATGTTCTCCTCTAGAAGTTTTTTTTTTTTTTTTTTTTAACTTTACAATATTGTATTGGTTTTGCCATACATCAACATGAATCTGCCACGGGTGTACACGTGTTCTTATTTTCTGGTCCTACATTTAGATCTTTAATCCATTTCGAGTTTACTTTTGTGTATGATGTTAGAAAGTGTTGTAGTTTCATTCTTTTACTAGTGGTTGACCAGTTTTCCCAGCACTACTTGTTAAAGAGATTGTCTTTTCTCCATTGTATATTCTTGCCTCCTTTGTCAAATATAAGGTGTCCATAGGTGCGTGGATTTATCTCTGGGCTTTCTGTTTTGTTCCATTCATCTATATTTCTGTCTTTGTGCCAGTACCATACTGTCTTGATGACTGTGGCTTTGTAGTAGAGCCTGAAGGCAGGCATGTTGATTCCTCCAGTTCCATTCTTCTTTCCCAAGATTGCTTTGGCTATTCGAGGTTTTTGTATTTCCATACAAATCATGAAATTATTTGTTCTAGCTCTGTGAAGAATACCGTTGGTAGCTTGACCAGGATTGCATTGAATCTATAGATTGCTTTGGGTAGTATACTCATTTTCACTATATTGATTCTTCCAACCCATGAACATGGTATATTTCTCCATCTATTAGTATTCTCTTTGATTTCTTTCACCAGTGTTTTATAGTTTTCTATATATAGGTCTTTAGTTTCTTTAGGTAGATATATTCCTAAGTATTTTATTCTTTTCATTGCAATGGTGAATGGAATTGTTACCTTAGTTTCTCTTTCTGTTTTCTCATTATTAGTGTATAGGAATGCAAGGGATTTCTGCGTGTTGATTTTATATCCTGCAACTTTACTGTATTCATTGATTAGATCTAGCAATTTTCTGGTGGAGTCTTGAGGGTTTTCTATGTAGAGGATCGTGTCATCTGCAAACAGTGAGATTTTTACCTCTTTTCCAATTTGGATTCCTTTTATTTCTTTCTCTGCTCTGATTGCTGTGGCCAAAACTTCCAAAAGTATGTTGAATAGTAGTGGTCAGAGTGGCACCCTTGTCTTGTTCCTGACTTTAGGGGAAATGCTTTCAATTTTTCACCATTGAGGATAATGTTTGCTGTGGGTTTGTCATATATAGCTTTTATTATGTTGAGGTATGTTCCTTCTATTCCTGCTTTCTGGAGAGTTTTTATCATAAATGGATGTTGAATTTTGTCAAAGGCTTTCTCTGCATCTATTGAATTAATCATATGGCTTTTATTTTTCAATGTGTTAATGTGGTGTATTACATTGATTGATTTGCAGATATTGAAGAATCCTTGCATCCCTTGGATAAAGCCCATTTGGTCATGGTGTATGACCTTTTAAATGTGTTGTTGGATTCTGATTGCTAGAATTTTGTTAAGGATTTTTGCATCTATGTTCATCAGTTATATTGGCCTGTAGGCTTCTTTTATTGTGGCATCTTTGTCAGGTTTTGGTTTTAGGATGATGGTGCCCTCATAGAATGAGTTTGGAATTCCTCTGCAATTTGAGTAGGATGGGTGTTAGCTCTTCTGTAAATTCTTGGTAGAATTCAGCTGTGAAGCCGTCTGGACCTGGGCTTTTGTTTGCTGGAAGATTTCTGATTACAGTTTCAATTTCTGTGCTTGTGATGGGTCTGTTAAGATTTTCTATTTCTTCCTGGTTCAGTTTTGGAAAATTGTACTTTTCTAAGAATTTGTCCATTTCTTCCACGTTGTCTATTTTATTGACATATAATTGCTGATAGTGGTTTCTTATGATCCTTTGTATTTTTGTGTTGTCTGTTGTGATCTCTCCATTTTCATTTCTAATTTTATGGATTTGATTTTTCTCCGTTTTTTCTTGATGAGTGTGGCTAATGGTTTGTCAATTTTATTTATCCTTTCAAAGAACCAGCTTTTGGCTTTGTTGATTTTTGCGATGGTCTCTTTTGTTTCTTTTGCATTTATTTCTGCCCTAATTTTTAAGATTTCTTTCCTTCTACTAACTCTAGGGTTCTTCATTTCTTTCTTTTCTAGTTGCTTTAGGTGTAGAGTTAGATTATTTATTTGACTTTTTTCTTGTTTCTTGAGGTATGCCTGTATTGCTATGAACTTTCCCCTTAGCACTGCTTTTACAGTGTCCCACAGGTTTTGGGTTGTTGTGTTTTCATTTTCATTCGTTTCCATGCATAGTTTGATTTAATTTTTGATTTCTTCTGTGATTTGTTGGTTATTCAGCAGCGTGTTGTTCAGCCTCCATATGTTGGAATTTTTAATAGTTTTTCTCCTGTAATTGAAATCTAATCTTACTGCATTATGGTCAGAAAAGATGCTTGGAAAAATTTCAATTTTTTTGAATTTACCAAGTCTAGATTTATGGCCCAGGATGTGATCTATCCTGGAGAAGATTCCGTGTGTGCTTGAGAAAAAGGTGAAATTCATTGTTTTTGGGTGAAATGTCCTATAGATATCAATTATGTCTAACTGGTCTATTGTATCATTTAAAGTTTGTGTTTCTTAATTTTCTGTTTAGTTGATCTATCCATAGGTGTGAGTGGGGTGTTAAAGTCTCCCACTATTATTGTGTTATTGTTAATCTCCCCTTTCATACTTGTTAGCATTTGTGTTACATATTGCGGTGCTCCTCTGTTGGGTGCATATATATTTATAATTATTATATCTTCTTCTTGGATTGATTATTTGATCATTTTGCAGTGTCCTTCTTTGTCTCTTTTCAAAGTCTTTATGTTAAGTCCATTTTATCTGATATGAGTATTGCTATTCTTGCTTTCTTTTGGTCTCTATTTGTATAGAATATCTTTTTCCAGCCCTTCACTTTCAGTCTGTATGCGTCCCCTGTTTTGAGGTGGGTCCCTTGTAGACAACATATATAGGGGTCTTGTTTTTGCATCCATTCAGCCAGACTTTGTCTTTTGGTTGGGGCATTCAACCCATTTACGTTTAAGGTAATTATTGGTAAGTATGATCCCGTTGCCATTTACTTTATTGTTTTGGGTTCAAGTTTATTCACCCTTTTTGTGTTTCCTGTCTGTTGAATATCCTTTAGCATTTGTTGGAGAGCTGGTTTTGTGGTGATGAATTCTCTCAGCTTTTGCTTGTCTGTAAAGCTTTTGATTTCTCCTTCATATTTGAAATAGATCCTTGCTGGGTACAGTAGTCTGGGCTGTAGGTTATTTTCTTTCATCACTTTAAATATGTCTTGCCATTCCCTCCTGGCCTGAAGAGTTTGTATTGAAAGATCAGCTGTTACCCTTATGGGAGTCCCCTTGTGTGTTATTTGTTGTTTTTCCCTTCCTGCTCTTAATATTTGTTCTTTGTGTTCGGGTGGACAATTTTTTAGGCTCACTTGTTCAGTCTTGCTGTGGGGAGGGAGGAACGCTGCAAACAAATAACACTGGTGTCTGTGGGGAGTGCTTGTAGTGTCTTGGCCACACTGGGTTTGCCCCCATCATGGCATGTGTACTTTCCCAGTCTATACTTGTTAGGCTCTAGGTTGCTATGCTGGGAACTGTCTGACGCCAACCCTGGGTTGCATGCACTTCCCAGGTCTAAGCCACTCGTGTTCAGGTACTCGGGTACTCCACAAAGACACAGATTTGGTTAGGCCTGCACTTTGTGCCCTTCCCCAGTCCGAGCAGCTCAGGTGACCAGGTGTTTGGTGAACGTGGTCGGTGTGACTTATCACCTGCCCCGTCCCTGCCACTCAGTTTTCTGGGTTTACAACCAGTGCACCTTCTCAGGCAGATGTTGACCATCCAGTATCCCAAGAAATCTTGGTTAGCAGCAAAGCCTGCTTGCAGTTCGGTAGATGATGCCTCTCTGGCGCTGTAATTGCCCCCTTCCGGCTCTGGCTGTCCTTGCCTGCCTGTCTCCGGTGGGGGATGGGCCAGCCTGCAGCCGGCTAGCTCTAGTCAGTCCTTTGTTCTGTGAGCGGTCCTGGCGGTGTCTTAGGTTAGGGCTTTTTGTCTTTTTGTGGGGTAACTATCCCACAGTCTGGTTTGCTATCCCAAGTTAGTTCCCTCAGATTGCCCTCGGGGCATTCAGGGCCAGGTCCTTACTCTAAGCAATGCAGCCCACACCTCCCTGCCCAGCCCCCGCTTACTAGTGAAGGATGCAGGCGTCTGCACTGCTTCTCCCTTGGGAGTTACCATTGGGCACTGGGCATGTAATCTGTGGGTTTTAATTATTTATTTTTCCTCCCGGTTATGTTGCCCTCTGAGGCTTCAAGGCTTGCCAGACTCGCCAGTGAGAGTGTTTCCTGGTGTTTGGAAACTTCTCTCTTTTTTAAGACTCCCTTCCCGGGATGGACCTCCGTCCCTACCTCTTTGTCTCTCTTTTTATCTTTTCTATTTTTTTCCTATCTCCTTTTGAAGACAATGGGCTGATTTTTCTGGGTGCCTGATGTCCTCTACTGGCATTCAGAAGTTGTTTTGTGGAATTTACTCAGCGTTCAAATGTTATTTTGATGAATTTTTGGGGAGAAAGTGGTCTCCCCGTCCTATTCCCCTGCTATCTTAGGACCGCCTCTCAAAGTGCATTTCTAAAGATGGTCTAAAGTCTGGTTTGAAAGAGAAAAGTCAGGAAGAAAGAGCAACTACAAGAAATACAGTGTAATTGTATGTCTATATGCATGCATGGATGCATGCATGTATCTTTCCTTCCACATCCAGAAGGAATATGAAAAGCATATTCATAGGAATTTGTATAATGATTGATAAGCATATTTTATCCTCCTATGGTCACTTGCAGTTTATCATTAAAAAAATAAACTAAAGAAATTTTTAAAGATAAATGATAGCATTTGGAATTTTTTTTATGTATGTGGGTGGTGGGGATTATAATCTACATATATCTCTGTTTATTTTAATGGTGTGAAAGATCTGGTTCTTTCCATTTTCTTTATTTTTTTCTAAATATAAAGTAAAACAGAAATTTAACAGAACATGTAAGAGAATCCCAAAGAACATTGCTGTTACAACCTGAACACAGAAGTAGCTTCCAAAGTGAAGTGATGTAAAATGCTGCAAACCTTTGTCCTGAGTAGATCAGGCTTCTAGTAAAAAAATCATACACCTCTATACATCACCTTTATAAATTACATGTAAAAAAATCAACTCCTTGTGCTCACAGAAGACTTGTTTTTATTTATTACAGTTCCACAGAAGTAGAAATGCTCATTTGAGAGTAGCTATTGTTAACTATGGTAAGGCCATTCTGTGAAATGAAGTGCTCAGTTGTTCTTTAAAGCAGCTTATGAATCCATTTTGCTGCAGGCTGAGGAATAAAGTAGAAAAAAGATTAAAATAAATAGTAGCATTAAAAAGAAGCTAGTAATTATAGAGAGTTCCTGGTGTGTTAAAGACCACAATAAAACACACAAGTGGAGGCAAACTTGGATATAATTTTTATGTTTTCTTATTAAAAATGTAGATCCTTGGATCCCACCCTAGAGTTAGCATTAAAAGCCTGAGATGGGGTCAGAAATAGCATGTTTAATAATTTCTCTGCATGATCCTAATGTTCACTTAAAGATGTGAAGTACTGAATACTAGTCCAACCACCAGCATTTGTGTAGGAACCAAGTCCTAAGGAATGTTACATTATGAACACAACTACTTTAATGGACTAGGGCTTCAAAAGCTGATAATATAAAAACACAAAAATACATTTTAAATACTGATAGTCTCTCTAAATTCCACCACATTAATACAAGTGTTTTCACATTTGCACATTATTGTCTAGTGTTTGTACAATAGTTGCAAATTTCATCTAGTTGCAAACCTATAGTATTTTCCTCTATGTTCTCCCTTAACATTATAGTATAAACTTTCCCCTCTAAACTCAAGGTCTCACAACTAGTATTTCAATGAATAAATACTATGTTTTACATTTTAGTATGCCAATTTTTAAATTTTCTACATTTAGTTTAATTCCAAATTTTTTGTCCTATAGACAGTATTGCAATTATCATCTCTATGCCCAGAGGTTTTTTTTTTTTTTTTTCCTTCTGCTGACTTGTTTTTATTATAGTACGTTTTTACTAATGGGATTACTGAATCAAATAGTACCATCCCATTTGTGACTCTTCCTACATAGTCCCATATAGGTCTAGAAGAAATTTAACCAGTTTGTGTTGTTCCTCTTTTGCCAACAGCAGTGAATTAATGGTATATATATATATATATATATATCTGTGTATCTTACTTGGAACTGTTGAGGCTTCAGGGATAATGGTGTATTTATTCATTTATTAACTACTCAGAGAGTAGTAGCAGAATTTTTTCCATACATAAAAGAGTTTTGGCAGTGTTCAAAAATGGAAATTTGCCTAAGAAAGGCAGATCATGGAATTAGAGCTTATTCTTGACAATCAGACGTCAGCAAGAAGACATCAAAACTAATGGTGAGTGAGTGGAAAGGGTAGATTAGTTGCACACTTAGAGCACAGCAAAGCAGCAGTGTTTCAACACAGTTATATAACAGGTAAAAATAAATATCTTGAAACTATAGATTTTTTTTTTTTAAATCAAAGATTCATCTTGGAACAAATCAGTACTTTGTTCATCTTCCATTTATTTATAGTTTAGCATTTCCTAAAAACAAACAAACAAACTTTAAACTGTAGTAGAGGTATCACAATTTTCTATTGCTGCTTTTATGCCCCATAGCCTTGCATTATGCTTACTATGCCTGTTGTCAACTCTGTGTCACTCCCGTCAACCATTTTATCTGCCTCCTGGTCTGGAAATTTTGTTTCTTCCTTCAGTTAATATTTTCAATGTCATACTCATATTCCATTTCATGATGCAATTTCATACACTGGTTTTGGTATTAACTAGTTGGGTATTCTTGATTAGAAACTTCTCCCATTGCCTTTGCCTTTCAAAAATCTTTCTTATCTTTCATAGTCCTGTTCATATATCACTTTTTCACCCTGATTGAATGAGTGAATGAGTGTAAGTTAATTCATAAACTGGGCAGACTAAAATTTCATACTATCTAGTACCATCTGGAGTTTTAAAAATGCCCAGCAATTATTTCATTCATTTCCTGCTAATTTCTAATAAATGACAAATAAATTGATTTATTAAATTAATATTGAATGCCAGCCACTCTCTTGGACATATAAGCAAAGAGTTTTTGTCTTCACAGAGCTTACCTTTTACCAAAAAATACACAAAATAAACATAATAAATAAAGTAAATTACATAGTGGAAGGTAGCAAATTTCATAGGAAAAAAAGTAGATGACTTGAGGACTAGTATGCAGTAGTGGGGATTGTTACAATTTAAAATTGTATGATTAAATTAACCTCATTGAAAAATTGATATTTGAGCAAATATTTGAAGAGACAATTAACCACATAGAAATCTGAAGAAATAAGATTCTAGGTTGAAGTGTGGATCTATGCAAAGTCCTATTCCTGGGATGTATGGAAGGATGCCAGTATGGTTTCATCAGACTGATGAAAAGGTGAGATCAGAGAGAACAGCAAGTCAGATTATCTAGGATCTTTTTGGCAATTGTAAGCATTTTGACATTCATTCTGAGTGAAATTAAGTATTAGAGTTTGTTGTTGTTCTCAAGTTTTGTTTCATTAGGTTTAATTTAACTTTGTTAATTCTAAGTATACATTTTAATAAACTTTATCAATTAAATGATGTTCAATAAATTGAATCCATGTTGAGGATATGAAGAGGAAAGATTAGAAGCAAGAGATATCTTAGCAGGCTAATGCAGTAATAAAGGAGAGAGATAATAGTGATGAGGACCTGGCTGGTAGCAATATGGTTCACAAGTGGTCAGATTTTAGATGTATACTGAGTCAACAGGATCCAAGAAGGATTGTGAAAGAAAAATAATTAAGATGCTGCTAATGAATTATAATCTTATTCTTGATCTTCAAGAAAATGTATCATGAGAATTTACTGTTTCCTTTCAATCTTTGTTAGATAGCTATTATAAAGATAAGGAAATTCTCTATTCCTTTTTAAATTGGTGTTTTCATCTTAAGTAAATGCTGACATTTATCAAATACTTTTCCACACACCTGCAATTCCAGTTCTCAAGAATAAAGTAGATGAGGAGAGAACATAAAGATGGAAAGTTTGTGTGGTATTTTGACTGTTTGTATTCTCAGGGAGCTTCCCAGGTGGCTCAGTGGTAAAGAATCTGCCAGCCAAGCAGGAGACAGAAGTTCAGTCCTTGGGTCAGGAAGATCTCCTGGAGAAGGAAATGACAACTCACACCAGTATTCTTGCCTGGGAAATCCCATGGACAGAGGAATTTGGCAGACTATAGCCCATAGGGTTGCAAAAAGTCAGACATGATGTAGCAACTAAAGAACAGCAACAACAACAGCAGCAATATTCTATGAGAAAAATAAAGTAGGATTCTGGATTAGAAGAGTAACTGAACAGTTGTGGGAGGGGATAACATAAGATATAGTAAATCAGGGAAGGCTTCTCCAAAAAATAATATTTAAGTTGAAAAACCAAATGATGAGAAGGACTAGTCATGCAAAAACCGGGGAGAAGAATTCCAAGCAGAGGGAACAGTATATGCAAAAACTTGGCAAGAGAGCAATCTTAATGTATATGAGAAGCAAAAATAGTAGTAGTTTGGGTAGGTCAAAAAATAAAATGGCAAACTGGTTCAAGATGAAGGTAGAAAATAGATGAGGATGGATAATGTAAGCATTGAAAGCCAGGGTAAGAAGCCTGAGTTTATTATGAATGTAATGGGAAACCTTAGTGTTTTAAGCAGTGGACAGTAGAGGCAGCAAGACTCTTGCAGTACTTCAGCAAAGATTATGATGAATATTGGGACCATTTAGGTAGTAGTAATTGAGATGGAAGAAGTTGACTGATTCAAGATATATTTTGGAGGTAAGGTAGACAAGTTTTAGTGATTGATCACATATGGGGGATAAGGAAAAGAGCAGAATCATAGATAATATCCAGATTTTAAAAGATTAAATGGGTGGATGGCAGTGCCATTTACTACTAAGATGGAGAATACTGGGAAGGATTAGGTTTTGAAATTGGTTAAGAGTGTTATTCATATACGTTAAATTTGAGATGTCCAGTAGACTCTACACTGAAACTTCCAAGGAGGTGTTTAGAATTTGGAACTCATTGGAAAGACCAAAGTTGGTTATGTTACTTTAGGAGTAATCAGTACATAAATGACATTTAAAACTATTAAATTGGATTAACTTATCAAAGGAGAATTTTAGAGAGAAGGTCCAGGACCAAGTCTTAGATCATTCTAACATTAAAGGTGAGGAAGTGTAAGATATAATAAAGGTGGTGGAAAGCTACCAGTAAGTAGAAAGAACAGGATAGGATCAGATAAGATCAGATCAGTCACTCAGTCGTGTCCGACTCTTTGCGACACCATGAATCGCAGCACGCCAGGCCTCCCTGTCCATCACCAACTCCCGAAGTTCACTGAGACTCACGTCCATCGAGTCAGTGATGCCACCCAGCCATCTCGTCCTCTGTCCTCCCCTTCTCCTTCTGCCCCCAATCCCTCCCAGCATCAGAGTCTTTTCCAATGAGTCAACTCTTCGCATGAGGTGGCCAAAGTACTGGAGTTTCAGCTTTAGCATCATTCTTTCCAAAGAAATCCCAGGGCTGATCTCTTTCAGAATAGACTGATTGGATCTCCTTGCAGTCCAAGGGACTCTCAAGAGTCTTCTCCAACACCACAGTTCAAAAACATCAATTCTTCGGCACTCAGCCTTCTTCACAGTCCAACTCTCACATCCATACATGACCAAAGGAAAAACCATCCCCCTGACTAGATGAACCTTTGTTGGCAAAGTACTGCCTCTGCTTTTGAATATGCTGTCTAGGTTGGTCATAACTTTCCTTTCAAGGAATAAGAGTCTTTTAATTTCATGGCTGCAGTCATGATCTGTAGTGATTTTGGAGCCCAGAAAAATAAAGTCTGACACTGTTTCCACTGTTTTCCTGTCTATTTCCCATGAAGTGATGGGACCGGATGCCATGATCTTTGTTTTCTGAATGTTGAGCTTTAATCACCTTTTTCACTCTCCACTTTCACTTTCATCAAGAGGTTTTGTAGTTCCTTTTCACTTTCTGCCATAAGGGTGGTGTCATCTGCATATCTGAGGTTACTGATATTTCTCCTCGCAATCTTGATTTCAGCTTGTGCTTCATCCAGCCCAGAGTTTCTCATGATGTACTCTGCATATAAGTTAAATAAACAGGGTGACAATATACAGCCTTCACGAACTCCTTTTCCTATTTGCAACCAGTCTGTTGGTCCATGTCCAGTTCTAACTGTTGCTTCCTGACCTGCATACAAACTTCTCAAGAGACAGATCAGGTAGTCTGGTATTCCCATCTCTTTCAGAATTTTCCGCAGTTTATTGCGATCCACACAGTCAAAGGCCTTGGCATAGTCAATAAAGCAGAAATAGATGCTTTTCTGGAACTCTCTTGCTTTTTCCATGATCCAGTGGATGTTGGCAATTTGATCTCTGGTTTCTCTGCCTTTTCTAAAACCAGCTTGAATATCGGGCAGTTCAGGGTTCACATATTGCTGAAGCCTCGCTGGGAGAATTTTGAGCATTACTTTACTAGCGTGTGAGATGAGTGCAATTGTGCAGTAGTTTGAGCATTCTTTGGGATTGGAATGAAAACTGACCTTTTCCAGTCCTGTGGCCACTGCTGAGTTTTCCAAATTTGCTGGCATATTGAGTGCAGCACTTTCACAGCATCATCTTTCAGGATTTGGAATAGCTCCACTGGAATTCCATCACCTTCACAAGCTTTGTTCATAGTGATGCTTTCTAAGGCCCACTTGACTTCACATTCCAGGATGTCTGGCTCTAGGTCAGTGATCACACCATCGTGATTATCTTGGGCATGAAGATCTTTTTTGTACAGTTCTTCTGTGTATTCTTGCCACCTCTTCTTAATATCTTCTGCTTCTGTTAGGTCCATACCATTTCTGTCCTTTATCGAGCCCATGTTTGCATGAAATGTTCCTTTGGTATCTCTGATTTTCTTGAAGAGATCTCTAGTCTTTCCCATTCTATTGTTTTCCTCTATTTATTTGCATTGATCGCTGAAGAAGGCTTTTTTATTTCTTCTTGCTATTCTTTGGAACTCTGCATTCAGATGCTTATATCTTTCCTTTTCTCCTTTGCTTTTTGCTTCTCTTCTTTTCACAGGTATTTGTAAGGCCTCCCCAGAAAGCCATTTTTCTTTTTTGCATTTCTTTTCCATGGGGATGGTCTTGATCCCTGTCTCCTGTACAATGTCACGAACCTCATTCCATAGTTCATCAGGCACTCTATTTATCAGATCTAGGCCCTTAAATCTATTTCTCACTTCCACTGTATAATCATAAGGGATTTGATTTAGGTCGTACCTGAATGGTCTAGTGGTTTTCCATACTTTCTTCATTTTCAGTCTGAATTTGGCAATAAGGAATTCATGGTCTGAGCCACAGACAGCTCCTGGTCTTTTTTTTGCTAACTGTATAGAGCTTCTCCATTTTGGCTGGAAAGAATATAATCAATCTGATTTCAGTGTTGACCATCTGGTGATGTCCATGTATAGAGTCTTCTCTTGTGTTGTTGGAAGAGGGTGTTTGTTATGACCAGTGCATTTTCTTAGCAAAACTCTATTAGTCTTTGCCCTGCCTCATTCCGTATTCAAAGGCCAAATTTTCCTGTTACTCCAGGTGTTTCTTGACTTCTACTTTTGTATTCCAGTCCCCTATAATGAAAAGGACATCTTTTTTGGGTGTTAGTTCTAAAAGGTCTTGTAGGTCTTCATAGAACCGTTCAATTTCAGCTTCTTCAGCATTACTCTTTGGGGCATAGACTTGGATTACCGTGATATTGAATGGTTTGCCTTGGAAACGAACAGAGAACATTCTGTAGTTTTTGAGATTGCATCCAAGTACTGCATCTTAGACTCTTTTGGTGAACATGATGGCTACTCCATTTCTTCTGAGGAATTCCTGCCTGCAGTAGTAGATATAATGGTCATCTGAGTTAAGTTCACCCATTCCAGTCCATTTCAGTTCACTGATTCCTAGAATGTCAACATTCACTCTTGCCATTTCTTGTTTGACCACTTCCAATTTGCCTTGATTCATGGACCTGACATTCCAGGTTCCTATGCAGTATTGCTCTTTACAGCATCGGACCTTGCTTATATCACCAGTCACATCCACAGCTGGGTATTCTTTTTGTCTTGGCTCCATCCCTTCATTCTTTCTGGAGCCATTTCTCCACTGATCTCCAGTAGCATATTGGGCACCCACTGACCTGGGGAGTTTCTCCTTTAGTATCCTATCATTTTGCCTTTTCACACTGTTAGTGGGGTTCTCAAGGCAAGAATACTGAAGTGGTTTGCCATTCCCTTCTCCAGTGGACCACATTCTGTCAGATCTCTCCACCATGACCCGCCCATCTTGGGTTGCCCCACGGGCATGACTTAGTTTCATTGAGTTAGACTATGGCTGTGGTCCTAGTGTGATCAGATTGACTAGTTTTCTGTGAGTATGGATAGGATAGAGTCAAGTTAACTAAGTGTTTTTTGAAAGAAGAGGTTGGTTTAAATGCTGCTGGATTATAGAATAACATGAGGAGAGAAGAGAGCTCAGTATGTGTGGCTACAAGAACATATTTGGTAATCTTGAAAAGAGCACTTTTAGCAAAGTGGTAGGGATGGAAGGGCCTGATTAGATGGTAGCTATACAAATTTAAGCTTATTACAGTGATGGTATGAATATATGCAAGGCCAAAACATATCCTGAAAGTTTTTTTTTTTTTAACAATTAAAATTAATCCTCAGATTCAAGGATTTTGTTGTATTTCTTGTATTTTACATATTTTTTTTTAATTTAACAATTTTTATTTAGAATTTTTATTGAAATTTACTTACAATATTATATCAGTTTCAGGTATTCTACATAGTGATTTGATATTTTTATACATTATGAAACAATCACAAGTCTAGTTACCATTTATCACCAAAGTTATTATAATATTATTGATTATATTCTTTACACTATATAGTAATCACTATGACATTTATTTTATAACTAGAATTTGTATCTCTTAATCTTCCTCACCTATTTCACTTATCTTCACATCTGTCTCCACTATGGTGACCACCAATTTGTTCACTTAATAAGTCAGTTTTTGTTGTTTGTTCATTTGTTTTGGTTTTAAATTCCACATATAAGTGTACATATTTTTCATAAAAACTACTTTTGGAAGAGAGTTCAGCTTTTCAAGGGTCTCTTTTTCTCAATTGCCTTAAAATTATCCACCAATATATATATTTTTTATTTTTATTTTTTTTTTTATTTTTAAACTTTACATAATTGTATTAGTTTTGCCAAATATCAAAATGAATCCGCCACAGGTATACATGTGTGCCCCATCCTGAACCCTCCTCCCTCCTCCCTCCCCATACCCTCCCTCTGGGTCTTCCCAGTGCACTAGCTCCAAGCATCCAGTATCGTGCATCGAACCAGGACTGGCAACTCGTTTCATACATGATATTTTACATGTTTCAATGCCATTCTCCCAAATCTTCCCACCCTCTCCCTCTCCCACAGAGTCCATAAGACTGTTCTATACATCAGTGTCTCTTTTGCTGTCTCGTACACAGGGTTATTGTTACCATCTTTCTAAATTCCATATATATGCTTTAGTATACTGAATTGGTGTTTTTCTTTCTGGCTTACTTCACTCTGTATAATAGGCTCCAGTTTCATCCACCTCATTAGAACTGATTCAAATGCATTATTTTTAATGGCTGAGTAATACTCCATTGTGTATATGTACCACAGCTTTCTTATTCCACCAATATATTTTTATTCCTTAAAAATTTTGTTGCTTTACTGGTTATCTGCCCGTTGACTTAGACTGAGCCTTAAACAATGGGGTCGTTAACCAGCTTTGTCACAAAGCTGACATTTTGAGTCTGTCAGGAGAAAAATGGACTTAAAATCAGCCTTTTTTGAAAGAGATAATATGGATTAATTAATCTCTCCCACAAATGTAAAATATATGAAGAGCAAATGGAAATCAATACATAAAGTTTTATTATAAATAAACCAAGGATAGAAAAAGCTTGGAATACAATGTAAAGTGAGATTCCCACCATTCAGAAGAGGAAATGGAAGCCCTTTGAGAGATAAGAACAAGAATGGGGGGACAGAGAGGGCAAGGAAGAAAGGGTGGGGGAAAATTAATTAAATATAAGCTCCAATCCCAGCCATATCTACAGATGATCTGAATTTAGCAGGACAGAGAACATGAAACCTACCATGCTGAGAATAGTCAATTAACACTGTGGGAAAGCAAAGGAAACACAGACTGATGCCCAGAAACCATGCAAATGAATCACATCTCAACCAAAGATCAGAGAGCCAACAAGGGAGGAAAAGAATGGGAAGAGCAGACCTTCCATCCAAAGTGAGATGTTTAACTAAGCATCCCTTTACAGCCATGTTTTAAAGGAAGGGGAATTGAAAGGGAGATCCTCTGTAGGAGAAAAGTAGAAAACGTTAAAATGACAGATCCAAAGAGATTGGATCAACCTTGAAAATACTCCCCCCCCCACCCCCCAATTATCAGTACTAGTGACAACTCATAAAGATATGGTTAAAAATTAAATAATTAAATATGCTTTTTTGCATATCTGAATCCTAGTATGTTATGTTTCTATCTTGCTGTGTCTGAATTTGGTTGAGTTTTTACCATATTCAGCAACTTTCTAGGAAATGTACTTATATCCTACTAAAACATGCCCCTTAAAAATTTTAGCCATTTTCCTTTTTGTTCTTTCATAAGTGTGGGACAGTTAACCACATTTGTAATGTGATCATTTTTACAAATAATTATGAAAAGTTTCTTAAATCCCAAGCCAGTTCTCTCTGCTCCAATCTAAATTCTATTCTTAACTTTTTGACATTTATTTTGCAACTCTTTTGGGTCCTGTGGAAGTACTCTATCTTTTCTCATCTGTGAGTCTCAAAATTGTCAATATTCCAGTAAAAGAGAACTAATCTTCAGAGAAAATATGAATTCAAAATTTAAAATATATCTTTCAGTTTTAATCCAATTTTCTCTAAAAATAAAACAGGAGCAAACATACCAAAGGAGCAAAGCTTGGTTTTGGAGGTGGAGGAGGCATCTGGCAACGACAGAGACGTTTGACTCTAGGTGATGGCGGTATAGGCTCACAAGGAGGTAGTGGTGGTCTTTCTCTTGATGGAGGAACTCTACCTGTACCTATTTTTTTTCCTTTTTCTTTGAATGTAGTTCTCCGGGATGGCATTTTGATTCCTCTTTTTGGTTCCACTGCATCCTTCTTTGAATCTGTAGATGTGGCATCTGATTCATCAACTCTCTTTTTAGGCCCAGGTTTAAATAGAGACTCTTCAGATTCAGCATCTGAACTTTTGAACATTTCAGTCTTCTTTAGCCATCTTTTGGAAGACACATCAGATTCAGCACCACTAGACTCTGTGTCCTTCTTTGCAGTCTTCTTGGTGTCTTTCTTTGAATCTCGCTTAACCTTCTTTGACTCCCAATCAGACTCAGTTTCAGTAGACACTTTGGACTTCATTGCAGGCTTTTTTTGGTCATCTTTCTTTAAATCTTTCTTATCTTTCTTTGAATCTTTTTTACTCTTTTTTGCATCCCCTTCAGATTCAGAATCAGCATCAGTAGACACAGCATCTTTCTTGGCATCCTTTTTCTTATCATCTTTCTTGCCCTTTTTCGAATCTTTCTTCACATCCTTTGAGTCTCCAGATTCTGCTTCAGTAGACTCTGCATCTTTCTTGGCATTCTTTTTCTTATCATCTTTCTTTGAATCTTTCTTGCCCTTTTTCGAATCTTTCTTCACATCCTTTGAGTCTCCAGATTCTGCTTCAGTAGACTCTGCATCTTTCTTGGCATCCTTTTTCTTATCACCTTTCTTTGAATCTTTCTTGCCCTTTTTCGAATCTTTCTTTGCATCCTTTGAGTCTCCAGATTCTGCATCAGTAGACTCTGTATACTTCTTTGCATCTTTCTTGGTGTCTTTTGTTGCACCCTTCTTATCTTTCTTTGCATCTTTTGAATCTACAGATTCAGCATCAGAGCCCTTCCCCTTTGCATCTTTTTTTGCATCCTTATTTGTTGGCTTCTTTGAATTATTCTGTGAATAATTCTTTAACCACATATCAAATTCCACGGATTCAGCATCCGATTCCCCTAAATGCACCATTAAACCCACATTTGAACTATTTTTTGAGCAAGTCTCTGATATGGCATCAGAATTATTCTTTGAGCTCTTAGAGTACTTCTTCGTACTTGTGGATTCAAAATCCATCTCCTTGGAATCTTTTGAATATCTCTTTTCTTTTTTTTTTTGATGCTTTATTGAAACTGATATAGAATCTTTGGATTCTGGGTTTGTTTCTGATTTGGACTTTGACTTCTTAGATAGTTGACTTCCATGTGATGATTTTGATGGAGTTTTATCTGCTTTATTTCCTCTTTTAGGTTTCTCATCTATTTCATGTGGGCCTGTATCTTTCTTGTAAATTTTCTTCAAAGCTGTTCCTTTTTTGTCATCTTTGTACTTTTTAGATTCTTCCTTTTTAGAATGGGTTATATGAGTATAAGGATGTCTGAATGAGGCCTGTATCCTGACGATTAAATAATAGATGGACTTTGAATTTTTTTCCTTAAAGAATGCCTTATCCATATATGAGCTGGCTTCTGAATTTCATCTAAATTTCTTTTATCATGTCTCTGAAAAAAAATGGTTAGAATAATGATAAGTTTTTTAATGAGTTATATCTTTTTTATATTGAAACAAATAGTCTAGCTTTTTCTATGACCATATATTTAGATTGTGTCTTGTTTCTGTTTCAACATTCTGTGTGTGTTTGTATGTGTGTGTGAGAAAACTCCACTTTGGAAATAAAATGAATTTAAGAAGAACCTCAGAATATCTTCAGCGTTTCCTATTAAGATAAGAAGGGGTCCACAATGATTCATGACACTTCAGGACCTGGCCTCACAATAGATAATAAATTCCTTTAGAACTCCTACATGGGAGAGATATTTTGAAACATTTCATGTACCCTTCTGCCCCAAAATAGATTAAAAAAATTAAGCTGATACTCTTGAAGTGTGTCATGATAATTCTTATGATAGTTTACAATTCTGCAGGCTTCTGGGTTAGCCTGATTTCTACTTATACTTTCAAGATTTTCTTACCAAGTTGAGAGCCTAATATCTCTGCTGTGAAGCACTGCTGAAAATAAATACATAAAATAAAACAAGTGTCTTATTCTCATTAATTAGTGTAGCAGTTGCTGCTGCTGCTAAGTCACTTCAGTCGTGTCCAACTCTGTGCGACCCCATAGACGGCAGCCCACCAGACTTCCCCGTCCCTGAGATTCTCCAGGCAAGAACACTGGAGTGGGTTGCCATTTCCTTCTTCAATGCATGAAAGTGAAAAGTGAAAGTGAAGTCGCTCAGTCGTGTCCAACTCTAGCGACCCCATGGACTGCAGCCTACCAGGCTCCTCTGTCCATGAGATTTTCCAGGCAAAAGTACTGGAGTGGGGTGCCATTGCCTTCTCCAGTAGCATATTATAATTATTACTTTTATATTTCTGTCCAAACATTTGTCAAGGCTGGTTGTCACAGTGACCATATAGACTAATTTTACATTTAGTTCTTATATTTCTTCCATTGTTATATGGAATGAAAGGAAGACCATGAAGAGAAGCATGAAACTTGGATCTCAATAGATGTAAATAAATGGCCCTTGAATAAATGCATTGACTATAGATCTGCTTTGGGAGATGCTTTTAAAACATATTTTGCTATCACTATGGGTGACCTCTGTAAGCTAACTTTTATTTTGGTTAGTTGTAAGAATAACTCCATTTTATAAAAGCAATAGAAAACTGGAATCTCCAAGTATCTAGTATTTGAATGTTAGATTAAAGAAAATGTAAAGGCCCTGAAACCTCAAGATTGGCTCCTAAGACTCAAATTTTATATGTTTTTGCAGCCGGTAAACATTGCCTGAGAGATCCCACCAGTTTCAGTATTACATTCTCCAGCTTACCTAGCCAATGAGCTTTAAAATGCCTTTGAAATGGAGGAACACATATAAATAAAAGTTCAATCAGAAACAGTTGGGGACAATCTGCTATACAGGGAATTATACACCTAAAATATCAGCATCCTAAAGATATCAAAATTCAAATTATGTATTTTATTTGTATGCATGCATTATAACATATTATATTTAGTTAAGAATGATCTTGTTGGTACTCACAGGAACTGTGGCTTGTATTTCTGAAGGTCTTAATCTCTTATTTCCACCTGGCTGGGATGACTTGGGAAATGTTATAGTCAAGTACTGTTGATTCCGTATTTTTTTGCTTGATTCACTGACTGAAATGAGAGAGGAAAAGAAACAATTTTGCAGCTAATAGCCAGACTTTCATCAGTTCTGAAATATTCCTGAGCAAGAAATATAGTTTAATTTAAACTAAATTATAACTCAAAATATAGTTCCCCCCTCCTAGAGTTTATAGTTTATTTGCATGCCAGTTAAGAAAAAAATAACAATTTATTAGTCCATTTAGAACCAAATTAAGTTTAAAATGACATTTGTAATTTTATTTTCTAGATTAATCCAATACATGCACTACCATGTGTAAAATAGATAGCTAATGGGAAGCTGCTGTATAACACAGGGAGCTCAGCTCAGTGCTCTGATGACAGAAGGGGTGGGGTAGGGGAGTGGGGGGGAGGCTCAATAGGGAGAGTATATATGCCGGGCCAAGAGGAGCTACTCCACGTCCAAGGTGAGGAGCAGTGGCTGCACTTTGCTGGAGCAGCCGTGAAGAGATACCCCACGTCCAAGGTAAGAGAAACCCAAATGACGGTAGGTGTGGTGAGAGGGCATCAGAGGGCAGACACACTGAAATCAGAATCACAGAAAACTAGCCAATCTGATGACACAGACCACAGCCTTGTCTAACTCAATGAAACTAAGCCATGCCATGTGGGGCCACCCAACACCGGTGGGTCATGGTGGAGAGGTCTGACAGAATGTGGTCCACTGAAGAAGGGAATGGCAAACCACTTCAGTATTCTTGCCTTGAGAACCCCGTGAACAGTATGAAAAGGCAAAATGATAGGATACTGAAAGAGGAACTCCCCAGGTCAGTAGGTGCCCAATATGCTACTGGAGATCAGTGGAGAAATAACCCCAGAAAGAATGAAGGGATGAAGCCAAAGCAAAAACAATACCCAGTTGCAGATGTGACTGGTGATAGAAGCAAGGTCCGATGCTGTAAAGAACAATATTGCATAGGAACCTGGAATGTTAGCTCCATGAATCAAGGCAAATTGGAAGTCGTCAAACAGGAGATGGCAAGAGTGAATGTCGACATTCCAGGAATCAGCAAACTAAAATGGACTGGAATGGATGAATTTAACTCAGATGACCACTATATCTACTACTGTGAGCAGGAATCTCTTAGAAGAAATGCAGTAGCCATCATGTTCAACAAAAGAGTCCGAAATGCAGTACTTGGATGCAATCTCAAAAATGACAGAATGATTTCTGTTAATTTCCAAGGCAAACCATTCAATATCACAGTAATCCAAGTCTATGACCCAACCGGTAATGCTGAAGAAGCTGAGTCGAATGGTTCTATGAAGACCTCCAAGACCTTTTAGAACTAACACCCCAAAAAGATATCCTTTTCATTATAGGGGACTAGAATGCAAAAGTAGAAAGTCAAGAAACACCTAGGGTAACAGGCAAATTTGGCCTTGGAATATGGAATGAAGTAGGGCAAAGTTTAATAGAGTTTTGCCAAGAAAACGCACAGGTCATAGCAAACACCTTCTTCCAACAACACAAGAGAAGACTCTACGCATGGACATAACCAGATGGCCAAGACAGAAATCAGATTGATTATATTCTTTGCAGCAAAAAATGGAGAAGCTCTGATCATAAACTCCTTATTGCCAAATTCAGACTTAAATCGAAGAAAGTAGGGAAAACCACTAGACCATTCAGATATGACCTAAATCAAATCCCTTATGATTATACAGTGGAAATGAGAAATAGATTTCAGGGACTAGATCTGATAAATAGAGTACCTGATCAACTATGGATAGACATTGGTGACATTGTACAGGAGACAGGGATCAAGACCATCACAATGGAAAATAAGTGCAAAAAAGCAAAATGGCTGTCTGAGGAGGCCTTACAAATAGCTGTGAAAATAAGAGAAGAGAAAAGCAAAGGAGAAAAGAAAGATATAAGCATCAGAATGCAGAGCTCCAAAGAATAGCAAGGAGAGATAAGAAAACTTTCCTCAGCAGTCAATGCAAAAAAATAGAGGAAAACAACAGAATGGGAAAGACTAGAGATCTCTTCAAGAAAATTAGAGATACCAGGGGAACATTTCATGCAAAGATGGGCTCAATAAAGGACAGAAATGGTATGGACCTAACAGAAGCAGAAGATATTAAGAAGAGGGGGCAAGAATACACAGAGGAACTGTACAAAAAAGATTTTCACGACCCAGATAATCACGATGGTGTGATCACTCACTTAGAGCCAGACATCCTTGAATGTGAAGTCAAGTGTGCCTTAGAAAGCATCACTACGAACAAAGCTAGGGGAGGTGATGGAATTCCAGTTGAGCTATTTCAAATCCTGGAAGATGATGCTGTGAAAGAGCTGCACTCATAATGCCAGCAAATTTGGAAAATTTAGCAGTGGCCACAGGAGTGGAAAGGGTCAGTTTTCATTCCAATTCCAAAGAAAGGCAATGTCAAAGAATGCTCAAACTACCGCACAATTGCACTCATCTCACACGCTAGTAAAGTAATGCTCAAAATTCTCCAAGCCAGGCTTCAGCAATGTGTGAACCGTTAACTTCCAGATGTTCAAGCTGGTTTTAGCAAAAGCAGAGGAACCAGAGATCAAATTGCCAACATCTGCTGGATCATGGAAAAAGGAAGAGAGTTCCAGAAAAACATCTATTTCTGTTTTATTGACTGTGCCAAAGCCTTTGACTGTGTGGATCACAATAAACTGTGGAAAATTCTGAAAGAGATGGGAATACCAGACCACCTGACCTGCCTCTTGAGAAACCTATATGCAGATCAGGAAGCAACAGTTAGAACTGGACATGGACCAACAGACTGGTTCCAAATAGGAAAAGGAGTATGTCAAGGCTGTATATTGTTACCCTGCTTATTTAATTTATATGTAGAGAGCATTATGAGAAACGCTGTGCTGGAAGAAGCACAAGCTGGAATCAAGATTGCCAGGGGAAATATCAATAACCTTTTATATGCAGATGACACCACCCTTATGGCAGAAAGTGAAGAGGAACTAAGAAGCCTCTTGATGAAAGTGATGGAGGAGAGTGAAAAATTTGGCTTAAAGCTTAACATTCAGAAAACTAAGATCATGGCATCTTGCCCCATCACTTCATGGGAAATAGATAGGGAAACAGTGTCAGACTTTATTTTTTGGGGCTCCAAAATCACTGCAGATGGTGATTGCAGCCAAGAAATTAGAAGACACTTACTCCTTGGAAGGAAAGTTATGACCGACCTAGATAGCATATTCAAAAGCAGAGACATTACTTTGCCAGCAAAGGACCGTCTAGTGAAAGCTATGGTTTTTCTAGTGGTCATGTATGGATGTGAGAGTTGGATTGTGAAGAAAGCTGAGCACCGAAGAATTGATACTTTTGAACTGTGGTGTTGGAAAAGACTCTTGAGAGTCCCTTGGACTGTAAGGAGATCAACCAGTCCTTTCTAAAGGAGATCAGCCCTGGGTGTTCTTTGGAAGGACTGATGCTGAAGCTGAAACTCCAATACTTCGGCCATCTCATGCAAAGAGTTGACTCATTAGAAAAGACTCTGATGTTGGGAGGGATTGGGGGCAGGAGGAGAAAGGGACAACAGAGGTTGAGATGGCTGGATGGCATCAGTGACTCGATGGATATAAGTTTGAGTGAACTCCGGGAGTTGGTGATGGACAGGGAGGCCTGGCGTGTTGCAATTCATGGGGTTGCAAAGAGTCTGACACGACTAAGTGACTGAACTGAACTGAACTTATCTGATATATATATTTATATCTGATTCATGTTGCCACGCAGCAGGAACTAACAGAACATTGTATAGCAATTATCCTCCAATTTAAAAAATTAATGAAAAAAATAGTTACAGTAATACAATAAAAAAATAGGAATGGAATATAAAGATTAACTGTTTCCTTCCAAATACCTCCATCATCTCCACTACCTTCATTTTGTTTAGATTGCAGAGCATATGACTTCTTCTATAGTCCCCATAATAGCTATTAATAGCACAATAGCATAATAGTTATTAACAGAGCATCAGCTAAATGTCTCATTTGATTAAGCGTTTAGGTTACTCCTCCTCTAACCTCAATGACATCCCAAGCCATAAAAATTAAGACCACAGACCCAAATGCTTCATTCAGTTCTGACACCCTTATGACATTGAAACATGTATATTATTATATGTGTAATGAATCGCCAGTCCAGGTTCGATGCATGATACAGCGTGCTTGTGGTTGGTGCACTGGGATGACCCAGAGGGATGGGATGGGGAAGGAGGTGGGAGGGGGTTTAGGATGGGAAACACATGTACACCCATGGTGGATTAAAGTCAATGTATAGCAAAACCAATACAATATTGTAAAGTATTTAGTCTCCAATTAAAATAAATAAATTTAAAAAATTAATTAAAAAAAAAGGCATGTACACATTTGAGGGCACCCAGAATAGAGTGATCAGGAGGATCAAGCTATCTGGAAGCTATCAAAGGAAGAAAAGTGGGATAGTTTAGGTAGTTCTTCTGGAGATGAACAAGAGATGTGATCATTATACTCAAATATTTAAAGAGCTGTTACATAAAAGAGTAAAGATAGCGGCAACTGCTAACACATACATAGCACTTACTATATGCTGGACTGTGTTTTAAGCACTTTATATATATCAAGTCTTAGTCACTGAAACACTTTGAATTAGTTAATATTATTTATGATTGACTCCATTGTACAGATGTAGAAAAATAAAGAACCTAGAGAGGTTAAATTACTTGCCCCCAAATCATAAATTTAGCATAAGAGTTAAGATTCAAGCACAGATAGTTTGGCTCCAGAGTCCATGCTCTTAATTAGGATGTCAGAGACTTCTTTGTTTCCTGAGGGAATAACTAGACTCAATGGATAAAAGTTGTAGCAATGCAGGTGGATTTCAACTCAATATATTAAGAAATTTCCTAAAGTTTTAAGCTGTTCAACACATGAACAGTCAACTTTTTTCTTTGTGACTATAGAAATACTTTAAACACACACACACACACACATACCAATATTCATGCTTCTCTTAGATTTTAACAAAAACTCAGGGTTTTTTACACTTTATCACATTGAATGGAAGAGACTAGTCATTTTCCCTAAAATTATTTTCAAATATAATTTTAATTTTTACTTGGTATGGAATCATCATATGTTTTGATGGTTATTTCTTGCCTGTTTAAAAAAGAAAATGTTTTAATTGAATTTGTACTATGTCTAATAATAATAATAACGACTATTATTACTAAGATGTCTTTAATAGTAATGCTGTCAGAAATCTGATGTGTTCTCTGAATTCCATTATCTAAGACTGTTTAACTATAATCCACAATTCCCATCCTCTAAATCAAGTTATAGATGTATATGACTGTATTTCTCATCAAAACTTGAATAAAAATAGACAATAGATTAAAACTGAAATAAAAACACTCCAGTTAAAATAAATATATCAATTAAAAAAAAAACTTGGTAAAGAGAAGGAAATATAATCTTATGTGCATATCTAAATAAACTTACTAATGACAAATTTAACTTAGTAAAAAAAAAACCCACTAATTTGAAAAATTCTATAACCTGCAAAATATCTTATTTAATTATATAGAGCAATAAATAAAATTAGTTCCCCTACAATTTTCTAATGAAAACATCTAAATCAGTATGAACCATATATCTTCTAAATTCATTACATAAATTTTGAAGACAACCTACCATGTTTTAATATTCTTAGTACTTAAATCACTAATGATGTGTGAGAGGGGAACATATAAATGTTGATCTGTATTTTGAGTTGCTCCTACACATGGGAAAATTGGTCCATGGTATTTTCAATTTGGAAAGTACTCATTTAATATTGTAATGATTGTGTTGTTTATCGAAGACACACATGGTATAATTTGTTTTTAATTTTAAAATTTGTATCTTTTTAAAATTTTATTTTATTTAAGTATTACTTCCTTATTAATTAGCAGGAACAGTAGATTGTGACCATTGCTAATTCTGAGATTGTACTTGTGTGTGCTAAGGCACTTCAGTTGTGTCTGACTCTTTGCAACCCAGAGTCTCTAGGTGTGGCTCAATCAAGTCTATTTAAAAACTCTCACAGGTTATTTGGACACTCAGTTCTAGTTATGAATCACACTCAGTTCTATGTATGAATTCATGGTCTTGAAAAAGAAAACTTCATAGATTTCTGAAATAGTCCAAGCTTGTGGTGTTTGCTTTTTCAAAAAAAATAGATCAATGGTCTATTCATTTGTATTGAAACCACATTTATTCTATAGCAGAGCTAAAAGGTTAAATGTCCTGGGATCCTGGAAACTTAATTGTTTGAAAGTTTGAAATGCTGGCTGGGTCACTGCCTTCACATACTGGGAAAAATATTTTGCACCTGTATTGTTTTTGACCTCTTTGCTACAGGCTAAAGTAATCTTTTTCAAACTTTCTTTTAAGCACAACTCAATGAGTGTGATATGTGGGTAATTCAAATTCTACTGTAATAATAGAGTTTATAAATCATGCATAGCCAGACATCCTGGAATGTGAAGTCAAGTGGGCCTTAGAAAGCATCACTACGAACAAAGCTAGGGGAGGTGATGGAATTCCACTTGAGCTATTTCAAATCCTGAAAGATGATGCTGTGAAAGTGCTGCACTCAATATGCCAGCACATTTGGAAAACTCAGCAATGGCAACAGGAGTGGAAAAGGTCAGTTTTCATTCCAATCCCAAAGAAAGGCAATGCCAAAGAATGCTCAAACTGCCGCACAATTGAACTCATCTCACATGCTAGTAAAGTAATGCTCAAAATTCTCCCAGCCAGGCTTCAGCAATACGTGAACCATGAACTTCCTCATATTCAAGCTGGTTTTAGAAAAGGCAGAGGAACCAGAAATCAAATTGCCAACATCTGCTGGATCATGGAAAAAGGAAGAGAGCTCCATAAAAACATCTATTTCTGCTTTATTGACTATGCCAAAGCCTTTGACTGTGTGGGTCACAATAAACTGTGGAAAATTCTGAAAGAGATGGGAATACCATACCACCTGACCTGCCTCCTGAGAAATTTGTATGCAGGTCAAGAAGCAACAGTTAGAATTGGACATGGAACAACAGACTGGTTCCAAATAGGAAAAGGAGTACGTCAAGGCTGTATGTTGTCACCCTGCTTATTTAACTTATTTGTAGAGTACATCATGAGAAACACTGGACTGGAAGAAGCACAAGCTGGAATCAAGATTGACAGGATAAATATCAATAACCTCATATATGCAGATGACACCACCCTTATGGCAGAAAGTGAAGAGGAACTAAAAAGCCTCTTGATGAAAGTGAAAGTGGAGAGTGAAAAAGTTGGCTTAAAGCTCAACATTCAGAAAACGAAGATCATGGCATCCAGTCCCATCACTTCATGGGAAATAGACGGGGAAACAGTGGAAACAGTGTCAGACTTTATTTTTTGGGGCTCCAAAATCATTGCATATGGTGACTGCAACCATGAAATTAAAAGACGCTTACTTCTTGGAAGGAAAGTTATGACCAACCTAGAAAGGAAATTCAAAAGCAGAGACATTATTTTGCCAACAAAAGTCTGTCTAGTCAAGGCTATGGTTTTTCCTGTGGTCATGAATGGATGTGAGACTTGGACTGTGAAGAAGGCTGAGAGCTGAAGAATTGATGGTTTTGAACTGTGGTGTTGGAGAAGACTCTTGAGAGTCCCTTGGACTGCAAGGAGATCCAACCAGTCCATTCTGAAGGAGATCAGCCCTGGGATTTCTTTGGAAGGACTGATGCTAAAGCTGGAACTCCAGTACTTTGGCCACCTCATGCGAAGAGTTGACTCATTGGAAAAGACTCTGATGCTGGGAGGGATTGGGGGCAGGTGGAGAAGGGGATGACAGAGGATGAGATGGCTGGATGGTATCATTGACTCGATGGACGTGAGTCTGAGTGAACTCTGGGAGTTGGTGATGGACAGGGAGGCCTGGCGTGCTGTGATTCATGGGGTCGCAAAGAGTCAGACACGACTGAGCGACTGAACTCAACTGAACTGAAGATAGAAAATTTTAAGAGATGAAATAAAATACATAAATTGAAGCTGTAGTATCCTATTCACACATTTCAATTGATTATCTTGCATGTGCATCTCATTTTGGAAAACACTAGAGAAGGCAATCAAGAAACAATGAGAAATGGGAAAACAGTCAAGTATCACAACATGTCTACCTTGTATATGGGCTTCCCAGGTGGAAAAGAAACTGTCTCCCAATTCAGGACATGAAAGAGATGTGGGTTTGATCTTTCAGTTGGGAAGACTTCTGCTACTATTTTTGCCTGGAGAATCTCATGGTTGGAGAAGCCTCGCAGGCTATGGCCCATAGGGTCACAAAGAGTTGGACAGTACTGAAGTGACTTAGCATGCACTGCCTTGTATACAAGTGGCCTCAGTTTTACATCATTAGGTCTGTAATATAGTTAAAATCCTGAGAATTTTTATTCATTCCAAAGTGTACATTTTAGTGCAATAAATGATTGTGTGCATACAATTTGTTACATAAGTGATCTGAACCTATATTTTGAAATAAAGGGGAAAATTAGTGACAGAAGTCAGAAGAGAATGGAAGTCATATTTAGTTCTAAAACAAAACAAAACAAACAAAAATAAAACAGCAAAAAGCCCTGACAATTTAAGGTTTTTAATCATAGCACAAATATTTTTCAAAAGTGAGTGTGAAATAAAGACATTGTTTTTATATTGAAATAAAAAAAATTGTGTGAGTTGTATGGCTAGCAGAAAGTACAAAAACATATACAAGTAAGAATTCTTCAGGTAGAAGGAAATTACCTAAGGTAGTACTTCCTAAAAAAAAAAAAAAAAAGCATAAGACAGCACATATTTGGGTGCAGAACATGAATATTAAGTATTTACACATAATAATGATAATCTGGTAAGCTTAAAATGAAATTTATAAATTTAAATTCAAAATTTATAGTGGTAATAAAGATTGGTGAAATAATTGGAGTTAAGGTGTTATAAGAAGCTTGATTCTCTGGGAGTTGTAAAGATACAAATTTGTGATATACTTCTATAAATTAAAACATAAGCACTAAATAATAACTAAAATTATATAAATAAAATAATAGAGAAGGAAATGTAATTAAAATGTTTGATTAATATAAAGGAAAGCAATAAAGGATAAATAAACAAAAACATGGCACAAATAATAAAACTAAAATGATAGATGTAAATCCAAACATAAAGCTATTACATTAAAAGCAAATTGACTGGGGACTTCCCTGGTGTTCAGTGAGTAAGAATTTGTCTGCCAAAGCAGGAGACACAGGTTTAATCCCTGGCCTCTGAAGTTTCCACATGCTGTAGAACAACTAAGCCTGCAAGCCTTAACTACTGAGTTTGTTTGCCACAACTGCCCAAGCCTGCGCATCTAGATCCTGTGGTCTGTAACGAGAAGCTACTGCAGTGAGAAGCTCATGCCCAACAAGAGTAGCTCCCGCTCACCACAGCTAGAAAAACGCCCGCACACAGCAACAATGCAGCAAATTCTTTACCCTCTGAGCCACCAGGGGAACCCAAGAATACTGGAGTGGGTAGCTTGTCCCTTCTCCAGGGGATTTTCCTGACCCAAGAATCGAAAAAGGGTCTCTTGCATTGTAGGTGGGTTCTTTACCACCTGAGCTACCAGGGAAATCCAAGAAAGACCCATTGCTGCCAAAAATAAATAAAATTTTAAAAGTCAAATGGACTAAAATCAACAAGTTATAGAGGTTTTCTGCATAACATTGGGCCTATAATTAACAATACTGTATTTTACACTTAAAAATTTGGTGAGTAGTTCTCACGTTTGATTTTCTTACCACAGAACAGTATATGGACTAAGTACACCACTTAAAACATGAATCTGCACAGTGGATTATAATAAACCTAAAATATAGGAGAACATGATTTTTTTTTTAATGGAAAAGGGATACACTGTGTACCTTAATGGATAATAAGCCTGTGGAGCTAAACTAATGTCAAAGTTACCTTTAAGATACATAAAGGTAAATAGGAATATTTTATAATAGTAAAGGGGTTAATCCAACAGAAAGATGTAATAATTCTAAATATGCATGTACCCATTGACATAGCTCTAAAGACCATAAAACTATAATTTATAAAAGGAAAAGTAATGTGCAAACTGACAATTATAGTTGGGAACTTCATCATATTTATTTAAATAACTAATAGAACAAGAAGAAAAGAATATACAGTAGAGATATAGAAAAGTTGAATAACATGATTGACAGAAATTGGCATAATATAAAGACATTACACCAAATAACTGCACAATACTATACATTTTCTTCAAGTTCACATGGAACATTTAACAAAAGTGACCATAGGCTAGGCAATAAGCAAGTCTCAACAAGTATCAAGTACTCAGTCATATGGCATATGTTTGCTGCTCACAGTTGACCAAAGCTAGAAATCAACAACAGAAACGAAAAAATAAAAAACCTAAACAATTGGAAATTAAAAATATAATCTATGGATCAAAGAATAAATTACAATGGAAACAAGAAAATATTTTTAAAACATTTTGAAGAGCATGAGGTAAATACAGTATTGAAATATTTGTGGGGTGTAAAAACCTATTTAAAACTTTGGATGCAAAAACCCATTTAAAACTTTATAACTTTAAATTTGTAAATTAGAAAAAAGGAATAGCTGAAAAGTTAATGACTTAAGTATCTAGTTTAAGAAGCTAAAAACAGAACAGCAAAACAAAGCCAACATATATAAGAGGAAAAAATAATAAAATTATCATCAGAAAGAAACGAAAGATGCAAAAGCTTTATGCTAATATATTGAAAACTTAGATGAAATAAGCAAATTCCTTTAAAAAGAAAGCATATTAATTCTGAAACAAGGGTTAAGTAGAAAATATGGATTACTGTATGTATACTAAAGACATTGTTTGATCATTAAAAACTTACTGACATAGAGAATTCCAGGTGTGGATGTCTTCATTGATTAATTCTCCCAAACACCTAAGGAAGAGAAAGTAACAATTATTCAAAAAATCTTCCAAAGAACAGAAAAAGAAGAGTGACTTTTCAATTTATTATATGAAAAAAACATAACGTTGATACCAAAATCTGATGAGGTCATTAATAGAAAAAAATCACAGACTTATATCTCTCATAAATATAAACACCCCTACCCTTAAACATTTAATCTAATTCAATACATAGAAAGGATACTCTACCACAATAAAACAGGATTTAATTCAGGTTAGTTTAACATTTGAAATTCACCACATTAACACATCAAAATAAAAAAGGGAAAATTATATGAGCATTTCAATATGCAGTCTAACAAATTCATGGTAAAATTTTAGCAAATAAAAATTGGAAAGAAACTTCCTTAACCTGATAGAGGATATATAAAGAAGACTAGAGAAAATACAAATACGCAGTGCTGAAGCATTAGAAATATTCCCCTTAAGCTCAGGAACAACAAAAGGATATCTGCTAGTACAACTTCAATGTAATATTTTACTGGAGGTTCTAGCTAGTGCAATAAGGAAAGACAAATATAAACAAAATGTCAAGAATAGGGGGAAAAAGAAATAAAACTGTTAGTATTTACAGGCAGCATGTTTATGTAGAAAATCCATAATACCTATAGACACACAATTAGAATTAATAAGATAATTTAGCAAAATAGATATAAGATTAAATGTGAAAATCAATTGTATTTAGGTATACAACCAAACAATTAGAAAATATTTTAATAATGCAATTTTTCAGTTCAGTTCAGTTACTCAGATGTGTCCGACTCTTTGAGACCCATGGACTGTAGCACACCAGGTTTCCCTGTCCCTCACAAACTCCCAGAACTTGTTCAAACTCATGTCCATCAAGTCAGTGATGCCATCCAACTATCTCATTCTCTGTTAGTCCCCTTCTCATCCCACCTTCAACCTTTCCCAGCATCAGAGTCTTTTCCAATGAATCAGTTCTTCACATCCGGTGGCCAAAGTATTGGAGCTACAGCTTCAGCATCAGTCTTTCCAATGAATATCAGGACTGATTTCTTTAGGACTAACTGGTTTGATCTCTTTGCAGTCCAAAACTCTCGAGAGTCTTCTCCAAGACCACAGTTCAAAAGCATCAATTCTTTGGCATTCAGCTTTCTTTATAGTCCAACTCTCACATCCATACATGACTGCTGGAAAAACCATAGCTTTGACTAGACGCAATTTGTCTGCAAAGTAATGTCTTTGCTTTTTCATATGCTGTCTAGGTTGGTCATAGCTTTTCTTCCAAGAGCAAGCGTATTTTAATTTCATGGCTGCAGCCACCATTTGCAATAATTTTAGAGTCAAAGACAAATAAAGTCTGTCATTGTTTCTATTGTTTCCCCATCTATTTGCCATGGAGTGATGGGACTGGATGTAGGATCTTAGTTTTTTGAATGTTGAGTTTTAAGCCAGCTTTTTCACTCTCCTCTTCCACTTTCCTCAAGAGGCTCTTTGTTTCCTCTTGTGGCAGAAAGTAAAGAGGAACCAAAGAGCCTCTTGAGGAAAGATCTACTCTGCATCATGGGCTTCCTTGGTGGCTCGGAGGTTAAAGCGTACGCCTGCAATGCGGGAGACGTGTGTTCGATCCCTGGGTCAGGAAGATCCCCTGGAGAAGGAAATGGCCACCCACTCCAGTATTCTTGCCTGGAGAATCCCATGGATGGAGGAGCCTGGCAGGCTACAGTCCACGGGGTCGTAAAGAGTCGGACATGACTGAGCGACTTCACTTTCACTTTTCACTCTGCATCATGGAATCAGGTCCCATCACTTCATGGCAAGTAGATGAGGAAACAGTGAAAACAGTGACAGACTATTTTTTGGGGCTTCAAAATCACTGCAGATGGTGACTTTAGCTATGAAATTAAAAGAAGCTTGCTCTTTGAAGAAAACTCATGATCAACCTAAACAGCATATTAAAAAGCAGAGACATTACTTTGCCAACAAAGGCCTGTCTAGTCAAAGCTATGTTTTACCAGTAGTTATGTATGTATGTGAGAGGTGGACTATAAAGAAGACAGAGCACCAAAGAATTGAACTGCAGTGTTGGAGAAGACTCTTGAGAGTCCCTTGGACTGCAAGGAGATCCAACCAGTCCATCCTAAAGGAAATCAATCCTAAATATTCATTGGAAAGACTGACGCTGAAGCTGAAACTCCAATACTTTGGCTACCTGATGCAAAGAACTGACTCACTGGAAAAGACTCTGATGCTGGGAAAGGTTGAAGGCAGGAGGAGAAAGGGACGACAGAGGATGAGATTGTTGGATGGCATCACTGACTCAATGGACATGAGTTTGAGTAAACTCCAGGAGTTGGTGATGGACAGGAAGGCCTGGTGTGCTGCAGTCCATGAGGTTGCAAAGAGTCGGACACAACTGAGGGACTGAACTGACCTGAACTCCGCATATATGTTAAATAAGCAGGCTGACAATATACAGCCTTGACGTAGTCCTTTCCCAATTTGGAACCAGTCTATTGTTCCATGTCCAGTTCTAGCTGTTGCTTCTTGACCTTCATACAGATTTATCAGGAGGCATGTAAAGTGGTCTGGTATACCCACCTCTTGAAAAATTTTCCACAGTTCGTTGTGATCTATACAGTCAAAGGCTTTGGTGTAATTAATAAAGCAGAAGTAGATGTTTTTATGAAACTCTCTTGCTTTTTCTATGATCAAACGGATGTTGACACTTTGATCTCTGGTTCCTATGCCTTATCTAAATTCCACTTGAACATCTGGAAATTTTTGGTTAATGTACTGTTGAAGCCTGAATGGAGAATTTTGAACATTATTTGCTAGCACGTGAAATGAGTGCAATTGTGTGGTAGTTTGAACATTCTTTGGCATTTCCCATTTGGGGATTGAAATGAAAACTAAACTTTTCCAGTCCTTTGACCACTGCTGACTTTTCCAAATTTGCTGGCATATTGAGTATAGCACTTTAACAACATCATCTCTTAGGATTTGAAATAGCTCAACTGGAATGCCATCACCTCCACTAGTTTTGTTCATAGGGATGCTTCCTAAAGCTCATTTCACTATACATTCCAGGATGTCTGGTTCTAGGTGAGTGATCACACCATCATTGTTATCTAGGTCATGAAGATCTTTTTTGTATAGTTCTTCTGTGTATTCTTGCCACCTCTTCTTAATATCTTCTGCTTCTGTTAGTTCCATGCCATTTTTGTCCTTTATTGTGACCATCTTTGAGTGAAATGTTCCCTTGGTATCTCTAATTTTTTTGAAGAGATCTCTAGCCTCCCCCAGAAATTCTCTGTTTTCTTCTATTTCTTTGCATTGATCATTGAGGAAGGCTTTCTTATCTCTCCTTACTATTCTTTGGAACTCTGAATTCAAATCAATATCTTTCCTTTTCTCCTTTGCCTTTAGCTTCTCTTCTTTTCACAGCTATTTGTAGGGCCTCCTCAGACAACCATTTTGCCTTTTTGCATTTCTTTTTCTTGGGGATGATCTTGATCACTGCCTCCTGTAAAATGTCACGAATCTCTATCCATAGCTCATCAGGCACTCTGTCTATCAGATCGAATTCCTTAAATCTATTTGTTACTTCCAGTGTATAATCATAAGGGGTTTGATTTAGGTCATACCTGCATGTGGTTTTAAGCATTTTGTACGTATGTTAATGACATATAGCATAAGTACAAAATACTCAAAATAAATTTAGAGATATATGTGCAATGCCTCTACACTGAAGGATATAAATCAATGTTAAGATAAATTAAAGAAAACATAAGTAAATAGAGCTATATACTATATTCAGAAGGTTCCTTCCCAAATGATTCAATGTAATCCCAATAAAATTTGCCCTGACTTTTTGTGATAACTGACTAGATAATTTTAAATTTTATATGGAAATAAGAGCCAATAATATACAAGACAATTTGAAAGATAAATAACCAATGTGAAGGATATGTATTATTAAGTATAAATATTATATATTGATATATGTTACCATATATCAATTATTAAAAAGTGAGAGCAATTAAGATGATGTATGCAGGTCAAGAAGCAACAATTAGAACCTGATATGGAACAATGCACTGATTCAAAATTGGAAAAGGAGTACAATGAGGCTGTGTATTGTCACCCTGCTTATTTGAACTACATGCAGGGTATATTGTGTGAAATGCCTGGCTGGATGAAGCACAAGGTGGAATCAAGATTGCCAGGAGAAATATCAATAACCTCATGTATGCAGATGACACCACCCTTATGGCAGAAAGCAAAAATGAATTAAAGAGTGTCTTGATGAAGGTGAAAGAGGAGAGTTAAAATACTGGCTTAAAAGTCAACATTCCAAAAACGAAGATCATGGTATCTGGCCCCATCACTTCATGGCAAATATATGGGGAAACAATGGAAACAGTGAGAGATTTTATTTTCTTGGGCTCCAGAATCACTGTGAACAATGACTGTAGCCATGAAATTAAAAGACACTTGCTCTTGGAAGAAAAACTGTGCCAAACTTAGACAGCATATTAAAAAGAAGAGACATTACTTTGCAGACAAAGGTCCATATAGTCAAAGCTATGGTTTTTCCAGTGGTCATGTATGGATGTGAGAGTTGGACCATAAAGAGAACTGAATGCCAAAGAACTGATGCTTTTGAACTCTGGTGTTGGAGAAGACTGTTGAGAGTCCCTGGGCTGCAAGGAGATCAAACCAGTCAATCCTAAAGAAAATAAACCCTGAATATTCACGCCCAACTCTTTGTAACCCAATGGACTATACAGCCTATGGAATTCTCCAGGCCAGAATACTGGAGTGGGTCACCTTTCCCTACTCCAGGGTATTTTCCCAACCCAGGGATTTGAACCCAGGTCTCCCTCATTGCAGGAGGATTCTTTGCCAGCTGAGCCACAAAGGAAGCCCCAAAATACTGAAGTGCGTAGTCTATCACTTCTCAGGGGATCTTCCCAACCCAGGAATTGAGCCAGGGTCTCTTGAATTGCAGGTGAATTCTTTAACAACTGAGCTATCAGGGAAGGAAGGACTTATGCTGAAGCTGAATTGCCAATACTTTTGGCACTTGATGCAAAGAGCCAACTCATTAGAAAAGACCCTGACTCTGGGAAAAATAGAAGTCAGAAGAAGAAGGGGATGATAGAGGATGAGATGGTTGGATGGCATCACTGACTCAATGGACATGAGTTTGAGCAAGCTCTGGGAGATGGTGAAGGATAGGGAAGCTTGGCATGCTGCAGTCCATGGGATCACAGAGTCATACACCACTGAGCAACTGAGCAATAACAAGAAGTATCAGCCTGAAGACAAGTAACCTACAATACAGACTGAGTTAAAAGAGATGCCTATATAGATATGGTCATATGAATTGTCTCAAAGTTGTTACACATTGAAGAAAAATTAGATTTTCAATAAACAGTACTAATCAACTGGATATCTTCTAGGGGAAACAAAAAAAAAGTGATTCTTGACCTGATCTCACATTACACACTCAAATCAATCCTAGATGCAAAGTAGACCCAAAGGTGAAAGGTAAAAGAGTAAAGTTTCCAGGAGGTAAAAAAGGAGACTATCTTAGTGATAGTGGAGTAAATGTTTCTTAAACATGACACAAAAATATATAACCATAATGGAATAAAATGACAGATTTGGCTTCTGTTATCCAGTTATCATTAACTCTAATACTCTTTCTTTTCACAGTAATGGAAATGTAAAAAAAAAAATAATGTATAAAAAAGACATTTGTTCTTTCAATATCTTGAGAGAAATAGTATAGTCATGACAATAGTAGTAACAATAATAATGAATATGCTTATTATCCTTTCTGTTTAAAATAGTTGCTGTTTAAAATATGATTTCAAAGATACTATATCATTTCATATAATTTTACAATGTTTTACTCATTTAGATTTTTCTGAAGTGAAATTTTTCCCTCAAAATTCTCTGTTCTTTTAATATAAATTTGTTTATTTTAATTGGAGGCTAATTACTTTACATTAAAAAAATTCTCTATTCTTTTTCAGTTTATGTGTACATTACTTCAAATCTATCTTTTATAAAACTGACTTCCTTATTGTCCTATTGTTTTTGCTCCACTTGTTTTCATTCATTACTATTCTTGCAGTTGTATCCCCTGGTAACTGAATGAGTCAATCCTTCAAATTTGAACAAGAAAGTATTATGTGATTTTCATTAATTTATTCATTCAGCTAATTAATATTGAGCATTGTAAAAAGTTGATAAATGACTCCTCAAAGTATTCATATCAAATCCCTGAAACCTGTGAATGTTGTTTTATATGGAAAAAAGGACTTTGCACATGTGACTAAATTAAAACCTTGTGAACAGGAAATTATTTGATTACCCTGGAAGACACTAAATATAGTCACCAGAGTTCTTATAAAGAGGGAAACAACTGGGTTAGAGAAGAATAAAGCAGTTTGATGATTGGCCTTGTTTCCATTGTGGCCCAAGAACTAGCCTCAACCCCCCTCAACTAGGGTCCAGGAGTCCCTGGAGAACATTGTTTTAGACAATCTCCCACAGATAAGACAGCCTTTGTGGAAGTCCAAATTTCCAGGAGAATGATTATAGGTTATAATGAGAGCAAAAAATATAAATTTGGGTGCTTGGAGAGGGTCAGAGCAATACTTGACTTTATATACATCATCCCTCCCTTAAGGTAGCACAGTATACTGCTAAAAGAAATCTCCTTGGCCTATAATTTCTCCCATAAGAGACAGTAAGGTTGTGTGAGTGAGCATCCAGCTTCCTTGCAGTGTATGATGCTGTCAAAAAGGATCATTTCTCTGTCACCACATCTAGAATACTGAGTCATGAGCAACATGGATGGAAGCAAGAAGAAGCTGAGAGAGCAGCAGATATGACCCTCCTAGGGCATTAAAGGAAAATAAATCCTATAGCCCTGGGATTTCTTTGGAAGGAATGATGCTAAAGCTGAAACTCCAGTACTTTGGCCACCTCATGAGAAGAGTTGACTCATTGGAAAATACTCTGATGCTGGGAGGGATTGGGGGCAAGAGGAGAAGGGGACGACAGAGGATGAGATGACTGGATGGCATCACTGACTCGATGGGTGTGAGTCTGAGTGAACTCCGGGAGTTGGTGATGGACAGGGAGGCCTGGAGTGCTGCGATTCATGGGGTCGCAAAGAGTCAGACACGACTGAGCGACTGATCTGATCTGATCTGATAGTGTTGCAAACTACATCATGAAGCCTACCCACGAGCTGCTGGAGATGACTTGCTCAGGAATACCTACAACTGGCCCTCATGCACCCCCAGAATATCATGTGCTTTATTCATACATACTCCCACCCTGTGGCTGGTTCCTTGTATATATTTTTAATGATGGTGAGAGTGAGCTTTGAAAGAGAGTTAGTGAGCATGCACAGAAAGCTGGCATGAATCTGTGGGCCAAAGAGAAACCACAAACATGAGCTTTGGTTCTGCCACTAGGAAAGTAAAATGGAGACTTTCAGCAGTGGCCCTGGTACACTGTAAGATAGAAAGATGGTTACAAGCTTAAGAATTCTGCTGCAAAAGGGATCAAGAAACATGGAGCAGAAACAGCCATAGAGTGTTTGAGGAAACCCCAGAATCCCTAGCAGGTCTGATGGAAGGTATTTATCTCCCAAAGAATAGAGGAAGTTACTGCTTCTTCAAATGTGAAGCCAGTAATGTAAGACTTCAAGAAACGTGAAAAATCAAAGAAACGTGATACCACAAAAGTATCATTTATGATTTATTTAATAAATAATTCAAAACAGCTGTTTTAAGAGAGTTCAATAAGCTACAAGAAAGCACAGAAAGACAATTCACTGAAATTAGGGAAACAATAGACTAACAAATTTAGCAGTTTATAAAGTGGTGGAAATCATAAAAAAATTCTCAAGCTGAAGAATATAGTGAATTAAATAAAAATGCAATACACAGCAGAGCACCAAGCTGAATAGATCAAACAGAAGAAAATGGAAAGTTTTTCCATTCTAAGAATGGAAAAACAGGACTTTTGAAATTATTGAGTCAGAATAGAACAAAGAACACAAATGAAAAAGACTGAAGAAATCCTATGTGATCTACGGGATACCATCAAGAGAAACAATTCGTGAATTATTGAAGAAAACTTATAGTTCAGGAGAGAATGAGATGGTATATTCAAAGGGCTGAAAGAGAAAAAAAAGAATATTACTCAGCTATAAAAAACAACACATTTGAGTCAGTTCTAATGAGGTGGATGAACCTGGAGCCTATTATACAGAGTAAGTCAGAAGAGAAACTTCAATACAGTATATTAATGCATATATATGGAATTTAGAAAGACAGTAATGACAACCCTGTGTGCAAGACAGAAAAAGAGACACAGACATAAAGAACAGACTTGGACTATGTCAGAGAAGGAAGGGGTGGAATGATTTGAGAGAATATTATTGAAACATGTATATTACCATATGTAAAATAGATGACCAGTGCAAGTTTGATGCATGAAGCAGGGCACTCAAAGCAGATGCACTGGGACAACCCAGAGGGATGGGATGCTGAAGGAAGTTCAAGATGGGGGGACACATGTACACCCATGGCTGATTCACGTCATTGTATGGCAAAAACCACACTACAATATTATAAAGTAATTAACTTCCAGTTGAAAAAAAAAAAAAAAAAAACACCCTGCCAACAAAGAACATTCTATCTAACAAAAGTTTTACTTCCTAAATTAATGAGAAAAAAAGATCTCAGACCAAAAAAAAAAAAAAAAATTACCATTAGATGTTTCTTACAAGAAATGAAAGTTCTTCAATGTGAAATTAAAGGATAATAACTGATAACATGAAAAGATATGAATATATTCAACACACTTGGAGTATATAGTCAAATTCAGAATACTTTAATACTGTAATATGATTATATGTTAACTTAATTGAAGTTAAGTATTTATCAGTGAAAAATAAACTATAACATTAAGAGTTTTTTTAAACTGATGGAACTGCAAGGCAAAAACTTTTAGTAGATACACAAAAGATAAAGGAAAAGGGGAATAAAAACAACTTACTATGATATTAATCAATTTATAAAGGAAGGCAGTAAGAGATGAAGGAAGAAAGAAACAAGGGAACTATAAAACAATAAGAAAGAATAACATGACATTAGTAAGTTTTTATTTATTAGTAATTACTCTAAAAGTAAATGGATTAAATTTTCCAAATAAAATACATAGAGTAGCTGAATGAATGTAAACACAAGACATAACTATATGATACTCACAAGAGAGTCACTTCAGTTTTAAGATCACATATAGATTCAAAATGAAGTGATGGAAAAATATATGCCATACAAGTGGAAATCAAAAGAGAGCTTTCATCAGAAAAAATAGACATTAGGTCAAAAACCATAATCAGAGAAAAAGAAGGCCCTTTTATGATTATAAAGAGATCAATTCATAAGAAGATATAACAACGATAAATATATATTCAGCAAAGATTAGAATACCTAAATATATTAAGTAGATACTAACAGGTCTTTAGGCAAAAATATGCACTAATACAATAATAGTGTGGGACTTCAATACCCACTTGCAACAATAGATAGATTCTACAGATATAAAAATCAATAAGGAACAATTAAATTTGGAATATATTTTATACCAAAAGGGCCTAACAGTCCATCCAATAACATCAGGATACATATGCCTCTCAAGAGCACACAGAACAGTCTCCACAAAAGATCATATGTCAAAGAACATGCTTTAGAAAATTTAAGAAGATTGAAATAATATCAGACATCTTTTCCGACCACCATGATATTACAAATATTATACAGTATGATTACAAATCTGTAAATGTGACACTCTATATTAATAGAATGAAAACTGAAAATCACATAATAATTTCATAGGCACAGAAAAAGCATTGACAAAATATAACATTCTTCCATATAGAAAAAATACTCTCAACAAATTGGCTATAGAAGAAATGTACCTTAATGTAATAAAGGCCATCAATGACAAACTCTCATTTTACATTACACTAAATGTTTAAATGTTGAAAGCTTTTCCTCTGTGATCAGGAACAAGTACGACCACTCTTGCCACTCTTAGTCAACATAGTAGAGGAAGCCTTAGCCAGAGCAATTAGGCAAAAAAAATAAATACACAGCATCCAAATTAGGAATAAGTCAAATTATTTTTGTTTGCAAATATGTGATCTTGAATATAGAAAGTCTTGAAGATTCTACCAAAAACTACTAGAACTAATCAGCAAGTTCAGTACATTTGCAGGATACAAAACATATAGAAATCAGTTGCACTTTAATACACTAAAACCAAAATATCTGAAAACTAAAGGAAACTATCTAATTTACAAAAGTTTAAAGTAACACAATCCTTATAAATATATTTAGCTAAAGAAGTTAAATAGCTACACACTAAAAGCTATAAGATTTTGATGAAAGAAAATATATAAGATACAAATAAATGGAAAGACATTTCAAGTTCATGAATCAGAAGAATAATATTGTTAAAATGTCCAGACTACCAACCAAAAGCCATCTATAGTTTAAATGCAATCCTTACGAAAATGTCAATGGTGCTTTTCACAAAAATTGAAAACACAAATCTAAAATTTGTACAAAACCACAAAAGACTATGAATATCCAAAGAATTCTTGAGAAAGAACAATGTTGAAGACTCATAGTTCCTGATTATAAACTACTCTTAAAAACTAGAATGTACTTGCATAAAAAAATTATATAGACTATTATAACAGAATCGACAACCCAGAAATACCAAGACAAAAAAATGGGGAAAAGATAGCTCTTCAATAAATGTTTCTTTGAAAACTGGATGTCCACATGGAAAAGAATAAAAGTGGACTCCTATATTACACAACTCAAAAAATAAGTTTGAAATGTATTAATGACTTCAACATAGAAGCTGAAACTGTTCAGCTCCTAGAAGAAAAAAGGAAAAAAGCTTTTTGATATTCTTTTGTCACTGATTTTTTTTTTTTTTGACAGCAAGAAAGTACAGGCTAACAAAAAGAGAAATGAATAAGCTGAAAAGCTTTTTTACAGCAAAAAAAAAAAACAATACCAAAAAACAGCAACAGCCTATGGAATGAGACAACATGTTTTCAAATTGTCTGTCTGATAAAGGGTTAATATTCAAAATATATGAGACACTGATACAGCTCATCAGCAGAAATAATCCAAACAACCCTATTTTTTTTTTAAGTGAGCAAAGAAACTGGAGATACTTTGCCAGAATATTTATAAAAATGGCCAACAAGTACATGAAAAGATGCCCAACATAATAATCAGGGTAACTAATATCAAAACTAGAGTGTGATATCATCTCATATATGTTAGAATGGCTCTTATCAAAAATAGTAGAGACAAGTATTGGTGAAGCTGTGGATAAAAGGAAATTTGGGCACTTTGGTACAGATGTCAATTGGTATAGCCACTGTGGGCAACAAGAGGGAGGTTCTTCAAAAATTAAAAACAAAACTACCATATTTTTATAGCAACTCTACTACTGGACATATATCTAAAGGAAATGAAATCACACTTGAAGAGATATGAGACTTATCTATCACCTATCAATCATTTATCTAATTTAGCCATGATAAAGAAGGAAGTTCTGGCATTTATGACAACATGGAAGGACCTTGAGGGCATTATGATAAGTGAAGTAAGTTAGTGAAAGACATATACAGTACAATCTCACTTATAAATGGATTCTAAAGAAGCCATACTTAAAGAACAAACTGAGAGGTGGGGGGAAATGCAGAGGTAACATTCAAAGTGTACAAATGTTCAGTTAAAATATGGATAATTTCTGGTATTTATTGTGTTGACTATAGTTAACAACACTATATTATATACTTGAAATTTGGTATGAGAGTAGACCATAAATGTTCTCACCACAAAAAGAAATAGTATTTTTGTGATGTGATGGAAGTGTTAAGTAATCCTACTGTGGTAATTATTTTGCAATATGCATGCATAAAAAATCATCACATTGTACACTTTAAACTTAAACAATGTTACATGTTAATTGTATCAGCAAAATTCTGTAATAAAAGGAAAGACAATGAGAATAGAGAAGAACAGTATAGGAGCTATACTTTTGGTGGAGAAAATCCAGCACTCAGTGTTGTGAGTTGATTTGTGCCCCTTATAAAGATAAACACAAGTCTTACCAGTTGGTACTTGTGAATTTGACCTTATTTGGGAATAGTGTCTTTTACAGATGTAATCAAGTTAAGATGAGATAATTCTGGATTAAAGTGGGGCCGACTACAATGACTGGTGTCATTATGAAAAGGGGAAACTTGGCACACACACAGGGAGAGTGAATTTTGTGATGTTGGAGGCAGAGATTGAAGTGATGCATCTATAAGCCAAAGAATACCAATGCTTGCCAGCAACTGCTGTAACCTAGGGTAGAGGCATAGGCCTCCCTCAGAGCCTCAAGGAGCAAAATCTGCTGACACCTTAACTTTGGACTTAAAGCTTCCTGAAGTATGAGACAATTAAGCCACTCAATTTGTGGTAATTTGTTTTGACTGCCTTAAGAAATTGTCACACTTCAAATTATACTCAGGCATGAGCAAGAAAAGGGCATTTGCTATAATAAAAGAGAAGGCAGAAAATAGGGTTGTAATATGCCTGTAGATTAGTATATATTCAGTAGTGACGATGATGAAATTTTCCCCTAGCTGAGAGTAGGATACAGTGTAGCTATTATAGATTTGAGAAGAGAGGAAAAAGTGAAGAACACTCATCTTCAAGAATAGGAGAGCTATGAATAGATGATAGAAGTTTAATATTATTGCCAGGTACCATTAACAGTACACTTGCAGTTTGTCATAATAAATATGAATTGAAGCCAATCATCATGGTTACATGCCTTTCCTTAGTCATGTTCAGTTGCAAAAGTGCCACCAACCACTGTGGAGTAATAGGAGAATCGGATTTAACTAAAATTAGGGTTTTTGTTAGCAGAAATGTCAAAAGGAGAGTGGGGAGATGGAATTGAGGCTTTATGAAGGGAAACACTTGTGCTGATTCACCATGAGCGTGTAAGAATCTAATATAGGTAAGAATTTATAATGGGTAAGAATATTAGTAAAGCCATGGAGAAGGGATTGATGAGTTCAAAGATTGTAAATCAATGGTAAGTTTTGGAGGGGTGGAAACATTGTTGGAGTGGGGTTATTAAAGTTACCTGAGGCAGTGGTTGAAGAGTGAAATGCTAGAAAGTGAGGTTTTGGAGGGGTATGTATGGAAGTGAGCCATTGAAATTAGATGAAAGGCAAGATCATTGGACATTAAAGATGGCGGAGAAGAAGGATATGCACTCACCTTTTCCTGTGAGAACTCCAAAATTGAAATTAGCTGCTGAACAACCATCGACAGGAAAAAGTTGGATCCAGCCAAAATATGATACCCCACATCCAAGGGCAAAGAAGAAGTCCCAACAAGATGGCAGGAAGGGCAAAATTTCACTTAGAATCAAACCTTATACAGGCCAGAGATGCTTGAAGGGTGCAAACAAAGTCTTGTGTTCACAGGACCTAGGGACCCCATAGGAGACTGAGCCATACCTGCCTTTGAGTGTTTGAGTGTTTCCTGCAGAGGCACAGGTCAGTAGTGGCCTGCCTCAGGGACAGGGTCTCTGTGTGCAGCAGGCCTGGGAGGCACGATATGTGGCATCAGACCTTTTGGAGGATGCTGACATTAGCCCCATCATAAAGCCACAGAGCAGAGGACTCACAAACTGGAGAAAAGTAATACCAAAGAAGTTCTTGTAGTGTTACAAAAGTTCTATGGCCCACAACAGATTTCCCAACCTGGGGATCTGGCAAAGGGACTGTGAACCCTCAGGGAATTTGAACGCCAGTGGGATTTGACTACAGAACATCCACAGGACTGGGGAAACAAACTTTTGGATGGCACAAACAAAATCTTGTGCACACCAGGACCCAGGAGAAAGGAGCAGTGACCCCACAAGAGATGGAGCCAGAGTTGCCTGTGAGTGTCCAGGAGTCTCTGGTGAAAGCATGGCTCAACAGTGACATGCTGCAGGGTAAGGGGCACTGACTTCAACAGTCCTGGGAGCCACATGGTGCTGGCATAAGTCTTTTGAAAGAGGTCGCCATTACTGCCATTACTCTCACCATAGTTTTGCCTCAGGCCAAAGTACAGGGAGGGGACACAGCACCACATCAACAGAAAATTGGATTAAAATTCTACTAAGCAAGGTCCCACCTATCAGAGCAAAACCCAATTTGCCCACAGCCAGTACCTAGCAGGGCTTCCCTGGTGGCTCAGATGGTAAAGCATCTGCCTGCAATGCGGGGGACCTGGGTTCAATTCCTGGGTCAGGCAGATCCCCTGGAGAAGGAAATGGCAATCCACTCCAGAACTCTTGCCTGGAAAATCCCATGGATGGAGGAGCCTGATAGGCTACAGTCCATGTGGTTGCAAAGAGTCAGACACGACTGAGTGACTTCACTTTCACTTTCAGTACCTAGCATCAGGAAGCTTCCACAAGCTTCTTATCCTTATCCATCATAAGGCAAACAGAATGAATAGGACAATTAAAGAAAACTAACCAAACTGATCACATACATCACAGCCTTATCTGACACAATGAAACTATGAGCCATGGCGTGTAGGGATACCCAAGACAGATGAGTCATGATGGAGAGTTCTGATAAAAAATGGTTCACTGAAGAAAGGAATGGCAAGCCACTTCAACATTCTTGCCTTGAGAACCCCATGAACAGTATGAAAAAGCAAAGGGATACAAAACTGAAAGATGAACTCCTCAGATCAGTATGTGCCCAATATGCTACTGGAGAAGAGTGGAGAAATATCTCCAGAAGGAATGAATAAGCTGAGCCAAAGTGGAAACAATGCCCAGTTCTGGATGTGTCTGGTAATGAAAGTCAAGTCCAATGCTGTAAGAACAATAATGCATAGAAACCTGGAATGTTAAGTCCATGAATCAAAGTAAATTGGAAGTGGTCAAACAGGAGATGGCAAAAGTGAACATTGACATTTTAGGAATCAGTGAACTAAAGTGGGCTGGGATGCATGAATTTAATTCAGATGACCTTTACATCTACTACTGTGGGCAAGAATCCCTTAGAAGAAATGGAGTAGACCTCATAGTTAACAAGAGAGTAAAAATTGTAATCAGTTCAGTTCAGTTCACTCAGTTGTGTCCGACTCTTTTTGACCCCATGAATTTCAGCACGCCAGGCCTCCCTGTCCAATACCAACTCCTAGTGTTCACTCAAACTCACGTCCATTGAGTCGGTGATGCCATCCAGCCACCTCATCCTTTGTCGTCCCCTTTTCCTCCTGCCCCCAATCCCTCCCAGCATCAGAGTCTTTTCCAATGAGTCAACTCTTCTCATGAGGTGGCCAAAGTACTGGAGTTTCAGCTTTAGCATCATTCCTTCCAAAGAACACCCAGGACTGATCTCCTTTAGAATGGACTTGGGTGCAATCTCAAAAACGACAGAATGATCTCTGTTTCTAAGACAAACCATTCAATATCATAGTAATCCAAATCTGTGCCCCGACCACTAATGCCAAAGAAGCTCAAGTTGAATGGTTCTATGAAGACCTACAAGACCTTTTAGAACTAATACCAAAAAAAGAGATGTCGTTTTCATCATAGCTGACTGGAATGCAAAAGTAGGAAGTCAAGAGATACCTGGAGTATGAGCAAGCTTGGCCTTGGAGTACAAAATGAAGCAGGGCAAAGGCTAACAGAGTTTTGCCAAGAGAACACACTGATCATAGCAAACATCCTCTTCCAACAACACAACAGACAACTCTACACATGAACATCACCAGATGGTCAATACCAAAATCAGACTGATTGTTCTTTGCAGCTAAAGATGGAGAAGTTCTATACAGTCGGAAAGAAAACTGGGAGCTGACTGTAGCTCAGATCATGAACTCCTTAGTGTCAAATTCAGACTTCATTTGAAGAAAGTAGGCAAAAACAATAGGTCTTTCAGGTATGACCTCAAACAAGTCCCGTATGATTAAACAATGGAAGTGACATATAGATTCAAGAGATTAGATCTGATAGACAGAGAGCTTGAAAAACTACAGATGAAAGTTTGTGACATTGTACAGGAGGCAGTGACCAAAACCATCCCCAAGAAAGAAATGCAAAAAGGCAAAATGGTTGTCTTAGGGTGCCCTTACAAATAGCTGAGAAAAGAAAAGAAGCAAAAGGCAAAGTAGAAAAGGACACATATACATGGGGGGTTGTAAAAAGCCTTTTTAAGTGAACAATGGAAAGAAATAGAGGAAAACAAGAGTGGAAAAACTAGAGATGTCTTCAAGACAACTAGAGATAACAAGGAAGCATTTAATACAAAGATAGGCACAATAAAGGACAGAAACTGTATGGACCTAACAGAAGGAGAAGATATCAAGAAGAGGCGGCAAGAATAGACAGAAGAACTATATAAAAAAAGATCTTCATGACCTAGATGGCCATGATGGTGTGATCACTCACTTAGAGCCAGATATCCTGGAGTCCACAGTCAAGTGGGCCTTAAGAAGCATCACTACGAACAAAGCTAGTGGAGTTGGTGAAATGCCAGCTGATCTATTTGAAATCCTCAAAGACGATGCTGTGAAAGTTCTGCACTCAATATACCAGCAAATATGGAAAACTCAGCAGTGGCCACAAGACTGGAAAAGGTCAGTTTTTACTCCAGTCCCAAACAAAGGCAATGACAAAGAATGTTCAAGCTACCCCACAATCACTCTTTCACACACTAGCAAAGTAATGCTCAAAATTCACCAAGCTAGGCTTCAACAGTATGTAAGCCAAGAACTTCCAGATGTTTAAGCTGGATTTAGAAAAGGCAGAGGAACCAGAGATCAAATTGCCAACATCTGTTGGATCATAGAAAAAGCAAGAGAATTCCAGAAAGACATCTATTTCTGATTCATTGACTATGCTAAAGCCTGTGGCTGTGTGAATCACAACAAACTATGGAAAATTCCTAAGCAGATAGGAATATCAGACCACCTTACCTGCCTCCTGAGAAACCTTTATGCAGGTCAAGAGGCAACAGAACAGGAAATAAAACAATGGACTGGTTCCAAATTGGGAAAGGAGCACGTCAAAACTGTATATTGTCATCCTGTTCATTTAATTTATATGCAAAGTACATCATGTGAAATGTCAGGTTAAATGAAGCACAAGCTGGAATCAAGATTGCTGGGAGAAATTTCAGTAACCTCAGATATGCAGATGTCGCCACCCTTATGGCAGAAAGTGAAGAGGAACTAAAGGGTCTCTTAATGAAAGTGAAAATGGAGAGTGCAAAAGCTGGCTTAAAACTCAACATTCAAAAAAATGAAGATAATGGCATCCAGTTTCATCACTTCATGACAAATAAATGGAGAAGCAATGGAAACAGTGCCAGACTTTATTTTCTTGGGCTCCAAAATAACTGCAGATGGTAACTGCAGCCATGACATTAAAAGACGCTTGCTCCTTGGAGAAAAAAATCATTGAAAACCTAGACAGCATATTAAAAAGCAGGGGCGTTACTTTGAGGACAAAAATCCATCTAGTCAAAGCTATGGTTTTTCCAGTAGTAATGTACATATGTGAGTGTTGGACCATAAAGAAGGCTGAGCATGGAAGAATTTATGCCTCTGAACTGTGGTGGTGTAGAAGACTCTTGGGAATCCCTTAGACTGCAAGGAGATCAAATCACTTAATTCTAAAGGAAATCAATCCTGAATATTCATTGGAAGGACTGATACTGAAGCCAAAACACCAATACTTTGGCCACCTTATGTGAAGAACTGACTCATGGGAAAAGACCCTGATGCTGGGAAAGACTGAAGGCTGAAGTAGAAGGGGACAACAGAGGAAGAAATCATTGTATGACATCACCAACTCAATGGACATGAGTTTGAGCAAGCTCTGGGATATGTTGAAGGAAAGGGAAGCCTGGTGTGCTGCAGTCCATGATGTAACAAAAAGTTGGTCATGACTGAGAGGCTGAACAACAACAGAAAAATCACAAGGAATTGACAAGAGTACAGTTGATAGTACTGTATAGCATGGTAGTAGGCCACATACGAAAATCATGGCAAAATGAAGTGGAGCAACAATGGAATCAGCAAATGGATAGAGTTGAGAAAGCTATCAGGTGACGTAATCTGATGGCACAAGATTCCAAGCAAGCTTTTTTTAAGGAATAGAGAAGAGAAAAGATTTGGAAATGCCATTGAGGAAACAAATCTGCAGTACCTCTGAGTTCTGTTTTATGAAGGGATATGGGAGAAAATACTTCTCACTAGAGAAGGATTTACTTGTAACACTGTGTTTAAAAGAGGTAATAATGTCCAGTAGTGACATAATCTGAGCCCTTTGTGATGTAAGAGGCAAGAATAGACATAGGCAACATCAAACTAGAAATACATTTTAAAGGCACTAGGGAACTAAATCATTAATTTCTAGATAAAATAATTCTTTCCCTTTTTTTTTTTTTAAACTATGTTGCATTTTCTGATTCTAAAAATAATACATACTTTTTGGAAAAAAAATCCAAACATTATAGAAATGTATTATTTTAAAAGGGAATAGATCTCTATAGTTCTCTAGAATTTGAATTTCTGACTCAAAGGTTTTCTAAACTTTATTTTCATTGTTGAAGTTGTGCAGTTTTTCATATTTTTACTGATCTTTGACATTTTTTTTCTGCAAATTACCTATTCCATCTTAACTATAGCTTTCTTACTGATTTTTTTTAACTTAACATAATTGTATTAGTTTTGCCAAATATCAAAATGAATCCACCACAGGTATACATGTGTTCCCCATCCTGAACCCTCCTCCCTCTTCCCTCCCCACACCATCCCTCTGGGTCGTCCCAGTGCACCAGCCCCAAGCATCCAGTATCGTGCATCGAACCTGGACTGGCAACTCGTTTCATACATGATATTTTACATGTTTCAATGCCATTCTCCCAAATCTTCCCACCCTCTCCCTCTCTCTCAGAGTCCATAAGACTGTTCTATACATCAGTGTCTCTTTTGCTGTCTCGTACTCAGGGTTATTGTTACCATCTTTCTAAATTCCATATATATGTGTTAGTATATTGTATTGGTGTTTTTCTTTCTGGCTTACTTCACTCTGTATAATAGGCTTCAGTTTCATCCACCTCATTAGAACTGATTCAAATGTATTCTTTTTAATGGCTGAGTAATACTCCATTGTGTATATGTACCACAGCTTTCTTATCCATTCATCTGCTGATGGACATCTAGGTTGCTTCCATGTCCTGGCTATTATAAACAGTGCTGCGATGAACATTCAGGATCCTCTATGACCCACCTCCAAGAATATTGGAAATAAAAGCAAAAATAAACAAATGGGACCTAATTAACCTTAAAAGCTTTCTTACTGATTTTTACATGCTTTTAAAAATAGGTTGTGTCATAAGAATTTTCCATTTTTGTAAGTTAAAATGGCTGAATATTGATAGCTTTATATGGTTCAACTTAATATATATGGATATTAGCTGTTAGCTCTAAGTCAATATCACTTACACCATCAAAATTTTTTGTATTACTGTCAGTAATACTCTTTTAAAGGAGATTGGCTTTTAAAATAGAGACTAACACTAAATGATGTAGCCACTAAATCCTGAAGAAATACTTTTGTTTAATTTCTATGAATAATATTTTATCATCCACAATGATACCTTTAAAAATCAACTAACTATAGTGTCTTAATTGGCAATAATATAAAGTCTTCCTTTTTATCAGAAAAACAGGATGGCCTAATGCTCTTTACATAGAAAATTAAGTATACCAGAGTACCATAATAAAGTCTTACTATGTTTTATTATGCTTTTCATTTTGAAGTGCCTTCACACACAGTAATTACTTCCCTTCTCCCGAAAATAAGATGTGGTTATAAGTACACATATACACACATTCAGAGTGATTAAAATATTCAAGGCCATGCAGCTATTTTGTGAAAGAGCCTGAACTAGCTAAATTTCAAAGTAAAACACAAGATGTTATGGAAATTTTGTACCTCTGTTTAAAATACAACTTTCAGTCATGGCCAGGTAGCTCAGTTGAATAGAGCATGATGCTAATAAAATACAAATTTTAATCTATAAGTAGCTACTATTAGAGGAACATTATATTAAAATATAAATATGAAGCTAAATTGAGCACACTAACCGTTGAAAACGCTAAAAATTATTCAGAAGAGGACTTACAATCTTGGAAAGACATTTCCCCTGCCTATAGGTTGCCAGGACTTTAACACTGTAAGTTCAAACTGGTAACGCTGAGTGATGACATCATAAAGAGACTGTAAACAACAGGAACTTAAAGGGATAAGATACAGTAATTATATTTTACATGCATAAGTGCTTCTGAAATCTATTCAATAACTTTAGATGTGTTCACACACAATATTTCACAGTTTGAACTGAGAGAATCAGTTTTTCATTGATTGAACCTATTTTTATTTTTTTTTTTAAATTAGAGTAAAATTGCTTTACAATGTTGTGTTGATTTCTGCCCTACAACAACACAAATCAGCCATAATTATACATATATCACCCCTGTCTTGAGCCTCCCAACCTTCTCCCTATCCCACCTCTCTAGGTTATCACAGAGCTCCAGTCTGGGCTCTATGTGTTACACAGCAACTTCTTACCAGTTATCTATTTTACATATGGTAGTGTATATATGTCAATGCTACTTTCTCCATTCGTTCCACTCTCTCCTTGCCTGACTGTATCCACAGATGCAGTCTATAAATCTATGTCTCCATTCCTTCCCTGCAAATAAGTTCATCAATAACATTTTCCGAGATTTCATATATATGTGTTAATATACAATATTTGTTTTTCTCTTTCTGACTTACTTCGCTCTGTATAACAGGCTCTAGGTTCATCCACCTCACTGGAACTGACTCAAATTCATTATTTTTTATGGTTTAATAATATTCCATTGTATATATGTACCACTTCTGCTTTATCCATTCATCTGTAGATGGATATCTAGGTTGTTTTCATGTCCTGGCTACTGTAAATGGTGATGCAATGAATATTGGGGTACTTGTGTCTTTTAGAATTGTGGCTTTCTCAGGGTATAGTCCCTGTAAGTGGGACTGCTGGGTCATGTGGCAGATTTATTCTTTGACCCATCTCATAGAGTAATGGAAATGAAAATAAAACAAACAAATGGAATCTAATTAAACTGAAAAGTTTTTGAAAGGCAAAGGAAATGATAAACAAGATTAAAAGACAGTCCTCAGAATAGGAGAAAATAATTGCAAATGGAACAACTGACAAGTGATTAATCTCCAAAATATATAAGCAGCTCAAAATCAGAAAGAAAAAATCCCAGCTCAATCAAAAAATGGGCAAAAGAGTTGGGCAGACATTTCTCCAAAGAAGACAGATGACCAATAAACACATGAAAAGATGCTAAACCTCATTAATTATTAGAGAAATGCAAATCAAAATCACAGTGAGGTATCACCTCACACCAGTCAGAATGAAAGTGAAATGAAAGTGAAGTTGCTCAGTCGTGTCCGACTCTTTGTGATCCCATGGACCGTAGCCTCCCAGGCTCTTCAGTCCATGGGATTTTCCAGGCAAGAATACTGGAGTGGATTGCCATTTCCTTCTCCAGGGGATCTTCCTGACCCAGGGATTGAACCCAGGTCTCCCGCACTGTAGGCAGGTGCTTTACCGTCTGAGCTACCAGGGAAGCCCACCAGTCAGAATGGCCATCATCAAAAAAATCTACAAACAATAAATGCTGGAGAGGATATGCAGAAAAGGGAACCTTCCTACACATTCGGTGAGAATGGAAACTGATAGAACCATTACGGAGTATAGTACAGTGATTACTTAAACTAGAAATGAATCTGATTGCTTAAGACACATCTAATTGCTTGATATCAGTTTATTTTAACATTAGTTTTGGACATGTATATGTCCACAAAAATCTGTGTAACTGTGTACACATGCACCTGTGTATGTGTGCATGAGAGATATATGGGCCAAAAGGAAAATACAAGAATATTCCTCTCTAAAGAGCAACTGTAGTGTGTACATTTTCTTCACATTCAGGCTCCTTTTCCTACAAAACTATATATATGCTTGAAGATATTTTCCTCAAAAAAATTAAATATAGTTTATTCTTAGATATGTAAATTAAGCAAAGGTAAAATGCCTATTAAAATAGTACCAAAGAGTATGAAAAATGTTTTTTTTTCCATCTCCAAATCTGAACATAACTGTTGGTTGTGTACAGAGTTACGTTAGAACAACTTATCAAACTGTACTTGGTAGGAAATTTACAAATGTGAACTTTTCATCATATGAAATGAAAACTTGTGCAGTAGGTAATGATGTGTACAGGTATAATTGTCTCTTATCTGTCCTAGATAAACATAAGTGAGCATTGTTTTGACCCTGGGAGGAAGAGTAATTCATTAGCTATTCTCGTTAGTTTTTTTTAAACTAATTTGTCATTGAATTTTTCATTATTTTTTAATTAATTTACTTATTTTAATTGGAGGCTAATTATTTTATAATACTATAGTGGTTTTTGCCAAACATTGACATGAATCAGCCATGGGAGTACATGTATCGCCTATCCCAAAACCCCCTCCAACCTCCCTCCCCATCCCATCCCTCAGGGTTATCCCAATGCACCGGTCCTGAGCACCCTGTCTCATGCATCGAACCTGGACTGGTGATCTAGTTCACATATGGTAATATACATGTTTCAATGCTATTCTTTCAAATCATCCCACCCTCACCTTCTCCAACAGAGTCCAACATTCTGTTCTTTACATCTGTGTCTCTTTTGCTGTCTTGAATATAGGGTCATCATTACCATCTTTCTAAATTCCATATATATGCGTTAATATACTGTAGTGGTGTTTTTCTTTCTGGCTTACTTCAGTCTGTATAATAGACACCAGTTTCATCCACCTCATTAGAACTGATTCAAATGCATTCTTTTTAATAACTGAGTAATATTCCATTGTGTATATATACCTCAGCTTTCTTATCTATTCATCTGCTGATCGACATCTAGGTTGCTTCCATGTCCTAGCTATTTTAAACTGTGCTGCAGTGAACATTGGGATGCACATATCTCTTTCAATTTTGGTTTCCTCAGTGTGTATGCGAAGCAGTGGGATTGCTGGGTCATATGGCAGTTCTATTTCCAGTTTTTTAAAAATCTCCACACTGTTCTCCATAGTGGCTGTACTAGTTTGCGCTCCCACCAACAGTGTAAGAGGGTTCCCTTTTCTCCACACCCTCTCCAAAATTTATTGCTTGTAGACTTTTTGATGACAGCCATTCTGACTGGCATGAGATGGTACCTCATTGTGGTTTTCATTTGCATTTCTCTGATAATGAGTGGTGTTGAGCATCTTTTCATGTGTTTATTAGACATCTGTATGTCTTCTTTGGAGAAACGTCTGTTTAGATCTTTGGCCCAATTTTTTATTGTGTTGTTTATTTTTCTCGTATTGAGCTACAGGAGCTACTTGTGTATTTTTGAGATTAATTCTTTGTCATTTGCTTCATTGGCTATTATTTTCTTCCATTCTGAAGGCTGTCTTTTCACCCTGCTTAGAGTTTCCTTCATTATACAAAAGCTTTTAAGTTTAATTAGGTCCCTTTTGTTTATTTTTGCTTTTATTTTCATTACTCTGGTAGGTGGGTCATAGAGGATCCTGCTGTGATTAATGTCAGAGAGTGTTTTGGCTATGTTCTCCTCTAGGAGTTTTATAGTTTATAGTTACCTTTAGATCTTTAATCCATTTTGAGTTTATTTTTGTGTATGGTGTTAGAAAGTGTTCTAGTTTCATTCTTTTACAGATGGTTGACCAGTTTTCCCAGAACCACTTGTTGAAGAGATTGTCTTCTCTTAGTGTGTATTTGTGCCTACTTCGTCAAAGATAAGGTGTTCATAGGTGCATGGATTTATCTCTGGACTTTCTATTTTGTTCCCTTGATCTATATTTCTGTCTTTATGCCAGTACCATACTGTCTTGATGACTGTAGCCTTGCAGTATAGTCTGAAGTCAGTCAGGTTCATTGCTTTGGCTATTCGAGGTTCTTTGTATTTTCATACAAATTGTGAAATTATTTGTTCTAGTTCTGTGAAAAATACCGTTGGTGGCTTGATAAGATTTGCATTGAATATATAGATTACTTTGGGTTGCTGCTGCTGCTAAGTTGCTTCAGTCATGTCTGACTCTGTGCGACCCCAGAGATGGCAGCCCACCAGGCCCCGCCATCCCTGGGATTCTCCAGGCGAGAACACTGGAGTGGGTTGCCATTGCCTTCTCCATTGCATGAAAGTGAAAAGTGAAAGTGAAGTCGCTCAGTCGTGTCCGACTCCTAGCGACCCCATGGACTGCAGCCTACCAGGCTCCTCCATTGATGGGATTTTCCAGGCAAGAGTACTGGAGTGGGGTTCCATTGCCTTCTCCGTTTCTTTGGGTAGTATACTCATTTTCACTATGTTGATTCCTCCGATCCATGAACATGATATATTTCTCCATTTATTTACGCCATGTTTGATTCCTTTCATTAGTGTTTTACAGTTTTCTATATACAGGTCTTTTGTTTCTTTAGGTAAATTTATTCCTAAGTATTTTATTCTTTTCGTTGCAATGGTGAATGGAATTGTTTCCTTAATTTCTCTTTCTATTTTCTCATTGTTAGTGTATAGGAATGCAAGGATTTCTCTGTGTTAATTTTATGCCCTGCCACTTTACTATATTCATTGATTAGCTCTAGTAATTTTCTGGTGGAGTCTTTAGGGTTTTCTTTGTAGAGGATCATGTCATCTGCAAACAGTGAGAGTTTTTTCTCCTTTTTTAAATCTGCATTCCTTTTATTTCTTTTTCTTCTCTGATTGCTGTGGCTAAAACGTCCAAAACTATGTTGAATAGTAGTGGTGAGAGTGGGCACCCTTTTCTTGTTCCTATCTTTAGGGGAAATGCTTTCAATTTTTCATCATTGAGGATAATGCTTGCTGTGGGTTTATCATATATGGCTTTTATTATGTTGAGATATGTTCCTTCTATGCCTGATTTCTGGAAGTTTTTTTTTTTTTTTTTTATCATAAATGGATGTTGAATTTTTTCAAAGGCTTTCTCAGCACCTATTGAGATAATCATATGGTTTTTATCTTTCAATTATTTGTTAATATGGTGTATCACACTGATTTATTTGTAAATATTTTAGAATCCTTGCATCCCTGGGATAAAGCTCACTTGGTTATGATGAATGATTTTTAAAATATCTTGTTGGATTCTGCTTGCTCGAATTTTGGTGAAGATTTTTGCATCTATCTTCATCAGTGATATTGGCGTGTAGTTTTTTTTATTTTTATTTTTTGACATCTTTGTCTGGTTTTGGTATTAGGGTGATGGTCTCCTCATAGAATGAGTTTGACAGTTTACCTTTCTATGCAACTTTCTGGAAGAGTTTGAGCAGGATAGGTGTTAGCTCTTCTCTAAATTTTTGGTAGAATTCTTCTGTGAAGCCATCTGGTCCTGGGATTTTGTTTCTTGGAAGATTTCTGATTACAGTTTCCATTTTTGTGCTTGTGATAGGTCTGTTAAGTTTTTCTATTTCTTCCTGGTTCAGTTTTGGCAAGTTATGCTTTTCTAAGAATTCATTTTCTTAGAAATTCATCCTTTTCTATGGATTAATTTTATTTATCTTCTCAAAGAACCAGCTTTTAGTTTTGTTGAGTTTTGCTACAGTCTCCTTTATTTCTTTTTCATTTATTTCTGCCCTAATTTTTATGATTTCTTTCCTTCAACTAACCCTGGGTTTCTTCATTTCTTCTTTTTCTAGTTGCTTTATGTGTAAAGTTAGGTTATTTATTTGATTTTTCTCTTGTTTTCTTGAGGTAAGCTTGTATTGCTATGATTCTTCCCCTTAGCACTGCTCTTACTGAATCCCACAGGTTTTGGGTTGTTGCGTTTTCATTTTCATTTGTTTCTATGCATATTTTGAACTCTTTTTTGATTTCTTCTGTGATTTATTGGTTATTCAGAAGTATGTTGTTTAGCCTCTGTGTGTTTGCATTTTTAATAGTTTTTAATAGTTGACATCTAATCTTAATCACATTGTGATCAGAAAAGTTGCACTAGAGTTATGGCCCAGGATATGCTCTATCATGGAGAATGTTCCGTGTGCACCTGAGAAAAAGTTAAAATTCATTTTTTGGGGATGAAATGTCCTATAGATATCAGTTAGGTCTAACTGGTCCATTGTATCATTTAAAGTTTGTGTTTCCTTTCTAATTTTCTGTTTAGTTGATCTATCCATAGGTGTGAGTGGGGTATTAAAGTCTCCCACTATTATGTTACTGTTAATTTCCCCTTTCATACTTGTTAGCATTTGCCTTACATATGGCAGTGCTCCTATGTTGGATGCATATATATTTATAATTGTTATATCTTCTTCTTGGATTGATCCTTTGGTCATATGTAGGGTCCGTCTTTGTCTCTTTTCATGGCCTTTATTTCAAAGTCTATTTTATTTGATATGAGTATCGCTACTCCTGCTTTACTTTGTTACCCATTTGTGTGAAATGTCTTTTTCCAGCCCTTCACTTTCAGTCTGTATGTCTACCTTGTTTTGAAGTGGGTCTCTTGTAGACAGCATATATAGGGGTTTTGTTTTTGTATCCATTCAGCCAGTCTTTGTCTTATGGTTGGGGCATTCAACCCACTTACATTTAAGGTAATTATTGATAAGTATGGTCCCATTGCCATTTACTTTGTTGTTTTGGGTTCGAGTTTATACACATTTTCTGTGTTTCCTGTCTAGAGAAGATCCTTTAGAATTTGTTGAAGAGCTGGTTTGGTGGTGTTGAATTCTCTCAATTTTTGCTTGCCTGTAAAGCTTTTGATTTCTCCTTCATATTTGAATGATATCCTTGCTGGGTACAGTAATCTGTTTTGTAGGTTTTTCTCTTTCATCACTTTAAGTATGTCCTGCCAGTCCCCTTTGGCCTGAAGAGTTTCAACTGATTGATCAGCTGTTATTCTCATGGGGATTCCCTTGTGTGTTATTTGTTTAATTTCCCTTTTTGCTTTTTATATTTGCTTTTTGTGTTTGATCTTCGTTAATTTGATTAATATGTGTCTGGGATGTTTCACCTTGGGTTTATCCTGTTTGGAAATCTCTGGGTTTCTTGGACTTGGGTGGCTATTTCTTTCCCCATTTTAAGGAAGTTTTCAATGATTATCTCAAGTATTTTTTCATGGTCTTTATTTTTGTATTCTTCTTCTGGGACTCCTATGACTTGAATGTTGGGGCATTTAACACTGTCCCCGAAGTATCTGAGGCTGTTCTTATTTCTTTTAATTCTTTTTTCCTCTCTGCTTCATTTATTTCCGCCATTCCATCTTCCACCTCACTTATGCTGTATTCTGCCTCAGTTATTCTACTGTTGCTTCCCTCCAGAGTGTTTTTGATCTCAGTTATTGCATTATTCATTATTGATGGCTCTTTCTTATTTCTTCTATGCTTGTTAAACATTTCTTGCATCTTCTCAATCCTTGTCTCTAGTCTATTTATCTGTAAGTCCATTTTGTTTGCAAGATTTTGAATCATCTTTACTATCATTATTCTGCATTCTTTTTCAGGTAACTCCCTATCTCCTCCTCTTTGGTTTGGTTTGGTGAGCATTTATCATGTTCTTTTACAACCTGAATATTTCTCTGCCTTTTCATCTTGTTTAGATTGTTGTGTATGTGGTGGCCTTTCTGTATTATGGCAGTTTGTGGTTCCTCTTTTTGGTGGAGGTTCCTTCCTTTGGGTGGGGTTGGACTAATGGCTTGTCAAGGTTTCCTGCTTAGGGAAGCTTGCTTCAGTGTTCTGGTGGGTGGAGCTGGACCTCTTTTCTCTGGAGTGCAATGAAGTGTCCATTAGTGAGTTTTGGGGTTTCTATGGATTTGGTGTGACTTTGGGAAGCCTGTGTTTTAATGCTCATGGCTGTGTTCCTGTGTTGTTGGAGAATTAGTGTGGTATGTCTTGCTCTGGAACTTGTTCGCTCCTGGGTGGAACTTGGTTTCAGTGTAGGTATGGAGGCTTTTGGATGAGATCTTGTCAATTAATGTTCCCTGGAGTCAGGAGTTTTCTGGTGTTCTCAAGTTTTGGATTTAAGCCTCCTGCCTGTGGCTTTCAGTCTTATTCTTACAGTAGCCTCAAGAATTCTCCATCCATACAGCACAGGTGATAGAACATCTAGGTTAAAGGATAAAAGATTCTCCACAGTGAGGAACACCCAGAGAGGTTCAAAGACTTACATGGAGAAAAGAAGAGTGAGAAGGGAGATAGAGGTGACTAGGTGCTGAAGAGGGGGAGACAAAAGGTCAGAAAGCCATCTAGCCAGTAATCAATTCCCTGTGTGCTCTCTTCAGACTGGAACACCCAAAGAGATTCACAGAGTTAAGTAGATAAGAGAAGGGCGACAGAGGATATAGAGGTGACCTTTGGGAGAAAAGGAAGAGTCAAAAGGGGAGAGAGCAATCAAGCCAGTAATCACACCCCTGAGTGAAAATGGGTACTGAGGATTTTATTCTTAAAGGTACAAAATTGATAACAACTACCAAAAAGCAAAGATTAAAAATCTAGAGTAGAGGTTAAACTATCAAAAATACAATATTAAAAATACAAAACAAAATGAATCACAAAAATTTTAATTGCAAGGTAATAGTGGGTTATAAAAATGAAAATTAAAGGAGTAATAAGAACTTAAAAAGAAAAAAAAATAAAATGATAATACTAAAAATGTATCTAGAAATTTTTCAGGAGATTTTGAGTGTAGTGTGGGGTCAGTTCAGTTTTAGAGAGTTCCTTGTTCCAGCTTATACTCCTTTTCAAGGTCTAAGCTACTCAGGTTCAGGTTCTCGGGTACTTCACAAACACACTCGGTTAGGCGTGCGTTTTCTGCCCTCCCCAGGCCTGAGGAGCTCAGGTGACCAGGTGCTTTGCAAGCACACTATCCCAGGTGGGCTGTGCATCTTAATTACCTCCCTGGTCCCAGCCACTCGGTTTCCTGGGTGTGCTGCAAGAGCACCATCTCATGTGTGCCATGTGTCTCCTCTGGGGAACTGATCTATGGTTGCAACCCTCCTGGTAGATGTTAAACATCCAGGATCCCAGGAAGACTTGGTTAGCAACTGGAAGCCTGCTCACTGTTTGGTGGAGGATACAGTCTCTGGGGCTGAGATTGTCCTTTGCCTTCTGGCTCTGGCTGTCACACACCTGCCTCTCTACCTCCAGCAGGGAGAGGGGCTGGTCTGCAGCCGGCTAGCTCTCCTTTGGTATTCGCTTAATCCTTTGTTCTGTAAGTGGGCCAGGCTGTGCCTTAGGTTAGAACTTTTCATGGGAAAGTTTTCTCTCTCTCTCTCTCTCTCTTTTTTTTTTCTCTCTTTGGCTATCCCACAGTTTGGGTTGCTATCTCAGGTTAGCTCCTTCAGATTGTCCTCAGGGCATTCAGGCCCAGTCCTTACCCTAAGCATGCAACCCATGCCTCTCTGTCCAGCCCCTGCCACTGGTAGCAGATGTGAGCATCTGGGCTACATCTCCGCTGGGAGTTACAGTTAGACGTGTAATGTGTGTGTGTGTGTGTGTGTGTGTGTGTGTGTGTGTGTGTGTGTTTTCCTCCCGGTTGTGTTGCCCTTTGAGATTCCAAAACTCCCCACAGACCCACCAGTGAGAGGTTTTCCTGCTGTTTGGAAACTACTGCTCCTCCTTCACGACTCCTTCCTCAGGATGGGTCTCCATCCCTAACTCTTTTGTCTGTATTTTTGTGTTTTATATTTTGCCTACCTCATTTTGAAGAGAATGGGCTGCCTTTCTGGGTGCCTGGTGTCCTCCGCCAGTGTTCAGAAGTGGTTTTGGGGAAGTTGCTTAGCACTCAAATGATCTTTTGTTGAATTTTTTGGGGAGAAAATGTTCTTCCCATCCTATTCCTCAGCCATCTTAGCGTATCTCCAATTTTTTCTTTATTTTTGAAAATTTATGTTTCTTATATAAAACTGGAGCATTTTATTTTAGAAAATGGAAGGAAGTATGATTCAAGGCATCAAATTAGTTTCTACTTGAGCAATGGTATGCAGTATATCTCAGAATCCTTCCGTTAGCCAAATTTCACAAATCTATCAAAAGTATTGCCTTCTGAAGGAAAGTATTGCAAAGCCACTCAATTTCTAAGTAAGAAATGGACCATAATCATATAAAGGAATAAAAATAATACCAACTATGTATAAAGAGCCTTTAAAAATGTTCCTACCCTGAGGTCCAGCAATTCCACTCCTAGGGATGCATCCTAAGTAACATTATTGTCACACAAAGACATTCATTATAGTTTTACATAAAATATTAAAACTTGAAAACACTCTAAGTGTACAAATTAGAGAGTGGTTTCAGTAAATCACAAGATTAAAATTCCATTATGAATTTTATTCCACAGGAATCTTGTTTGTTTTATTCATCACTGTAGCATTAACATTCATATGAAAAAACCAAGAACATAAAACTGTACATATAGTTTGCTATCTGCTACATAAAACCAATACATTTATTGTGAAAAGAAAGGAAGTAAACACATCAAAATGCTAATAGTGAGATTATGGGTAATTTTATTTATGAATATAATCTTTTGCATTTAAAAATTCCTACAAAGTATATCCATATTGAAAAGCTAAAAATATAGTAATAGAAATATATGTAAAACGTGGCAAATGAAAATAGGAATTATATGAGGAACATTTATGTTTTTGGATTATTGGTGTCAATAAAAAACTAAGCATTACTTTAGAAAAACTGTTGAAGTAAAATCAATTAAAATAGTCTTGATAAAGAACTACTTTATTTTTAAAATATACTTATTAAGTCAACGAAAATAGTCAAATACATATAAATTCAGCATTAATGGACCAAAAAAATTGTTGTCAAAATTTCCAAGGATTAACTCCTAGTTAATTAAGGAGTAATAACTAGGTAATATCTATGAAAACATAAACCTGTAAATGGCTTATTCTACGTCTTATGAAGATTATGCTCAAACTTATAATTTTTCATTGTGTACATATCTTTATTGAAGTTTGAAGTTTCATTGTGTACATATCCTTAGGGAAGAAAATGAGTGGGAAAAGGACCACAGAAGAACCTTGTAGTAAACACTAGAAACGATATGGGGCCCAATCATTGAGGCAATATCGAAGCATAACTGAAGCTGATTATCTCTTTCTCTTTATCTTTTGTGACATCTATTTTCCACCTCAAGCCTTTCTCAGACTCAATACCTGGAAGTAAAGCAGGAAGAGTAAAAGGATATATGTGCACTGTACACAATGAGTTTTGGCCTGGTCTCTGAGCTTCTCCAAGGATGATCTCGAGCTTTGAAGAAGAAACAAACATTTTCTCTTTTCAGTTATCAGTTTCTGTCTTTAACAACATTCACAGGCAGACTGTCAGGAGATCATGTCTTCAACTGAACCTAAAGATCTCATCTACCTTCTCCTCTATTCTGACCCTCCCTGTCACCCTGTTTCATTATTTTTTCCCATAGCACTTATTAACTTCTTTATAACTTATTATTGTTAATCTCCAACTACTAGAATATAAGGTCCATGAAGACAATGATTTTTTGGTCTATTTTATTTACTTATATATCCCCAGTGCTTAGCACAGTGATGGCATGCAAAGTTTTTTATTGAATGAAAAAATAAATGCTACAATTTAAATTATTATTATGTAAGGAAATGTTGGCTCTGTCAGTTGCTTTCTTTCACTATGGAAGCATCATTAAAGTCTGAGTCACTTAAAAACTGAGACTGAAATGTTCAAGTTCTGTCAACATAGGTTCTGTTATCTACTACTTATGCGACCAAGCTGGCCATTTATTTTGAGTCAGAATTTATGACTATGCAGCACTTTCACTTTGCACTGGTCTCCAGGTGACTCTGGTGATGAAGATGAAATTTTTTTGAAGAGGTGTACTTGGAAGCCCTTGGAGAAGGAAGTGGAAACCCACTCCAGTATTCTTGCCTGAAAAATCCCATGGATAGAGGAGCCTGGTGGGCTACAGTCTGCGGGGTCACAAAGAGTTGGACACGACTGAGCATACACACATGCACACAAGCATAAACACATGCACACACACATACTTCCCAGGTGGCCTAAATGGAAAAGAATGCATCTGCCAATGCAGGTAGATGTAAGAGACGTGGGTTCGACCCTTGGGTCAGGATAATCTCCTGGAGGAGGGGATGGCAACCCACTCCAGTATTCTTGCCTGGAGAATTCCATGAACAGAAAAGCCTGACAAGTTGCAGTCCATAGGGTTGCATAGAGTAAAACACAACTGAAGTAACATAGCACATAAGAACTCAGAAGTTAAAAAAAAAATTAAATTGGGATTCAGGAGACCAGTGTTCAAATGTTGGTCTTTGTCATTAATATGGTGGCCCTGGGCAAGCTAATTAAATTTCCTCTAGGGTTTCAATGTGTAATAGAGATGGATCAAATAATTGGTTTACCTGGCATGACATAGAATGTTAAGGATGTAGGAAGGTAGTAATAGAGTCATCCAGAGCTATATTACACATTTCAAAAACGGAATTAGGTTGAATCTCGTGTTGATACATCCTATGTAAAACAAAGAAATTTGAATGCTTTGCATATAAAATATTAGCCCAGTAAGGTAATGTCTTTATTTCATATTGATGAGGCATTCTGATTGGCAAACTTATGTAATGAAGATAAATGTTAATACTATAACTTTATGGTTAAAAATAAAATCTGAAATGTCTCTTCCACCTATTCTTGCCATTACCCAGGAAGCTCCAGTAGGTTAAAAAGAGTTGGATATATTTTCATCAACTCTTATATTTTAATTACTCATGGATGTTATAAGTGAAGATTAACACTTAAAGGTTTACCAAAATAAACCCTGAGGTGAGTCAATAATCTGAATAAACTTGGAGCAAATTAAAAGGGGTAAAGTGTAATGTGAAACTAGCCAATGATCTTATGTTTCCTGGAACATGAAAAGCAAGCCCTACGTGTGTGTGTGTGTGTGTGTGTGTGTGTGTGTGTGTGTATGTGCGCATGCATGTGTTCAGTTGTGTCAGACTCTTTGTGGCCCCATAGACTATACCCTGCCAAGCTCCTCTGTCCATGAAATTTTCCAGGCAAAAATACTGGACTGGGTTGCCATTTCCTACTCCAGGGTATCTTCTGGACCCAAGGTCTAACCTGCATCTCCTCTGCCTTCTGCACTGGCAGGCAGGTTCTTTACCACTAGCACCATCTGGGAAATCCAAGCCCTAAATTAAGTTTTGGCTAGTCTGTTTTGTTTTCTGCTATTGTTGTTGTTCATAATTTAATCTCCCATGCATAGCAGTGTTGCTTCAGAGTAGATGATCACCAAAAGTTTGTTGAATGCATAGATGTGTAAGAGACTGTATGAGGAGCAAAGAGTTTAGTAAAGTAGAGATAAAGGGCTGAGAGGTTACAACTTAAATAGTACAAAAGTGCATATTTTTATAGCTCCTGAGTGACATTTAATACTAAAGTAGGTGAAAGAGAAAGTCTTTCAGTCGTGTCCGACTCTTTGTGATCTCATGGACTATACAGTCCATGGAATTCCCCAGGGTAGAGTGGGTAGCTATTCCCTTCTCCAGGGGATTTTCCCAACCCAGGGATCAAACCCAGGTCTTCTGCATTGCAGGTGGATTCTTTACCAGCTGAAGACACAAGGGAAGCCCAAGAATACTGGAGTGGGTGGCCTATCCCTTCTCCAGGGGATCTTCCTGACCCAGGAATTGAGCCAGGGTCTCCTGCATTGCAGATGGATTCGTTACCAACTGAGCAATCAGGGAAGCTAAAGTAGGTATCGTGTTGCAATTATTGTGGTCTTCTACAGCTTTAGATAGTCTTATTTGAAACATGTGCTCAGAAATTCTCATTTTCAAAGTACTATAAACACATGCATCCACACACACAATTGTGAATCACAGAATCAAAAGAACTTATTTAAAAAAGGCAATTTTATAAAGCTGATGGGAAAACTTTATTAAATATTATATTTATATGTAAGACCCCAAACAACAAAATGGGATTAAATTTTAAGAAGACAACTGAAGATCACTGACAAAATTCCTTACATATTTATTGTGATTTTTCAAATGTAAACATATCAAAAAAGCAACAGAATCAGAAAATTTAAGAAGCAATACCCATGCACTACTTTTTATGGCTATTCTTATCAATACAAATACTAAATATAAAACTCCCATATTTCAGTAGATAAGCATGTGTATCCAAACTATTCATTCAATCATTTTTCTGGTAGTCCCCTCATATCCTTGATATCTATTCCCCCACTGAAAGATGCTGTGATAGACCTTATTGGTTGCCTATCCACTTCCCCCCTTCTTTTTTTCAGAATGCAATAATAACTGCTCTAACATTCCATGCTAGTTTATGACTTCTTCCAGTGTCTGTCCCTTTGTCTAAAATAGTTGTTAACTTAAAAAAAAATACACAATATGAGAGTTGCAAGTTATGTTTTATTGGAGACAAAATGAAGACTGCAACTCTGGGGACAGCACTTTGGATAACTCTGAAAAGCAGAGTTATCCGAAGTGCAGTCCCTTACTGGGACTGCTCCAAAGAGGCAATGGGAAAGATCAGTATATATGTGCTTTTTGTGAAGAGGAATACATACAACCAAGCACATATTTTTTACAGAAATTTTCTGCTAGCGAAGCATTTTCTTGTGAAGCATTCTGCTAATTAAAAGAAACAGTCATCGCTATGAAGGATTTTAGTGCTTTTCTAGATATGAGGAGATACAAGAATTGGGCTCATAAAATTCATTCCTGAAACTATCTATCTGAAGACATGTCTTGCCAGATATTCCCTGGGTAGAAAATGCCTCATTTCTGCTCTCCATTCTGAATTCCTTTTAGGGGATGTTGAAGGTCAGCAGCTGCAGCAGCACAAGATTGCAAGTGCCGATGGTAAGTGCCAATTTGTAGTTGACAGGGACCCCTGATGGACATGGGTTTCCCTCATAGCTTAGTCAATCAAGAATCTGCCTGAAATGCAGGAGACCCAGGTTTGATTCCTGGGTCAGGAAGATCCCCTGGAGAATGAAATGGCAACCCACTCCAGTATTCTCGACTGGAGTATCCCATGGATAGAGGAGCCTGGCAGGCTACAGTCCATGGGGTCACAACAGGCGGACACGACTTAGTGACATTTAACCATACTTTGGGAGGCATTTCATGACCATTTCTTCCCACAGTGCTAGGTCCCATTCTTAGGTCTGCCTAAGATTTCTATGATAGGCCACTCAATGTGCTGTTACTGGATTAGGTCTATCAACAGTAACCATAGGGTTCTGGATCAATCTGTCTTACTCAATCTGTTATGATCCAGGAAAATTTCCCTCTTGTTTTATCTTCCCATACCTAGAGTCACACTATTACAATCATCAATTGCATACAGAACTATATATTTGATCAACTGCTTTGAATCAACTAGTCATCATTACTTTTATTGAAGGTTCAGTCACATATGGTAATATAAGTAACAACAATTTTGTAAAACAGGCTAAATACAAATAATGTAGTGACAGTTAAGCCAAGGGCTTCCATTAGCTATTGCCCAGTATATTTTCAGGTCATCTGACTTAGTCTATTATGTGCCAATCTTTGTCTTTCAGGAAATTATATACTGACACTGTCCAAAAGGCTCCCAGTCTTTTGGGAGTAGTCTTTTAGTCCTACTGTTGCTAGTCTGGTTATCCTTGTGTGCATGCTAAGCCACTACAGTTGTGCTAGACTTTTTGCGACCTTATGGACCATAGACCTCTAGGCTCCTCTGTGCATTGGATTCTCCAGGAAGGAATGCTGGATTAGGTTTCCATGTCCTCTGTAAGGGGATCTTCCTGACTTACGGATTGAACCCACATATTCTACATTTCCTGCATTGGTGGGCAGGTTCTTTAACACTAACACCACCGTAATTTAACTGTTCTCAAGATAAAGGAGGGCCTTACAACTTAAATGTACACCCATAGTTGATTCATGTCAATGTATGGCCAAAACCACTAAAATATTGTAAAGTAATTAGCTTCCAATTAAAATAAATAAATTAATTAAAAAAAAAAACAAAAAAAAAACAAACTTAAATGGCCACAGCTTGTGTTAACTACATCCCCTACTGGGGCTGGATTCCCACAACTCCTTGGATGACTTTTTGCTTGTTGCTTTGTTTGAGGTTGAATAAATTTAGAGAAAAATACATATTTATGGCCATGGTCAGAACAGGTATTAATAACTGGCTAGGCGACAGGAACCCAGTAATATTACCAGAAATGCCACCAGAAAATTACTAGAGCTAGTCAATGAATATAGTAAAGTTACAGGATATAAAATTAATGCACACAAATCCCTTGCATTCCTATACACTAACAATGGAAAAGCAGAAAGATGAATTAAGGAAACAATCCCATCCACCATTGCAACAAAAAGAATACAATACTTAGGAATAAATTTACTTAAAAAGACAAAAGATCTGTATACAGAAAACTATAAAACACTAATGAAAGAAATAAAAGATGACACAAATAAATGGAAAAATATACCATGTTCTTGGACTGGAATCAAGTTGACTTTAATTAAAATGACTACTATGCAAAGCAATCTATAGTTGCGATGCAATCTCTATCAAACTGCCTATGGTATTTCACAGAAGTAGAACAAATAATTTTACAATTTGTATGGAAACACAAAAAGACCCCAAATAGGCAAAGCAACTTGAGAAAGAAGAATGTAACTGGAAGAATCAACCTTCCCCACTTTGGCCTATACTACAAAGCTATAGTCATCAAGACAGTATGGTACTGGCACAAAGCAAAAATATAGAAAAAATGGAACAAACTAGAAATCCTGGAGATAAAACCAAACACCTATGGGCACCTTATCTTTTATAAAGGAGGAAAAAATACAGAATGCAGAAAAGACAGTCTCTTCAACAGGTGGTGCTGAGAAAACTGGTCAAATACATGTATAAGAATGAATTTAGAACACTTTCCAACAAAACCCTCAAAAATAAACTCAAAATGGATTAAAGGCCCATATGTAAGACTAAAAACTATAAAACTCTTAGAGGAAAACATAGGCAGAACACTCTCTGACATAAATCACAGCAAGATCTTCTTTGACCCACCTCCCAGAGTAATGAAAATAAAAATAAACAAGTGAGATCTAATTAAACTTAAATGCTTTTGCACAATGAAGAAAACTGTAATCAAGGTGAAAAGACAGCCTTCAGAATGGGAGAAAATAACAGCAAATGAAATAACTGTCAAATAATTAATCTCCAAAATATACAAGCTGTTTATGCAGTTCAATACTAGAAAAATGAACAACCCAATCAAAAAGTGGTCAGAAGCCCTAAATGGGAATAAGATATATAGATGGCTAAAAAACACAGGAAAAGATGTTCAACATCACTCATTATTAGAGAAATGCAAATCAAAACCACAATGAATTGTCATCTCACACCAGTCAGAATGGCCATTATCAAAAAGTCTACAAACAACAAATATTTAAGATGTTGAAAAAAGGGAACTCTTACACTGCTGATGCAAATGCAAACTGATACAACCACTATGGAGAACAGTGTGGAGACTCCTTAAAAACTATAAATAAAGCTAACATGCAACTCAGCAATACCCCCAAGGAAACCAGAATTGAAAAAGACACGTGTACACCAATGTTCATTGCCCAGCATTATCTACAATAGCTAGGACATGAAAGCAACTTACATATCAATTGGCAGATGAATGGATAAGGAAATTGTGGCACATATACACAATGGAATATTACTTAGCTATTTAAAAGGACATATTTGAGTCAGTTTTAATGAGGTGAATGAACCTAGAGCCTATTATACAGAGTGAAGTAAGTCAGAAAGAGAAAGTTGTTTTTATTGTTCAGCCATTCAGTTATGTTTGACTCTTGGCAACCCCATGGACTTCAGCACACTAGGCTTCCCCATCCTTCACCATCTCCCAGAATTTGCTCAAACTCATGTCCATTGAGTTGATGATCCTCTGTCAACCCTTCTCCTCCTGCCTTCAATCTTTCCAAGCATCAGGGATTTTTCCAATGAGTCAGCTCTTCCCATCAGGTGGCCAAAGTATTGGAGCTTTAGCTTCAGCATCAGTCCTTCCAATGAATATTCAGGGTTTATTTCCTTTTGGATTGACTGATTTAATCTCTTTGTAGTTAAAGGGACTCTCAAAAATTTTCTCCAACACCACAGTTTGGAAACAATTCTTTGACACTCAGCCTTTATAGCCCAACTCTCACATCCGTAAATGACTACTGGAAAAAGCATAGCTTTGACTATACAGACCTTTGTCAGCAAAATAATGCCCCTGCTTTTTAATATGGTGTCTAGGTTTGTTACAGCTTTTCTTCCAAGGAGCAAGAGTCTTTTAGTTTTATGGCTGCAGTCACCATCTAGAGTGATTTTGTAGCCCAAGAAAATAAAATCTTATATTAAAGAGAAAGATTATATATTAAAACATATATTCAGAATCTAGAAAGATGGTATTGATGATCTGATGTACAGGGCAGCAAAGTAGACATATACATAAAGAACAGACTTTTTGGACTCAGTTGAAGAAGGAGAGGGTGGGATGATTTGAGAAAATAGCATTGAAACATATACATTACCGTTTGTCAATAGATAACTAGTGTGAATTTGATGCATGAAGCAGGGTACACAATGTTGCTGCTCTGTGACAACATGGAAGGATAGGGTGGGGAGGGTGGGAACAGGTTTCAGGATCGAGGGGACATATCTATACCTATGGTCGATTTATATTGATATATGGCAAAAGCTATCACAAGGTTGTAAAGTAATTATCCTCCAATTAAATATATAAATAAATTGAAAATAAAACAAAAAAATAAAAAAAAGACTAGCCTGAACATGACTAGACTTTTTTCTTCTAAAATAAACATTTTAAAGGTCTTCCAAATAGAGCCTTGGAGTGGAGAAATCCACCAAGGCAATCTAGAAGTATCAAACAAACAAACAACAACAACAACAACAACAACAACAAAAACAGGTAACTGACCACAACTGAACAATTGTTTTTTTTTTATTATTATTATTATGTTTTCTTTTGTTTACCTCCAACATCTTTATTAAAATAAATATCTCTCTGATTTTTTAATTAATTTATTTTTTATGGAAGGATAATTGCTTTGCAGAATTTTGCTGTTTTCTGCCAAAGCTCAACATGAAGCAGCCATGTGTGTGTATGTTAGTCACTCAGTCATGTTCGACTCTTTGAGAATCCATGGACTATAGCCCACCAGGCTCCTCAGTCCATGGAATTCTCCAGGCAAGAATACTGGAGTGGATTGCCATTTACCTTTCCATGAATCAGCCATAGGTATACATATATCCCCTCCCTTTTGAAGCTCCCTGCCATCTCCCTCCCCATCCCACCCCTCGAGGTAGATACAGAGCCCCTGTTTGAGTTTCCTGAGCCATACAGCAAATTCCCGTTGGCTATCTATTTTACATATGGCAATGTAAGTTTCCCTGTTACTTTTTCCATACATCTCACTCTCTCCTCCCCTCTCCCCATATCCATAATTCTATTATCTACATCTGTTTCTCCATTGCTGCCCTGTAAGTAAATTCTTCAGTTCCATTTTTCTAGATTCTGAATATATGTGTTACAATACAGTATATAGCCTTCTCTTTCTGACTCACTTCACTCTGTATAATAGGTTCTAGGTTCATCCACCTTATCAGAATTGACTCAAATGTGTTCCTTTTTATGGATGAGTAATATTCCATTGTTTGTATGTACTAGGAGTTCTTCATCCATTCATCTGTCGATGGACATCTAGGTTGCTTCCATGTTCTAGCTATGGTAAACAGTGCTGCAATGAACAATGGGACACATGCATCTCTTTCAGTTTTGGTTTCCTCAAAAGTATATGCCTAGGAGTGGGATTGCTGGGTCACAGAGTGGTTTTATTCCTAATTTTTTTTAAGGAATCTCCATACCACCTTCCATGGTGGATGTATCAATTTACATTCCCACCAACAGTGCAAGAGCATTCCCATTTGTCCAACTCTCTCCAGCATGTATTGTATATAGACTTTTTGATGATAGCCATTCTGACCGGTGAGAGGTGATATCTCATTGTGTTTTAATTTGCATTTCTCTAATAATGAGTGATATTGAGCATCTTTCCATGTGTTTGTTAGCCATCTGTATGGCCTCTTTGGAGAAATGCCTGTTTAGGTCTTTTCCCCACTTTTTGATTGGGTTGTTTGTTTTCCTGGTATTAAGTTGTATGAGCTGCTTGTATATTTTGGAAACTAATCTTTTGTCAGTTGTTTCATTTGCTATTGTTTTCTCCCATTCCGAGTGTTGTCTTTTCACCTTGCTTATAGTTTCCTTTGCTGTGCAAAAGCTTTTAAGTTTAATCAGGTCCCACTTGTTTACTTTGGTTTTTATTTCTGTTACTCTAAGAGGTGGGACATAGAGGATCTTGCTTTGATTTGTGTCATTGAGTGTTCTGCCTATGTTTTCCTCTTAAGAGTTTTATAGTTTATGGGCTTTAGGTCTTTAATCCATTTTGAGTTTCTCTCTGTGTATGGTGTTAAGAAATGTTCTAATTTCATTCTTTTATATGTAGCTCTCTAGTTTTCCCAGCACCATTTATTGAAGAGGCTGTCTTTGCCCCATTTTATATTCTTGTCTCCTTTGTCAAAAATAAGGTACCCATAGGTGCATGGGTTTATTTTTGGGCTTTCTATCTTGTTCCATTGGTCTATATTCCTGTTTTTGTGCCAGTACCATACTTGATGACTGTAGTTTTGTAGCATTATCTGAAGTCTGGAAGGTTGATACCTCTAGCTCCATTCTTCTTTCTCAAGATGGCTTTTGCTATTCGGGGTCTTTTGTGTTTCCATATGAATTGTGAAACTTTGTTCTAGTTCTGTGCAAAATGCCATTAGTAATTTGATAGGGGTTGCATCAAATCTGTAGATTTCATTTGGTAGCATAGTCATTTTCACAACATTAATTCTTCCTACCCAAGTACATGGAATATCTCTCCACCTGTTTATATCATCTTTGATTTCTTTCATTAGTGTCTTATAATTTTATGTGTACAGTTCTTTTGTCTCCTTAGGTAAGTTTATTCCTAGATATTTGATTATTTTTTTGTTGCAATGGGGAATGGAATTGATTCCTTAATTGCTCTTTCTGATTTTTTCATTATTAGTATATAGAAATTCAAGTGATTTCTGTGTATTGACTTTGTATTCTGCAACTTTGCTAAATTCACTGATTAGCTCTAGTAATTTTCTAATATTATCTTTAGGGTTTTTTATGTACAGTATTATGTCATCTGCAAACAGTGAGAGCTTTCCTTCTTCTTTTCCAATCTGGATTCCTTTCATTTTGTTTTCTTCTCTGATTGCTGTATCTAGGACTTCCACAACTATGTTGAATAATAGTGGTGAAAATGGACATTATTGTCTTGTTCCTGACCTTAGGGGGCATGTTTTCAGTTTTTCACCATTGAGAGTAATGTCTGCTGTAGGCTTCTCATATATAGCCTTTATTATGTTGAGGTAGGTTTCTTCTATGAACAGTTTTTGAAGAGTTTTAATCATAAATAGGTGCTGAATTTTGTCAAAGGGTTTTTCTGCATCTATTGAGCTGATCTTATGTTTTTTATCTTTCAGTTTGTTAATATGGTGTATCACATTCATTGAATTCTGTATATTGAAGAATCCTTGCATCCCTGGAATAAACCCAACTTGATCATGTTATATGAGCTTTATGATGTGTTGCTGAATTTTGTATGCTAAAATTTTGTTGAGGATTTTTGGATCTATGTTCATCAGTGATATTGGCCTGTACTTTTCATTTTTTGTGTTGTCTTTGGTTTTGGGATCAGGGTGATGGTGGCCTCATAGAATGAGTTTGGAAGTGTTCTTTCCTTTGCAATTTTTTGAAAGTTTTAGAAGGATAGGTGTTAGTTCTTCCCTAAATGTTTGACAGAATTCTCCTGTGAAGCCATCTGGTCCTGGGCTCTGTTTTTTGGGAGATTTTTTTTATCACAGCTTCAATTTCAGTGATTGTAATTGGATTGTTCATAATTTCTATTTTTCCTGGTTCAGTCTTGGAAGATTGAACTTTTCTAAGAATCTTCCATTTCTTCCAGGCTATCTATTTTATTGCCATATAATTGTTCATCATAAGCTCTTTTAATCTTTTGTATTTCTGCATTGTCTGTTGTAAACTCTCCTCTTTCATTTATAAGTTTGTTGATTTGATCCTTCTCTCATTTTTTCTTGATGAGTCTTGGTAAGTGTTTGTCAGCTTTGTTTATCTTCTCAAAAAACCAGCTTTAATTTTACTAATCTTTACTATTGTTTAATTTCTTTTTCATTTACTTCTGCTCAGATCTTTATGCTTTTTTCCCTTCTACTACTTTTGGGAGTTTTTTTGGTTCTTCTTTTTCCAGTTGTTTTAGGTGTAAACTTAGGCTATCTATTTGAAGTTTTTCTTGTTTCTTGAGGTAGGCTTGTATTGTTGTAAACTTCTATCTTAAAACTGCTTTTGCTACAGCCCATAGGTTTTGAGTTATCATGTTTTCATTGTCATTTGTTTCTAGAAATTTTTAATTTCCCTTTTGATTTCGTCAGTAACATGTTGTTTATTTAGAAACATTCTGTTTAATCTGCATATGTTTGTGTTTCTTACAGCTTTTTTTCTTGTAGTTGATATCTAGTCTCATAGCACTGTGGTCACTGAAGATGCTTGATATGATTTCAACTGTCTTAAATTTACTGAGATTTGATTTGTGACCCAAGATGTGGTCTATCCTGGAAAATGTTCCATGTGCACTTGAGAAGGTGTATTCTACTGTATTTGGATGGAATGTCCTGAAGATATCAGTGAGATCCATCTCATCTAATGTATCATTTAAAACTTGTGTTTCCTTATTAATATTCTGTTTTGATGATCTGTCCATTGGTGTGAGTGGGGTGTTAAAGTCTGCTCCTATTATTGTGTTACTGTCAATTTCTCCTTTTATGTCTGTTAGTGTTTGTTTTGGAGAAGGAAATGGCAACCCACTCCAGTGTTCTGGCCTGGAGAATCCCAGAAACGGGAGTACCCGGTGGGCTGCTGTCTGTGGGGTCACACAGAGTCGGACATGACTGCAGCAACTTAGCAGTAGCAGCAGTGTTTGTCTTGGCAACCCACTCCAGTACTCTGGCCTGGAGAATCCCGTGGGCAGAGGAGCCTGGTAGTCTGCAGTCCATGGGGTTGCTAAGAGTCGCACTCGACTGAGCAACTTCACTTTCACTTGTCACTCTTGCCAGGATCCAGCGTGAGGAACTCTGCCCATGGCAAAGGTCATGAGGAAGGAGACCTGGCATACGCAAAGGTGGGACCGAGCCTCAGGAGTCCCCATGGACATTCTCGAGCATCTACCCCCAAAACCAGAGTCTGCCTACTTTACTGCTTTGTGCTCTCACCTACACCTCTGACTTTATGGGGGGCTGTCCCCCACCACCACCTCTCTCTGAAAAAGAGTTAACTTACAGGTCCAGTTAATAAATTCCTGGGTGTGACAAGAGTGTTTCAACCTACAAACTCCTTTAGAAGTCCTCTAGCCGGCCTGAACAAGTTCTTCCAGCTACATGTGATTGTTCACAGCCTCCCAACCGTGAGAGGCATGAGATGTTCTAAACTGTCTAAATACAGATTCCTTTGAGCAGTTAAAAGATTGATTAGAAATTGTATCGGTGAAGGGTTTTTCACTTTTTGGGCCAATGTTTGCTGCTAAGTTTCCATATTCCTTACCTACTGTGTCCCTGGGAGTGTATTGATTAATATAATTGGTGCATAGGAATGTAAGTAGTAGCTTTAATGTTTGTAACCTTGGACCCTTGAGTTAATTCTTTTCTTGTTATAGCCCACCACACTTTTGCCCTATAGAAATGCAACTTTATCTAATGCTTTCAGAGGGTGGCGCCTGACTTTAGAATAATCACCTTTAGAGAAAAATAAGTTTTCTGAAGAAAGGGTCATAAAATGTTAACAGGCCTCCTGACCAGAAGATGATGTAAATCACCTAAACTTTTGCATATGGTAAGTTTGCAGGAAGAAAGCCTGGCTTACTGCTGACTCTGCCCCTTCTCCCATTATCCTCTATGCACAACTTATGGTATAAAAACTACTTTGGAAAATAACGTGCGGGCCTTGTTCACCAAAACTTGGTCTCCCCATGCCGTTCTTTCTCTAACCTTCTGGCTGAATTCCCATCTGGAGCGTGGAGGCTTGTCAAGGCTACTAATTTTGCCTGGGCTTCTAAGATCTGACCGGGGAGGCCTTAGTGTCTCCTCTCCTTTGGGAGAACGGGAGGACGCCTGCGGCCTATGTAGGTGACGCAAATTCCTTGTCTTGGAATTTTATTAGCTTTCCATGTAAATCAAGTTATTCAGCCTCTTTTCTTCACTGAATTTTCTCACTGAGCTATCCTTATTTAACCACTCTTTATATCTTTAATTCTATCGTATCCTAATCGCTGAAGCTGTCTCCCCTTCGAATTCCCTGGATCCACCGGGGCTCGACCCCGGCACACTTTCATGTGTTGGAGAATAAAATGGCAACACACTCCAGTGTTCTTGCCTGGAGAATCCCAGGGATGGGGAAGCCTGGTGGGCTGCCGTCTATGGGGTCTCACAGAGTCAGACACGACTAAAGCCACTTAGCAGCAGTGTTTATCTTATGTATTGAGGTGCTCCTATGTTGGGTGCATAGATATTTACTATTGTCATATCTTCCTGTTGGATTGATCCCTGGATCATTATGCAGTGTCCTTCCTTATCTCTTGTAATCTTTATTTTAATGTCTTTTTTGTCTGATATGCGGATTGCAACTCCAGCTTTCTTATGCTTCCCATTTGCATGGAATATATTTTTCCATCCTCTCACTTTCAGTCTATATGTGTCTTGAGGTCTGGAGTGGATTTCTTGTAGACAGCATATATATGGGTCTCGTTTTTGTATCCCTTCAACCAATCCTTGTCTTTTGGTTGGAGCATTTAATCCATTTACATTTAAAGTAATTATTGATCTATATGTTCTTATTGCCATTTTCTAATACTTTGGGGTTGATTGTGTAGATATTTTTTCTTCTCTTGTGTTTCTTGTCTACATGTTTAACAATTGTTGTAAAGCTGTTGTACCCTTAATCCTAACCCTAATGAAAAATGTCCTTTACATCATAGTGGATTTGAATGAAAAAGTAGGAAATCAAGAGATACCTCGAGTAGCAGACATGTTTGGCTTGGAGTACAAAATGAAGCAGGAAGAGGCTAACAGAGTTTTATGAAAAATAACACAATGGTCATAGCAAACACCAATTTACGCTAACCCAAGAGAAGACTCTTCACATGGACATCACCAGATGATCAACATGGATCTCAGATTGATTATGTTCTTTGCAGCCAAAAATGGAGAAACTCTGTATAGTCAGTAAAAACAAGTCCTGAAGCTGACTGTGGCTAAAATCATGAGCTACTTATTGCAAAATTCAGGCTTAAATTGAAGAAAGTAGGGAACCACTAGCCATTCAGGAATGACCTAAATAAAATCTCTTATACAGTGGAGATGACAAATAGATTCAAGGGATTAGATCTGGTAGATAGTGCCTGAAGAATTATGGATTGATATCCATGATATTGTATAAGAGGCAATAACCAAAACCATCCCAAATAAAAATAAATGTAAGAAGGGAAGGTGGTTGTCTGAGGGGGCTTCAAAAATAGCTTAGGAAAGAAAATAAGTGAAAGGTAAAGGGGAAATTTAAAGTTATATTGAACTGAATGAAGGCTTTCAAAGAACAGAAAGGAGAGATATGAAGGTCTTCTTAAATGAACAGTACAAAGAAATAGAGGAAAACAATGCAATGGGAAAGACTAGACATCTCTTAAAGAAAATTGGAGATACCAAGGGAACACTTCATGTAAGAATAGGCATGATGTTAGAAAGTGTTCTAGTTTCATTCTTTTAGGATGGGGAACACATGTAAACCTGTGGCGGATTCATTTTGATATTTGGCAAATCTAATACAGTTATGTAAAGTTTAAAAATAAAATAAAATTAAAAAAAAATAAAAAAAAAAAAAAAAAAAAAAAAAAAAAAAAAAGAATAGGCATGATAAAGGACAGAGATGGCAAGGATCTAATAGAAACAGAAGAGGCGGCAATAATGCAAAGAGCTATAGAAAAAAAAAAAAAAAGGTCCTAATAACCCAAATAACCATGATAGTATGATCGTTCACCTAGAGACAGACATCCTGGAGTATAAAGTCAAGTAGTCCTTAGGAATCGTCATTGCAAACAAAGCTAATGGATGTGATGGGATTCCAGCTGGGCTATTTCAAATCCTAAAAGATGATGATGTTAAAGTGCTGCATTTAATATTTCAGCAAATTTGAGAAACTCAGAAATGGCCACAGGATTGGAAAAGGCCAGTTTCATTCCAATCCCAAAGAAAGGCAATGCCATAGAGCATTCAAGTTACTGTACAATTGCACTCATTTCACATGCTAACAAGGTTATCCTCAAAATCCTTCAAGCTGGGCTTCAGCAGTACATAACTTGAAAACTTTCAGATGTATAGACTGGGTTTCAAAGAGAAAGATAGAGCAGAGGTCAAATTGACAACATTCATTGGACTTAGGAGAAAGCAAGTCATTGGAGTGAGGAGAAAGCAACAGAATTCCAGAAACACATCTACTTCTGCTCTATTGACTGCACTAAATCTTTTGACTATGGATCACAATAAAATATGAAAAAATCTTGAAGAGAAGGGAGTACCTGACCATCTTACTTGTCTCCTGATAAACCTGCATGCAAATCAAGATACAACAGTTAGAATCATACATGGAACAGTTGAGTGGTTCCAAATTGGGAAAGGAGTCCAACAAGGGTGCATATTGTAAGCCTGCTTATTTAACTTATATGCAGAGTACATCATGTAAAATGCAAGACTGAATGAATCACAAGCTAAAATCAAGATTGCTGGGAGAAATATCAACCACCTCAAATATACAGATTATACAATTCTAATAGCATAAAATGAAGAGAAACTAAAGAACCACTTGATGTGGGTGAAGGAGGAGAGTAAATGCTAGCCAGAGATAAAAAATCCTGGTTTGAGAATCAACATTAAAAAACAAAACAAAACAAAACAAAAACAAAAACAAACAAACAAAAAAAAACCTAGCATTATGACAGTCGGTCTCATCAATTCATGACAAATAGAAGGGGAAAAAGTGGAAGCAGTAATATATTTAATTTTCTTAGGCTTCAAAATCACTCTGTACAGTGACTGCAGCCATGAAATTAAAGGATGCTTTCCCCTTGGTAAAAAACAAAAAAAAAAAAAAAAAACAAAAAACTATGACAAACCTAGATAGCATGTTAAGAAGCAGAGACATCACCTTGCTGGCAAGGGTCTGTATCAGTTCATTTCAGTTGCTCAGTCGTGTCCGACTCTGCTAGCCCATGAATTGTAGCACGCCAGGCCTCCCTGTCCATCACCAACTCCCAGAATTCACTCAAACTCATGCCCATCGAGTCAGTGATGCCATCCAGCCATCTCATCCTCTGCCGTCCACTTCTCCTCCTGCCCCCAATCCCTCCAAGCATCATAGTCTTTTCCAATGAGTCAACTCTTCTAATGAGGTGGCCGAAGTTTTGGAGTTTCAGCTTCAGCATCAGTCCTTCCAATGGAAACCAGGACTGATCTCCTTTAGGATGGATTGGATGGATCTCCTTGAAGTCCAAGGGATTCTCAAGAGTCTTCTCCAACACCACAGTTCAAAAGCATAAATTCTTCAGTGCTCAGCTTTCTTCACAGTCCAACTCTCAATACCATACATGACCACTGGAAAAACCATAGCCTTGACTAGATGGACCTTTGATGGCAAAGTAAGGTCTCTGCTTTTTAATATGCTATCTAGGTTGGTCATAACTTTCCTTCCAAGGAGTAAGTGTCTTTTAATTTCAAGGCTTCAATCACCATTTGCAGTGATTTTGGATCCCCTCAAAATAAAGTCTGACATTATTTCCACTGTTTCCCCATCTATTTGCCATGAAGTGATGGGACAAGATTCCACGATTTTAGTTTTTTGAATGTTGAGCTTTAAGCCAGCTCTTTCACTCTCATCTTTCACTTTCATCAAGAAGCTTTTTAGTTCCCCTTCACTTTCTGCCATAAGGGTGGTGTCATCTACATATCTGAGGTTACTGATATTTCTCCTGGCAATCTTGATTCCAGCTTGTGCTTCTTCCAGCCCAGCGTTTCTCATGATGTACTCTGCATATCAGTTAAATAAGCAGAGTGACAATATACAGCCTTGACGTACTCTTTTTCCTATTTGGAACCAGTCTGTTGTTCCATGTCCAGTTCTAACTGTTGCTTCCTGACCTGCATACAGGTTTCTCAAGAGGCAAGTCAGGTGGTCTGGTATTCCCATCTCTTCAGAATTTCCAACAGTTTATTGTGATCTACACAGTCAAAGGCTTTGGCATAGTCAATAAAGCAGAAATAGATGTTTTTCTGGAACTCTCTTGCTTTTTCGATGATCCAGTGGATGTGGGCAATTTGATTTCTGGTTCTTCTGCCTTTTCTAAAACCAGCTTGAACATCTGGAAGTTCACGGTTCACATATCGCTGAAGCCTGGCTTGGAGAATTTTGAGCATTACTTTACTAGCATGTGAGATAAGTGCAATTGTGTGGTAGTTTGAGCATTCTTCAACATTGCCTTTCTTTGGGATTGGAATGAAAACTCACCTTTCCCAGTCCTGTGGCCACTGCTGAGTTTTCCAAATTTGCTGGCATATTGGGTGCAGAACTTTCACAGCATCATCTTTCAGGATTTGAAATAGCTCAACTGGAATTCCATCACCTCCACTAGCTTTGTTTGTAGCGATGCTTTCTAAGGCCCACTTGACTTCACATTCCAGGATGCCTGGCTCTAGGTGAGTGATCTCACCATCGTGATTATCTTGGTCATGAAGATCTATTTTTGTACAGTTCTTCTGTGTATTCTTGCCCCCTCTTCTTAATATCTTCTGCTTCTGTTAGGTCCATGCCATTTCTGTCCTTTATCAAGCCCATCTTTTCATGAAATGTTCCCTTGGTATCTCTAATTTTCTTGAAGAGATCTCTAGTCTTTCCCACTCTGTTGTGTTCCTCTATTTCTTTGCTTTGATAACTGAGGAAGACTTTCTTATCTGTCCTAGCTATTCTTTGGAACTCTGCATTTAGATGCTTATATCTTTCCTTTTCTCCTTTGCTTCTCTTCTTTTCACAGATATTTGTAAGGCCTCCCCAGACAGCCATTTTGCTTTTTTGCATTTCTTTTCCATGGGGATGGTCGTGATCCCTGTCTCCTGTACAGTGTCATGAACCTCTATCCATAGTTTATCAGGAACTCTGTCTATCAGATCTAGGCCCTTAAATCTATTTCTCACTTCCACTGTATAATCATAAGGGATTTGATTTAGGTCATACATGAATGGTCTAGTGGTTTTCCCTACTTTCTTCAATTTCAGTCTGACTTTGGCAATAAGGAGTTCATGATCGGAGCCACAGTCAGCTCCCAGTCTTTTTACTGACTGTTTAGAGCTTCTCCATCTTTGGCTGCAAAGAATATAATCAACCTGATTTTGATGTTGACCGTCTGGTGATGTCCATGTGTAGAGTCTTCTCTTGTGCTGTTGGAAGAGGGTTTTTGCTATGACCAGTTTGTTCTCTTGGCAAAACTCTATTAGCTTTTGCCTTGCTTCATTCCATTCTCCAAGGCCAAATGTGCCTGTTACCCCAGGTGTTTCTTGGCTTCCTACTTTTGCATTCCAGTCCCCTGTAATGAAAAGGACATATTTTTTGGATTTTAGTTCTAAAAGGTCTTGTAGGTCTTCATAGAACCGTTCAACTTCAGCGTCTTCAGCTTTACTGGTTGGGGCAAAGACTTGGATTACTCTGATATTGAATGGTTTGCCTTGGAAACGAACAGAGAACATTATGTCATTTTTGAGATTGCATCCAAGTTCTGCATTTCAGACTCTTTCGTTGACCATGATGGCTACTCCATTTCTTCTAATGATTCCTGCCCACAGTAGTAGATATAATGGTCATCTGAGTTAAGTTCACCCATTCCAGTCCATTTTAGTTCACTGAATCCTAGAATGTCGACGTTCACTCTTGCCATCTTCTGTTTGACCACTTTCAATTTGCCTTGATTTATGGATCTGACATTCCAGGTTCCTATGCAATATTGCTCTTTACAGCATCGGACCTTGCTTCTGTCACCATTCACATCCACAGCTGGGTATTGTGTTTGCTTTGGCTCCATCCCTTCATTCTTTCTGGTGTTATTTCTCCACTGATCTCCAGTAGCATATTGGGCATCTACTGAACTGGGGAGTTCCTCTTTCAATATCCTATCATTTTGCCTTTTCATACCATTCATGGAGTTCTCCATGCAAGAATAATGAAGTGATTTGCTATTCTCTTCTCCAGTGGACAACATTCTCTCAGACCTCTCCACCCTTACCCACCCGTCTTGGGTGGCCCCACACTGCATGGATTAATTTCATTGAGTTAGGCAAGGCTGTGTTCCCTGTGATCAGTTGGAGTAGTTTTCTTTGATTCTGGTTTCAATGTGTCTGCCCTCTGATGTTCTTTCAGCACACCTACCATTTTACTTGGGTTTCTCTTACCTTGGACTTGGGGTATTTCTTCACGGCTGCTCCAGCAAAGCTCAGCTGCTGCTCCTTACCTTGGAAAGGAATATTTCTTCATGGCCACCCCTCCTGACCTTGAATGTGGAGTTGCTCCTCTCGGGTCTGTATAGTCGGAGCTATAGTTTATCCAGTAGTCTTATATGGCTGTGATTGTTGAACCATGAAGAAGGCTGAACATTGAATAATTGATGCTTTCAAATTGTTGTACTGAAGACTTTTGAAATTCCTTTGGGCTGTGAGGAGATCAAACCTAAAGGAAATCAACCCTGAATATTCACTGGGAGGACTGATGCTGAAGGTGAAGCTCCAATATTTTATCCACCTGATTTGAGGAGTAAACTCTTTGGAAAATACCCTGATGCTGAAAAAAATTGAAGGCTAAAGGAGAAGGAGAAAACAGAGGATAATGTGGTTAAATAACATCAATGACTCAGTGGTCCTGAATTTAGACATACTCCATGAGATAGTGGAGAACATATTAACCTGACATATTACAGTTCACTCATTCACAAAAATCAGACATGACTTAGCCATTGAACAACAGCAATTGTTAATCTTTGCTGTTCTTTGAATATTATAGCTCCTTTTTGAATTTCTTGTATCTCAGTATCTGTGTTTTTAGCCTTTTTACTAGATTTTGAATCACGTACCATGCTTACTATAATTATTATGAATTATTTTTTCAGGTAGATTGCCTATATCTTAATCATTTAGCTTTGTGGGTTTTTATTTTGTTCCTTCATTTGCAGCATATTTTTCTGTTGTATTATTTTATCTAAATTTCTGTGTTTGCTGTCTTCTTTTCCCAGGCTGCAGGATCACATTTTTCTTGTTTCTGGTGCCTGTCCTCTGGTGGGTCATGTTGATCCAATTTTTTGAGTGGACTTCTTGGTGCCTGCCTTGTAGTGGGTGGAACTGAGACCTGTCCCTCTGATGGACAAGGATGTGTCAAAGGGTGTGATTTGAGGTGACCATTAGCTCAGTACAACTTTAAGAAGCCTGTCTTCTGATGGGTGGGGCTATGTTCTTTTTGGTTGTTTGGCTTGAGGCTTTCCAGCACTGTAGCCTACAGATTGTTGGGTGGAATTGTGTCTTTGTAGTGAAATGTGGACCTCCAGGATAGCTCACTCTGATCAAATTTCCCTCGGGGTTCTGCTACCAGTATCACTGCCTCCAGAGTGGACTATGGTTGACCTTCACCTTCCAATACCCCTAAGTTGGTCTAACCCCATTTCCTATGGAGTTACTGCTTTGTAGTGGGTCCCCATGCCCATGAGGCCTTGTGTGTGCCCTCCAAGAGTGGTGTCTCTGTTTTCCCCTTCCCTGTGGATCTTTTGCACTGAAGCCCTGCTGATCTTCAAGACTAAATTCTCTAGTGGCTTTTCCTCCTGATGCCAGACATTTGGACTATCTTGGAAAGTTATTTTCATGTGAGAATATCCCTGTGTAGCTTGCATGGCTTTAATATTTTGTGGTACAAGAACTGTGTTTAGTATAGATATCTGCCTCCACTTTTTTCAGTGTATGCTGGCCATACACATACCTTGATAGGATTTGTGACTGACATTAAGGTGACCAGAGCCTGCACTAGATATTGAGCAAGTCCTCTCCTTTGTTCTGTGGTTGTCACTGTTCTGTAAGAGGTGGGGCCTGGCCCCTAGATGTTGGAGTAAAGGTCACCAGATTTGTTTCTTAGCTGTTTTTCTGATCTTCAATATAAAGTAGGCAGAATTGGAGCACTCCCATTAGAGAAAATCCACTGAGTAGTCCTCTGGAAATGTTCACCTGTGGGTGTCCTCTGTTGTGTCATCTTTTATCCATTGCACAAACTCTCAGATTACATTGTTGTTGGCACTGCTCTCAGCCCCACTTTAACCATGGATATGCTGTAAATTGGCCCTAGTTTCTCTCAGGTATTTTTTTTTTTTTTAATAAGGCCACCAGCATAGATTCACTGAAGTCAGGTCCTAGGATTGCAGTAATCATGGATCTGGACTCACTGTGTGTGATATAAGAGCAGTTCAGACTCTGGCCTGGCCCAATCCCTGCATATAAGTGTCCACAAAGATAATATTTGCCTCTATCATATATCAGATTATAGGAGTCTTACCCCTTTCATTTGGAGCAAACTTCTCATATAATATCTTTACTTTTATCCCAACAAATTTTATTAAGGCAGCCAAATTGAGGGAAAGCATCAGATAAGCCTCTACCTTAATCACTCAGCAAAGACTACTGAGTCACCTACAACTCAGCAAACCCTGACATCATTCATCCAGATGATGTTCCCCTTGCATATCTTTCCACTGGATGGGTATTACCCACTATCTTTAAACTGCCCCCTCTCTGGAATCTTTCACTTGGGAGGGGGCGGGTGCCTGCTATATACCTTCAAATAAAACTCAGGATTGTTGACCAACATGGGAAATCTGAGGACTTGAAGAAATGTACCCAAAGTCATCTGGACTCTCTAAGGGGGGGGGGGGCGGACAGGTGCAAAGGGCCTCTGCTTGTACCAAGTCTCTGATTTCTCATAGAGTTCAGAAAAAGGAAAGAAGTCCACTTATTCAATGTATTCATTCAAATCCACAATGTATCCTCTTCTGTCTAGTCCAAACTCTGCATGTAAATGCCCACAAAATTTAGATGCTAAAGCTAAATTTGTTTTGGCTGTGGAAAAATTCATTATCTATTCATATATTCTGTAGGTGCTGAGTTTGCAAAGCTAATTGCAGGGGTGTCAATCTGCAGTTTGCACAATTGTAAGGAGAGATTTCAGGTTTTCTTCCTTAGTTGCACAGCCTCTGGGGGCTCAGCTGTGGTTTCAGCCCCACCTCTGCATGTGAGCCAACCACAAGGATCTGTTCTCAGTGATGCTTCAGAGCCCATGATTCTGACCCAGCGAGGAGAGGGTCCAGAGTCTGTGAAGACTGGGGTCATGAGAGCACCTGCTGCAGCAGAGATGGTGTGGAGGAGGGGACAGTGGCTGCCAGGGTTGTAGGATTTCCCACTGCAATGGGGATGAGTGTAGAGGTTGTGGTAGCCACTGGGTCATGAGGGTGCTTGCCCTCACAGAAGCCCTTCCTAATGCCTAGGGAGGCATTGCCTTATGCTTAGGGAGAGATAATGCAATGGCAGCCCTGCCCCTTCTGCATTACTCAACAATGATACTTGGCTTCTACGGTGTTCCAGGTTTCCTTCACATGCATTCTTTGCTGCCAATTTCCTCACTCTGTCGCCTCACACTGTCTCCTTTGCAGCTAACGGCAGTCCTCTCCCTGGGCCTATTCTCTAAACTCCATTTTCCAGCACCCAGATTCTGTATGCACCAGTGGACACACCTCTCAGGCTGGGACATGCAGAGCCATCTGTGTAGGTCTCACTCTGTCCAGTTTTCCATAGACAGAATGTGGTGCTCTCCACCAACAACCCCCAAGGCTCCCTTTCTGTCCCAACTGATATCCCAGCTGGTGAGGGGAACCTCTCTTCTCCTTCAGCTCCCCCTCCCCCAGGGGTGCAGGGCTTGAATTGCTTCCTCAGCTCTTATTTTTCCCGTCTTCTTTCTTTCATCCTACCCTGTACGTGGGGGTCTTTCTTGTCCTTTTAGGTATCTGATATCCTCTGCATGTGCTCCATATGAATTTTTCCATTTGTATATGTATTCTTGATGTCTTTGGGGGAGGCATGAACTCCACATTCTCCTACTCCTCCGCCATCTTGATTCTCTGCATTTGGATTTATTAATTAAAAGCTGTCAATTTTAGAATAACTAGGTTGCCCACTCAGCAACACATTGCTGATTATTTTTAGATCAGTTGTCTTACCACTTACCCATTACCTTTAGGACATGTGCTTTTTCAATAGTGGTGGCAAGTTTGATTTTATATCATCCCAATGCCTTTGTGACTGTCTGAAAGATAGTTGGCCAATATTAAATATATTGTCTATGGCCATGAAATAGAAGATGACAAGTCATATGGAAAGAGAGCCTCAGACCTTGGCTTTAAATGTGTTGAATTCTAATTTCTTAGATAACTTGCTACAGATTTTGTATTATATTTACCATTCTGAGAATAGTAAATATATGTTACAAATCCAATAGTTTGCTTTTTTTACATTCATGGCTTTTTCATCCCCATTTAATCTCTATGCCTTTTAAGCTTTTCTATCCTCTGACAATTGGCATTAGTTTTATGCAAAACTTTGTCATTTTCAAACATTCTTATAATTTTTTATCACTGTGATATTTTCACTTTAAAAAATATGCTACCTGTGTAAAACTTCCACTTTAATTTAGAAAGTTATATCTTCCCAGACACGCTAATAATGTACCTTTTTCTGACAGATTAGTTTATGTTTAGGGTTTTCATTTCTTGTGTTAATTCCAAGGTCAAGGACACCACCTATGAATTAGCTTATTCTATTTGTTAGTCAGTACTGTTTGAATATCTCTAATTACTTTAATGCTCATAAACCAAGAATTTAAAATTCATATAGATATTTCCAAATTCATGAAGTTTGCACTTGCATTTGGGAACTTGATTGGATAAAAGGAAACATCTGAAAGAAAGGAACATATCCAGCATACCAGAATAGAGTAGGTAAAGGCAGTGACTAACAAATAGGCTACACAGTAAAGAAAATATCAGGAACAAATTTTTGACATTGTTTTCAAATCCAAGTTTGTGTGCCTGCCTCACAGTGAGGCTAAGCAAATAAAAATGTCAGATTTGGAGCAGAAAAATGTTTATTGCAGGACCAAGCAAGGAGTAAAAGTGGCTCATCTGTAAAGATGAAAACTTTCAAGGAATTATTTTCAGAGAATTCTTTTTAAAGGCAACATCTGGGGTGAGGGATGCAGGGTGCATGACTTTCTTCTGATTGATTGATACTGAGGTAACAGAGTGGTGTTTCAGAAATATCATCTGAAGCACTCTTTTCTCCAGGGAATTCGATAGAACACGTCTTTAGATAGATATTTTTCAGGAAATGATTTCATGATCCCAATCCTTGTATTTCTTCATATCTAGAAAATCACTAAGTCCATACATGGTGATATCAATTTTTGTGACTAGCATAAAATCTTTTTTGCAAAGTAAGCCCTTGATTGCACTGAACTCCCCCTTCACTGAAATCTTTTATATTGATCTTCCCCAACTGTCTCTTTGGAGCAGTCCCTCAGAATTAACTGAGGTGCTGTCTCCCGGGCTGCAGTCCTCATTTTGCTCCAAATAAAACTTAACTTGCAAATCTCAAGTTGTGCATCTTTTTTAGTCAACACTATTATCAAAATACAAGAGACAGTAAGTGTTGATGAGGATGTGGAGAAAAGAGAACCCTGTACCCTATTTGTGGAGACATAAATTTATACAGCCATCATGGAAAACAGTATGGAGGCTTTTCAAAAAATTAAAAGTAGAACTACCATATAATCCAACAACCCTGCTTCTAGATCTCAGGTGGCCTCAGCCTGCAACAGCTTGGAGTGGGGCCTGGATTCCCAACCAGAGATGGAAGCTGGGTCATGGCAGTTAAAGCACCAGATCCTAGCCACTAGATCAGTGGTCAGTGACAAGGACCCTGGCCCTTAAGCTTTGCAGAAAAGAATTTCCAAGAAGACAGAAAGTAGTGAAATAGAGTTTTGTGGGTTTTTTTAAGAGGAAAAAATATAATATGTGTGAGTAGACACGCAGGCAGACTCAGGGAGAGTGTTGCTGAGTTAAGCCTTTGTGGCAGCTTGAATTACATTTTTTTTTCTTTTTAATTAATTTATTTTAATTGGAGGATAATTAGTTTACAATATTTGGTGGGTTTTGTCATACATCTACATGAATCAGTCACGGGTACACATGTGTCCACCCCCATCCTGAAACCCCCTCCCACCTCCCTCCCCACCCCATCCCTCTGGGTTGTCCCAGAGCATTGACTTTGAGTGCCATACTTCATGCATCAAACTTGCACTGGTCATCTATTTTACATATGGTGATATACATGTTTCAGTGTTATTCTCTTAAATCATCCCACCCTTGTCTACTCCCACTTAGTCCAAAAGTCTGTTCTTTACATCTGTATCTCTTTTGCTGCCTTACATATAAAATCATCATTACCATCTTCCTAAATTCCATATATATGCATTAACATGCTGTATTGGTGTTTCTCTTTCTGTCTTACTTCACTCTTAACAATAGGCTCCAGTTTCACCCACCTAGTTTGGATTACTTTTATGGGACATTTATTTTGGATTTCTTTGGCCAATCATTTGATTTGTGTGGCTCACAGACTGTATTTGGTATATCTCAGGATCTTCCCATGTGTGTGCATGCATCTGTTAGCTAAGATGGATTTTACCAAAAATATATCTGGGTAGAACATCAGTTGACATGACTCTGCTTTGGCCTCCAAGGAGACTTTTTTGTGCATGTGTGGTCGGGATGTCTCCTTACTTCAGGAATGAAAAATATGTGGTCTGTGTAGGATCCAGCCTCATCCCTTAATTGCCTTGCTACTCTTGTCTAGGAGTTTTGGTCAATAGAGAATGAATCTCCAACTGATTTACCTTGGGGGCCCATCTGCCTCCTGCTTCATTATGGGTTTTTATCCAAAGGAAAGGAAATAATTATCTCAAAGTGATACCTACAACTCCATGTTCAATGAATGTTATTCAAAATAGCCAAATCATAAAAACAATATAAGAATAGGTATATAATACATATAATTATATATAATATATAATTATACTATGTATAATATATAATTATTATATATAATGTATATATGTATATATAATTTTATATATATATATATATATATATATATATATAAAACTATATATCTTGGGCGTCCCTGGTGACTCAGAGGATAAAGAGTCTGCCTGCAATGCAAGAGACCTGGGTTCGATCCCTGGGTTAGAAAGATCCCCTGGAGAAGGAAATGGCAACCCACTTCAGTATTCTTGCCTGGAAAATCCCATGGACTGAGGAGCCTGGTAGGCTACAGACCATTGGGTCACAAAGAGACGGAAACAACTGAGCAACTTCATTTTCACTTTCACTTTCATAGCTATACTGTAAAACTATGTACATATTGTAGTTGTTGTGCAGTCACTCAGTCATGTCTGACTTCTGTGACTCCATGGATTTCAGTACACCAGGCTTCCCTGTCCTTCACCATCTCCCAGAGCTTGGTCAAACTCATTTCCATTGAGTCAGTGATGCCATCAAAACATCTTGTCCTCTGTCACCCCCTTCTCCTGCCTTCAATCTTTCCGAGCATCAAGGTCTTTTCTAATGAGTCAGCTATTGGCATCAGGTGGCAAAGGTATTGGAGCTTCAGCTTTAGTATCAGTCCTCCCAATGAATATTCAAGACTGATTTTCTTTGGGATTGACTGGTTTTATCTCCTTGCAGTCCAAGTGACACCATAGTTCAAAACCATCAATTTTTCAGTGCTCAGCCTTCTTTATGGTCCAACTCACATCCATACATGAATACTGGAAAAACTATAGCTTTGACTGTACGGACCTTTGTCGGTAAAGTAATGTCTCTGATTTTTAATATGCTGTCGAGGTTGTTCATAGTTTTTTTTCCAAGGAACAAGGGTCTTTTAATTTTGTGGCTGCAGTCACTATCTGCAGTGATTTTGGAGCCCAAGAAAATAAAGTCTATCATGTTTCCGTTCTTTTCCCATCTACTTGCCATGAAGTAATGAGACAAAATATCATGATCTTAGTTTTATAAAAAATTAATTTATTAATTAAAAGGCTGATTACTTTACAATATTGTAGTAGTTTTGCTATACATTGATATGAATCAGCCATGGGTGTACATGTGTTCCCCATCCTGAACCCCCCTTCCACCCCCTACACATCCCATCCCTCAGGGTTATCCCAGTGCACCAGCCCTGAACACCCTGTCTCATGAATCAAACCTTGACTGGCGATCTGTTTCACATATGATAATATACATGTTTCAAAGCTATTATCTCAAGCCATCCCACCCTCACCTTCTCTCACAGAATCCAAAAGACTGTTCTTTACATCTGTGTCTCTTTGCTGTCTCGCATATAGGGTCATCATTACCATCTTTCTAAATTCCATATATAGTATTAGTATACTGTATTGGTGTTTTTCTTTCTGACTTATTTCACTCTGTATAATAGGCTCCAGTTTCATCTACCTCATTCAAGTGTACTCTTTCTAATAGCTGAGTAATAATCCATTGTGTATATGTACTACAGCTTTCTTATCCATTTGTCTGCCGATGGGCATCTAGTTTGCTTCCATTCCCTGGCTATTGTAAACAGTGATTGGGGTACATGTGTCTCTTTCAATTATGATTTCCTTGGTGTGTATACCCAGCAGTGGGATGGCTGGGTCATATGGCAGTTCCATTTCCAGTTTTTTAAGGAATCTCCAAACTGTTCTCCATGATGGTTGCATTAGTTTGCATTCCCACCAACACTGTAAGAGAGTTCCCTTTTCTCCACACCCTTTCCAGCATTTACTGTTTGTAGACATTTTGATAGCAGGCATTCTGACTGGCGTGAGATGGTACCTCATTGTGGTTCTGATTTGCATTTCTCTGATAATGAGTGATGTTGAACATCTCTTCATGTGTTTGTTAGCCATCTGTATGTCTTATTTGGAGAAATGTATGTTTAGTTCCTTGGCCCATTTTTTAACTGGGTCGTTGATTTTTCTGGAATTGAGGTATAGGAGCTGCTTTTATAATTTGGTGATAAATTCTTTGTCAGTTGCTTCATTTGCTATTATTTTCTCCCATTCTGAAAGCTGACTTTATACAGTGCTTATAGTTTCCTTCGATGTGCAGAAGCTTTTCAGTTTAATTAGGTCCTATTTATTTATTTTTGCTTTTATTTCTGTTACTCTGGGAGGTGGGTCATAGAGGATCCTGCTATGATTTACGTCAGAGAGTGTTTTGCCTAGGTATTCCTCCAGGAATTTTGTAGTTTCTGGTCTTACATTTAGATCTTTAAACCATTTTGAGTTCATTTTTGTGTATGGTGTTAGAAAGTGTTCTAGTTTCATTGTATTACAAGTGGTTGACCAGTTTTCTCAGCACCATTTGTTAAAGAGATTGTCTTTTCTCTATTGTATATTCTTGTCTCCTTTTGTCAAAGATAAGGTGTCCATGGGTGCATGGATATATCTCTAGGCTTTCTGTTTTGTTTTTTTTTTTCAATTGATCCATTTTTCTGTCTTTGTACCAGTACCATACTGTCTTGATGACTAGCTTTGTAGTATAGCCTAAAGTCAGGCAAGTTGATTCCTCCAGTTCCATTCTTCTTTCTCACGATTGCTTTGGCTATTCAAGGTTCTTTGTATTTCCATACAAATTCTGAAATTATTTGTTTTAGTTCCCTGAAAAATACCATTGGTAGATTAATAGGGATTGCCTTGAATCTATATAATGCTTTGGGTAGTATACTCATTTTCACTATATTTATTTTTCCTACCCATGAACATGTATGGATGTGAGAGTTGAACTGTGAAGAAGGCTGAGCGCTGAAGAATTGATGCTTTTGAACTGTGGTGTTGGAGAAGACTCTTGAGTCCCTTGGAGTGCAAGGAGATCCAACCAGTCCATTCTGAAGAAATCAGCCCTGGGATTTCTTTGGAAGGAATGATGCTAAAGCTGAAACTCCAGTACTTTGGCCACCTCATGCGAAGAGTTGATTCATTGGAAAAGACCTTGATGCTGGGAGGGATTGCGGGCAAGAAGAGAAGGGGACGACAGAGGATGAGATGGCTGGATGGCATCACTGACTCGATGGACGTGAGTCTCAGTGAACTCCAGGAGTTGGTGATGGACAGGGAGGCCTGGCATGCTGCGATTCATGGGGTCGCAAAGAGTCGGACATGACTGAGCGACTGATCTGATCTGATCTGATCTGATCCGTGAACATGGTATATGTCTCCATTTATTTGTATCTGCTTTGATTGCTTTCATCAGTGTTTTATAGTTTTCTATATGAAGGTCTTTTGTTTCTTTAAGTAGATTTATTCCTAAGTATTTTATTATTTTCAGTGCAATGGTGAATGGAACTGTTTCCTTAATTTCTGTTTCTGTTTTCTCATTGTTAGTGTATAGGAATGAAAGGGATTTCTGTGTGTTGATTTTATATCCTGCAACTTTACTCTATTCATTGCATAGCTCTAGTAATTTTCTGGTGGAGTCTTTAGGGTTTTCTATGTAGAGGATCATGTCATCTGCAAACAGTGAGAGTTTTACCTCTTCTTTTCCAATTTGGATTCATTTTATTTCTTTTTCCACTCTGATTGCTGTGGACAAAACTTCCAAAACTGTGTTGAATAGTAGTGGTGAGAGTGGGCACCCTTGTCTTGTTACTGACTTTAAGGGAAATGCTTTCCATTTTTCACCTTTGAGGATAATGTTTGTTGTGGGTTTATCACATGACTTTTATTATGATGAGATACGTTCCTTCTATTTCTTCTTTCTAGAGCGTTTTTATCATAAATGAATGTTGACTTTTTCAAAGGCTTTCTCAGCATCTATTGAAATAATCATATGGTTTTTATCTTTCAATTTGTTAATGTGGTGTATCACATTGATTGACTTGCGAATGTTGAAGAATCCTTGCATCCCTGGGATAAAGCCCTCTTGGTCATGATGTATGATCTTTTTTAATGTGCTCTTGGATTCTTTTTGCTGGAATTTTGATACGGATTTTTGCATCTATGTTCATCAGTGACATTGGCCTGTAGTTTTCTTTTTTTGTGGCATCTTTGTCAGGTTTTGGTATTAGGGTGATCATGGCCTCATAGAATGAGTTTGGAAGTTTACTTCCTCTGCAATTTTCTGGAAGAATTTGAGTAGGATAGCTGTTAGCTTTTCTCTAAATTTTTGGTAGAATTCAGCTGTGAAGCTGTCTGGTGCTGGGCACTTATTTGCTGGAAGATTTCTGATTACAGTTTCAATTTCCTTGCTTGTGATGGGTACAATAAGATTTTCTATTTCTTCCTGGTTCAGTTTTGGAAAGTTGTACTTTTCTAAGAATTTTTTCCATTTCTTCCATGTTGTCCATTTTATTGGCATATAGTTGCTGATATTAGACTCTTATGATCCTTTGTATTTCTGTGTTGTCTATTGTGATTTTTCTATTTTATTTTCTAATTTTGTTGATTTGATTCTTCTCCCTTTTTTTCTGATGAGTCTGGCTAATGGTTTGTCTATTTTATTTATCTTCTCAAAGAACCAGCTTTAGCTTTGTTGATTTTTGGTATGGTCCCCTTTGCTTGTTTTTCATTTATTTCTGCACTAATTTTTAATATTTCTTTGCTGGCTTAAAACTCAGCATTCAGAAAACTAAGATTATGGCATCCCATTCCATCATTTCATGGCAAATAGAAGGGGGGAAAAGTGGAAGCAGTGGCAAATTTTCTTTTCTTGAGGTTCAAAATCACAGTGAGCAGTGACTGTGAGAGGGTGAACAATGTCGGACTCATGGTCTCTGAAGAAGATTTAGCTTCGGAACCAGGGACCAGTCTTGTTCACTCAAGAGTTTTTTGTGTAGCAGAGTTTTATTAAAGTATAAAACGAAACAGAGAAAGCTTCTGACATAGACATCAGAAGTGGGATGGAGAGTGCCCTCTCCCTGGTCTCAGCAAAGGAGGTATATACATTTTTAATTGGATATTACAGTAAATCAAAAGAATGTCTCAAGGTTGTAAAGGTCTTAACAGACCCACTCCCACAAAATACATTTTAAGATAACAGGATTAGTCAGAAGTGGCTTCAGAAGGAGAAACATGTCCTAGAGCAGGATACATTGTTATATAATCCTTAGGACACAGTTTAAGATGAGTTGTTTTGTTGTGTAATCATCAGCTCTGGGCTTAACGAAAAAAAAAATTTTTTTTTTTTATGTGACTAAGACTAAGTCTTATGGACTCTGTGGGAGAGGGAGAGGGTGGGAAGATTTGGGAGAATGGCATTGAAACATGTAAAATATCATGTATGAAACGAGTTGCCAGTCCAGGTTCGATGCACGAACCTGGATGCTTGGGGCTGGTGCACTGGGACGACCCAGAGGGATGGTATGGGGAGGGAGGAGGGAGGAGGGTTCAGGATGGGGAACACATGTATACCTGTGGCGGATTCATTTTGATGTTTGGCAAAACTAATACAATTATGTAAAGTTTAAAAATAAAATAAAATTTAAAAAAAAAAAGACAAAAAAAAAAAAAGACTAAGGAATATAAAAAAAAAGTTTGTCCTTTTCTCCTCCTTGAGAACCCCAGACACCTTTCTCCTTCTCTGGAACCCTGCACTTCTTATCAACTTACCTAAGAATTAACTCTCTCAACTGCAGCCATGCAATTAAAAGATGTTTTCTCCTTGGAAGTAAAGCTATGATAAGTCTACACAGCATATTAAAAAGCAGAGACATCATTTTGCCAACAAAGGCCCATATAGTCAAAGCTATAGTTTTTCCAGTAGTCAGGTACAGGTGTGAGATTTGTACCATAAAGAATGCTGAACACTGAAGAACTGATGCTTTCGATCTATGGTGTTGGAGAAGACTTTTGAAAATCTCTTGAAATGCCAGTCAATCCTAAAATAAATCAGCTCTGAATATTCATTGGAAAGACTGATGTTGAAACTGAAGCTCCAATACTTTGGCCACCTGATGCAAAGAGTCAACTCACTAGAAAAGACCCTGATGCTGGGAAATATTGAAGGCAGGAGGAGATGAGGATGACAGAGGATGAGATAGAATGCATCACTGACTAAATGGACATGAGTCTGAGCATGTTCTGGAAGATGGTGAAGAACAAGGAAGGCTGGTGTGCTATAGTCCATGGGTTCGCAAAGAGTCCAACACGACTGAGTCACTGAAGAATAAGAAACAACAAAGAATGGATAAGTGAGCTGGAAGATAAAACAGTGGAAATAACTGCTGAAGATCCGAATAAAGAAAAGTGAATGAAAAGAATTGAGGATAGTCTCAGAGAACTCTGGGACAGTAATAAATTCACCAACATTGGAATTATAGGCGACTCAGAAGAAGAAGAGGACAAAAAGACCTGGGAAAATTTTTGAAGAGATTAGAGTTGAAAAATTCCCTAAAATGGAAAGGGAAATAATCAAGTCTCATAGAAGATAAACCTGAGGATAAACACACTAACACATATTAATTAAGCTGACAAAAATTAAACACAAAGGAAAAAAACATTAAAATCATCAAGGGAAGGTTTCCCTGGTGGCTCAGATGGTAAAGTGTCTGCCTGCAATGTGGGAGAACTGGGTTAGATCCTCTAGAGAAGGAAATGGCAACCCACTCCAGTACGCTTGCCTGGAAAATCCCATGGACAGAGGATGCTGGTATGCTGCAGTCCATGGGGTTGCAAAGAGTCGGAAACAACTGAGAGACTACACTCACTCACTCACTCACTCACTCATCAAGGGAAAAGCAACAAGCAACATGCAATGGAAACCCCATAAGGTTAACTGATCTTTCCACAGAAATTCTGTAAGCCAGAAGAAGAGTTCCAAGACATATTTAAAGTAATGAAAGGGAGAAAACTACAACAAAGATTACTCTACCCAGCAATGATCTCATTTAGAACTGGTAGAGAAATGAAAAACTTTACAGGCAAGCAAAATTTAAGAGAATTCAGCACCAACAAACCAGCTTTACAACAAACGATAATGGGACTTCTCTAGGCAGGAAACACAAGAGAGGAAAAAGACCTACAAAAACAAACCCAAAACAAGAATATGTGCATAGGAACATATATACAAATAATTACAATAGTGTAAATGGATTAAAAGTTGCAACCAAAAGCCACAGACTGGTTGAATGGGAAAATCAGCATGGAAGGAAGTTACCTCAACACAGTAAAGGCCATACATGACCAACTCACAGCAAACTTTATTTTCAGTGGTGGAAAACTGAAAGCAATTCTTCTAAATGAGGAACAAGACAAGAGTGCCCACTCTTACCACTATTATTTAATATAGTTTTGAAAGTCATAGCCTCAGTAATCAGAGAAGAACAGAGATAAAAGTAATCCAGATGGGAAAATAATAAATAACATTCTCACTGTTTTCAGAAAACATGCTATTATACGTAAAAAACCCTAAAGAGGCTACCAGAAATTGCTAGAGCTATCAATGAATTTAGTAAAGTCCAAGGATACAAAAGTAATACACAGAAATCCCTTCCATTCTAATGCACTAACAATGAAAAAAAAAATAAAGAAAGAAAGAGAAATTAAGGAAACAATCTTAACCACCATTGCAACAAAAAGAACAAAATACCTAGGAATCAGTTCAGTTCAGTCAGTCAGTCGTGTCCGATACTTTGCGACCCCATGAAAGGCAGCATGCCAGGGCTCCCTGTCCATCACCAACTCCCAGAGTTCACACAAACTAATGTCCATCGAGTCAGTGATGCCATCCAGCCATCTCATCCTCTGTCGTCCTCTTCTCCTCCTGCCTCAAATCCCTCCCAGCACCAGAGACTTTTCCAATGAGTCAACTCTTCCCATGAGGTGGCCAAAGTATTGGAGTTTCAGCTTCAGCATCATTCCTTGCAAAGAACACCCAGGACTGATCTCCTTTAGAATGGACTCGTTGGATCTCCTTGCAGTCCAAGGGACTCTTAAGTGTCTTCTCCAACACCACAGTTCAAAAGCATCAATTCTTTGGCGCTCAGCCTTCTTCACAGTCCAACTCTCACATCCATACATGACCACAGGAAGAACCATAGCCTTGACTAGACGGACCTTTTTTGGAAAGGTAATGTCTCTGCTTTTGAATATGCTATCTAGGTTGGTCATAACTTTCCTCACAAAGAGTAAGCATCTTTTAATTTCATGGCTGAAATTACCATCTGCAGTGATTTTGGAGGCCCCCAAAATAAAATCTGACACTGTTTCCACTGTTTCCCCATCTATTTCCCATGAAGTGATGCGACCAGATACTATGATCTTCGTTTTCTGAATGTTGAGCTGTAAGCCAACTTTTTCACTCTCCTATTTCACTTTCATCAAGAGGCTTTTTAGTTCCTCTTCACTTTCTGCCATAAGGGTGGTGTCATCTGCATATCTAAGGTTATTGATATTTCTCCTGACAATCTTGATTCCAGCTTGTGCTTTTTCCAGCCCAGTGTTTCTCATGATGTACTCTGCATAGAAGTTAAATAAGCAGGGTGACAATATACAGCTTTGACGTACTCCTTTTCCTATTTGGAACCAGTCTGTTGTTCCATATCCAGTTCTAACTGTTACTTCCTGACCTGCATACAGATTTCTCAAGAGGCAGATCAGGTGGTCTGGTACTGTCATCTCTTTCAGAGATTTCCACAGTTTATTGTGATCGACACAGTCAAAGGCTTTGACACAGTCAATAAAGCAGAAGTAGATGTTTTTCTGGAACTCTCTTCCTTTTTCCATGATCCAGTGGATGTTGGCAATTTGGTCTATGGTTCCTCTGCCTTTTCTCAAAGCAGCTTGGACGTCTGGAAGTTCATGGTTCACATATTGCTGAAGCCTGGCTTGGAGAATTTTGAGCACTACTTTACTAGCTTGTGAGACAAGTGCAGTTGTGCGCTAGCCTGAGCATTGTTTGGCATTGCCTTTCTTTGGGATTTTAATGAAAACTGACCTTTTCCAGTCCTGTGGCCACTGCTGAGTTTTTCACATTTGCTGGCATATTGAGTGCAGCACTTTCACAGCATCATCTTTCAGGATTTGAAATAGCTCAACTGGAATTCCATCCCTTCCACTAGCTTTGTTTGTAATGATGCTTTCTAAGGCCCACTTGACTTCATATTGCAGGATGTCTGGCCCTAGGTGAGTGATCTCACCATCATGATTATCTTGGTCTTGAAGATTTTTTTTTTAATTTCTCTTTGTATTTTTTTTTTCAACTACAATTTTATTTTATTTTTAAACTTTAAAAAATTGTATTAGTTTTGCCAAATATCAAAATGAATCCGCCACAGGTATACATGTGTTCCCCATCTTGAACCCTCCTCCCTCCTCCCTCCTCATACCATCCCTCTGGGTCGTCCCAGTGCACTAGCCCCAAGCATCCAGTATCATGCATTGAACCTGGACTGGCAACTCGTTTCATACATGATATTTTACATGTTTCAATGTCATTCTCCCACATCTTCCCACCCTCTCCCTCTCCCACAGAGTCCATAAGATTTTTTTTGTACAGTTCTTCTGTGTATTCTTGCCCCCTCTTCTTAATATCTTCTGCTTCTGTTAGGTCCATACCTTTTTTGTCCTTTATCGAGCCCATCTTTGCATGAAATGTTCCCTTGGTATCTCTAATTGTCTTGAAGAGATCTCTAGTCTTGCCCATTCTGTTGTTTTCCTCTATTTCTGTGCATTGATCACTGAGGAAGGCTTTCTTATCTCTCCTTGCTATTCTTTTGAACTCTGCATTCACATGCTTATATCTTTCCTTTTCTCCTTTGCTTTTCGCTTCTCTTCTTTTCACAGCTATTTGTAAGGCCTCCCCAGACAGCCATTTTGCTTTTTTGCATTTCTTTTCCATGGGGATGGTCTTGATCCCTGTCTCCTGTACAATATCATGAACCTCTGTCTATAGTTCATCAGGCACTCTTTCTATCAGATCTAGTCCCTTAAATCTATTTCTCACTTCCACTGTATAATCATAAGGAATTGATTTAGGTCATACCTGAATAGTCTAGTATTTTTCTGTACTTTCTTCAATTTAAGTCTGAATTTGGCAATAAGAAATAAACCTAGAAACAAACCCACCTAAATAGACAGAAGACCTTATGCAGAACACTATAAGACAGTGATGAAAGAAATCAAAGATGACACAAATAGATAAAGAGATATAAAATTTTCTTGAATTGCAAGGATTCAACAAGAGATGGCAAGAGTGAACATCAACATTTTAGGAATCAGTGAACTAAAATGGACTGGAATGGGCAAACTTAATTCGATGACCATGATATCTACTACTGTGGGCAAGAGTCCCATAGAACAAACAGTAGTGCTCACAGTCAACAAAGGAGTCTGAAATGCAGCACTTGGGTGAAATCTCAAAAACAACAGAATGTTCTCCATTCGTTCCAAGGCAAACCATTCAATATCACAGTAATCCATTTATATGTCCCAACCAGTAACAGTGAAGAAGCTGAATTTGAATGGCTCTGTGAAGACATACAAGACCTTCTAGAATTAACAACCAAAAAAAAAAAAAAATGTACTTTTCATCATAGGGGACTTGAATGCAAAAACAGGAAGTCAAGAGTTACCTGGAGTAACAGGCAAATTTGGCCTTGGAGTACAAAATGAAGCAAAGCAAAGCAAAGCCTAGCGCAGTTTTGCCACAAGAGAAGACTTTACACATGGGCATCACCAGATGGTCAATACCAAAATCAGATTGATTATATTCCTTTTTTTTTTTTAGATTGATTATATTCTTTGCAGCCAAAGATGGATAAGCTCTATACAGTCAGTGAAAACAAGAACAAGAGCTGGATGTTGCTCAGATCATGACCTCCTTATTGCAACATTCAGGCTTAACTCGAAGAGAGTAGGAAAAACCACTAGAGCATTCAGGTATGACCTAAGTCAAAGCATTTACAGTTATACTGTGGAAGTGACAAATAGATTCCAGGGATTAAATCTGATAGAGTGCCTGAAGAACTATGGATGGAGGTTCATAACATTGTACAGGAAATGGTGATCAAAACCATCCCCCCCAAAAACAAATGCAAAAAGGCAACATGGTTATCTGAGGAGACCTTAAAAATAGCTAAGAAAAGAAGAGAAGTGAAAGGCCAAGAAGAAAAGGAAAGATATACTCATTTGAATGCCGAGTTCCAATGAATAGCAAGGAGACATAAGAAAGCCTTCCTCAGTGATCAATGCACAGAAATAGAGAAAAACAATGGAATGGTAAAGACTAGAGATCTCTTCAAGATGATTAGAGATACCAAGGGAATATTTCATGCAAAGATTAGCAAAATAAAGGACAGATGGTATAAAGATAACAGAAGCAGAATATATTAAGAAGAGGTGGCAAGAATACACAGAAGAACATACAAAAAAGATCTTCATGACTCAGATAACCATGATGTGTGATCACTCACCTAGAGCCAGATATCCTGGAATGCAAAGTGAGGTGGGTCTTAGGATGCATCACTATGAATAAAGCTAGTGGAGGTGATGGAACTCCAGTTGAGCTATTTCAAATCTTAAAAGATGATGCTGTGAAAGTGCTGCACTCAATATGCCAGCAAATTTGGAAAACTCAGCAGTGGCCACAGGACTATAAAAGATCAGTTTTCATTCCAACCCCAAAGAAAGGCAATGCCAAAGAATGTTCAAACTACCACACAACTGCACTCATCACACACACTGGCAATGTAATACTCAAAATTCTCTGAGCAAGTCTTCAACAGTACATGAACAGAGAACTTCCAGATGTTGAAGCTGGGTTTAGAAAAGGCAGAGGAACAAGAGATCAAATAGCCAACATCTGTTGGATCATAAATAAAGCAAGAGAATTCCAGAAAAAAATCTACTTCTGCTTTATTGAATACACCAAAGCCTTTGACTGTGTGGATCACAACAAACTGAAAAATTCTTCAAAAAGTGGGAATACCAGACCACCTAACCTGCCTCCTGAGAAATCTGTATGCAGGTTAAGAAGCAACAGAACTGGATATGGAACAATGGACTGGTTCCAAATTGGGAAAGAAATACATCAAAGCCGTATATTGTCACCCTGCTTATTTAACTTATATGCAGAGTACATCATACTAAATGCTGGGCTGGACGAAGAACAAGCTGGAATCAAGATTGCCAGGAGAAATATCAATAACCTCAGATATGCAGATGACACCACCCATAGAGCAGAAAGTGAAGAGAAACTAAAGAGCCTCTTGATGCAAGTGAAAGAGGAGAGTGAAAATGTTGGCTTTAAACTCAACATTCAAAAAACTAAGATCATGGCATCCAGTCCCATCACTTCATGTCAAATATATGGGAAAACAATGGAAACAGTGATTATATTTTGGGGGGCTCCAAAGTCACTGCACATGGTGATTGCAGCCACTTGTAATTAAAAGACGCTTGCTGCTTGGAAGAAAAGCTATGACAAACCTGGACACCATATTAAAAAACAGAGACATTACTAGTCAAAGCTATGGGTTTGCCAGTAGTCATGTATGTATGTGAGAGTTGAACTATAAAGAAAGGTGAGCACCAGAGAATTGACACCTTTCAACTTTGATGTTGGAGAAGATTCTTGAGAGTCCCTTGGACTGCAAGGAGATCCACCCAGTCAATCCTAAAGGAAATCAATCCTGAATATTCATTGGAAGGACTGATGCTGAAGCTGAAACTCCAATACTTTGACCACCTGATGTGAGGAACTGACTCATTGGACAAGACCCCGATGCTGGAAAATATTGAAGGTGGGAGGAGAAGGGGATGACAGAGGATGAGATAGTTGGATGGCATCACCAACTCAATGGACATGAGTTTGAGCAAGCTCCAGGAGTTGGTGTTGGACAGGGATGCCTGGCATGGAGTAGTCCATGAGGTCACAAAGAGTGAGACACGGCTGTGAGACTGGAGTGAACTGATATTTTGAAAATCACTGTACCACCCAAAGCAACCTACAGATTCAATGCAATCCCTATCAGATTTAATGGCATTTTAAAAATTAATTTTATTTATTTATAATTAAAATATTTATTGAAATCTGGTAGATTTAAAATGTGTTATATTCAAGTGTACAGCAAATCTTTCAAATATATATATATATACACATCGAAACACATATCTGAATATGTTCATTATATGTCATATTGTCTGAATATATTGTTTCACTGTAAGTTGTCATAATGTATTGAAAATTTGCCACTATGAGCTGTGAATCATGCTGGGATTCTTGGCCTCCAGAAGAGAGGAATTCTATCTGGGTCCAGTGACATGGCTTGATTGCTCAGAACTTTTGTGTGATAAAGCTTTATTAAAGTATAAAAAAGATAAAGAAAGCTTCTGACACAGACATCAGACAGGGGCAGAAAGAGTGCTCCCTCACTAGTTTTAGCAAGAAGTTACATACTATTAGCAAGCTGCTAATTAGAGAAAAGGATATGTCTCAAAACTCAGAGAATGGCACCTCACTCACAACATGCATTTTGAAATAACATTGGCACAAGGTGAGTCATCCTGGGCCATAAAACAATCGACATGAATCTTGAAGAAAGGCAGATTTCCAAGCAAATACAGAACTTCATTAATATAGCTGAAGAGAACATTTCCATGAGTAAAACGTACTGGTCTGTTGAGCTGTTATTGGTTCTGAGTCTTAGGCAGAACTGACTTGAAGAAAGACTGAGTCTAAGGTAAATAATAGTTCATTAACACAACTTAAGAAAAACATTTCCATAAGAAAAACGCATTGGTTAGTTCACGGTTTGAGAAAAGTTAAGTTCAGGTGGAACCAGGTATCATCATGGCAACACAGAATTTTAAAATAAATCTCCTAGTATTACTCAGCCATTAAAAAGAATACATTTGAATCAGTTCTAATGAGGTGGATGAAACTGGAGCCTATTATACAGAGTGAAGTAAGCCAGAAAGAAAAACACCAATACAGTATACTAACGCATATATATGGAATTTAGAAAGATGGTAACAATAACCCTGTGTACGAGACAGCAAAAGAGACACTGATGTATAGAACAGTCTTATGGACTCTGTGAGAGAGGGAGAGGGTGGGAAGATTTGGGAGAATGGCATTGAAACATGTAAAATATCATGTATGAAATGAGTTGCCAGTCCAGGTTCGATGCACGATACTGGATGCTTGGGGCTGGTGCACTGGGACGACCCAGAGGGATGGTATGGGGAGGGAGGAGGGATCAGGATGGGGAACACGTGTATACCTGTGGTGGATTCATTTTGATATTTGGCAAAACTAATACAATTTTGTAAAGTTTAAAAATAAAATAAAATTAAAATAAAAGAAAATAAAATAAATCTCCTTTTAATTTTGTATAGAGAAGGGAAAAATGTCTGGCCCTTGTAGTTTGCTTCCTCCTGCTGCTTAAGAGAGAGATAAAAAAACATCTGACACTCGCACCCTAGCCTTCCTGCCTGTTACCCTTTCAATACTTGGTGTAATTCTCTGTTATATACAGTTTTTCACAGAACCAACACAAAAAATTTTACAATTTGTATGGAAGAACAAAAGACCCCAAATTACCAAACAACCTTGAGAAAGAAAATCAGAACTGGAAGAATTAGCTTTCTTGACCTCAGACTATATGACAAAGCTATGGTCATCAATACAGTATGGTGCTGGCACAAAGGCATAAATATAGACCAATGGAATAAGATAGAAAGCCCAAAGATTAACCTACAAACATATGGACACTTCATCTTTGATAAGGGATACAAGAATATACAATGGATAAAAGATCGTCTCCTCAATAAACGGTGCTGTGAAAACTAAAGAGCTACATGTAAAAGAATGAAATTAGAACATTTCCTAACACCATAAACAAAAATAAGCTCAAAATGGGTTAAAGACTTAAATATAAGGTCAGAAACTCTAAAAGTCTTAGAGGAAAACATAGGCAGTATACTCTTTGACAGAAATCACAGCAAGATCCTCTCTGACCCACCTCCTACAGTAATGGAAATAAAAGCAAAATTAGACAAATGGGACTTAAGTAAACTTAAAAGCTTTTGCACAGTAAAGGGAACTTTAAACAAGACGAAAAGAAAATCTTCAGAATGTGCCGGAAGCCGGTGAGAGACATTCCACTCATGACAAAGGTCATGAGGAAGGAGGCTCGGCATACGCAAAGGTGGGATCGAGCCTTGGGAGTGCCCCTGGATATTCTCGAGCATCTACCCCCAAAAAACCAGAGTCTGCCTACTTTATTGCTTTGTGCTCTCACCTCTGACTTTACTGGGGGCTGTCCCCCACCACCATCTCACTCTCTCTGTCAAAGAGTTAACTTACAGCTCCAATTAATAAAGTTCCTGGGCAATTAGGAGTGTTTAAATCCAAACCCCTCAGATGGCTGTCTAACTCGCCTGACAAGTTTACCCGGACACCTACAGCTATGCATACGATTGTTTACAGTCTCCCAGCCTCGAGAGGCACGGGAAGCTTAAGATATTCAAATAGCTTAGAGCCTCTCAGAGAGTTAGAAACTGTCAGAATAAAACTAGTAAAAGATTTCATTGATGAGCCAATGCTTGCTGCCAAGTTTCCACATCCCCTGTATTGTATCCTTGAATGTGTATTAATTAATATAGTTGGTATGTAGAAAAAATAAGTAGTGGCCTTGGTGTTAGTAACTTTAGACCCTTAAGGTAATAAATTCTTTCCTTTGTAAACCCATTACACATCCGCCCTATAGGAATGTAATTTTATCTTCGAAAGATGGCACCAAACCTTAAAATAATTACTCTTAGAGAAAATAAGTCTTTGTTGATAAGTCCTTGTCAAGAGTCATAAAATGTTAATAGGCCTTCTGGTCAGAAGATGATGTAAATCACCTAAACCATTTGTATATGATAAATTTGCAGGAAAGAAACCCTGGTTTTTGATAAGCATCAAAGACTGCTGACTTTGCATCCCCTATTATCCTCTATGTGTAACTTAGGGTATAAAAACCCCTGTTGAAAATAAAGCTATGGGCCTTGCTCGCCAAAGCTTGGTCTCCCCATGTCATTCTTCCCCTCAATTTTCAGCTGAGTGTCCATCTGGAGCGCGGATATCCTCTGCGACCATTTATTTGCCTGGGCTTCTAAGACCCACTCGAGAAGGTGTCTAAGGTGGGGCACCTTCCACTATTCGAGAGGGCGCCTGCGGCCTCCGTGGTCAGAGCTAACCTGGTGTCATGGGTTATATTGATTTTCCGCGTAAACCAAGCCACTCGGCTTCTTTTCTCCACTGAATTTTCCTACTGAGCTATCCTCTTTTTATTACTCTTTATATCTCTAATTAACATCTGAATAGGTCACCTAGCCATCTCTCCTTCGAATACCCTGGATCAGCCAGGGCTGGACCTCAGCAAGAATGGGAGAAAATAATTGCAAACAAAGCAACTGACAAAGAATTAATCTCCAAAATACATAAGCGACTCATGAAGATCAATATCAGAAAAAACAAACAATGCGACTCATGAAGATCAATATCAGAAAAACAATCAAATAAAAAAAAAAATGGCCAGAAGACCTAAACAAACATTTCTCCAAAGAAGACACACAAGAACAAACAATTCTAAAATTTGTAAGGAATCACAACAGAACCTGAATAGCCAAAACAATCTTGAGGAAGAAGAACAAAGCTGGAAGTACCATGCTGCCTGATTTCAAACTATGGTAAAAGTTAACAAAAGCAAAAATAAACATGTGGGACTACATTGAACTAAAAAGCTTCTTCACAGCAAAGGGAAGCAAAGGAAACCATAAAAAAATGAAAAAAAGCAACCTAATAAATGGAAAAATATTTGCAAATATGTTTGACAAATGTTTATTTTCCAAAATACATAAAGAACACAAATAACTAAAGAGCAAGAAGACAAAAACTCTGATTAGAAAATGGGTAGATAATCTAAATAATTATCTTTAAAAAGAGGTCATACAGATTTCCAAAATGCATATGAAAATATGCTCAGCATTACCAATTATTTTTGTTGTTCAGTCGCTATGTCCAACTCTTTGAGACCCCATGGACTGCAGCATGCCAAGTTCCCCTGTCCTTCACTATCTCAGATGGCTCAGATTCATGTACATTGAGTCAGGGACACTGTCTAAACATCTCATCCTCTGCCGCCTTCTCCTTTTCCCTTAAATTTTCCCAGCATTACAGTCTTTTCCAATGAGTTGGCCCTTTGCATCAGGTGTCCAAAATATTGGAGCTTTAGCTTCAGCATCAGGCCTTCCAATGAATATTCAAGGATAATTTCCTTTAGAATTGACTGGTTTGATCTCCTTGCAGTCCAAGAGAGTCTCAAGAGGCTTCTTGAGCACTGCAATTTGAAATAATCAAATTTGGCAATTCTTTGCCAAATCATCAAATTTGGCACTTCTTTGGCACTCAGGCTTCTTTATGGTCCAACTCTTTTTTTTAATTTACATTTATTTATTTTAATTAGAGGCTAATTACAATATTGTATTGGTTTTGCCATACATCAACATGAATCCGCCACGGGTGTACACATGTTCCCAATCCTGAACACCCCTCCCACCTCCCTACCCATACCATCCCTCTGGGTCATCCCAGTGCATCAGCCCCAAGCATCCCATATCCTGAAAGAAAAACACCAATACACTATGGTCCAACTCTTGCATCCATACATGAATATTGGAAAAACCATAGCTTTGACTATATGGACCTCTGTTGGCAAAGTGATGTCTTTGCTATTTAATACACTGTCTGTGTTTGTCATAGTTTTCCTTTCAAGGAATTAATGACTTTTAACTTCGTGAGTGCATTTACCATCCACAGTGATTGTGGAGCTCAAGAAAATAAAATATGTTACTGTTTCCACTGTTTCTCCTTCTATCTGCCATGAAGTGATGGGACCAGATGCCGTGATCTTAGTTTTTTGAATGTTGAGTTATATGTCAGGTTTTCCAATTCTCTTTCACACTCATGAACAGGCTCTTTAGCTACTCTTCACTTTCTCCCATTAGAGTGGTATCATTTGCATATCTGAGGTGGTTGATATTTCTCCCTGCAATCTTGATTTCGGGTTGTGATTCATCCAACCCAGAACTCTGCGTATAAGTTAAAGAAAACAGGGTGACCATATACAACATTGACATCAGTTCAGTTCAGTTCAGTCACTCAGTCGTGTCCGACTCTTTGTGACTCCATGAATCTCAGCACGCCAGGCCTCCCTGTCCATCACCAACTCCCAGAGTTCACTCAAAGTCACATCCATTGAGGCGGTGATGCCATCCAGCCATCTCATCCCCTGTCGTCCCCTTCTCCTTCTGCCCCCAATCCCTCCAAGCATCAGAGTCTTTTCCAATGAGTCAACTCTTCCCATGAGGTGCCCAAAGTACAAGAGTTTCAGCTTTAGCATCATTCCTTCCAAAGAAATCCCAGGGCTGATCTTCTTCAGAATGGGCTGGTTGGATCTCTTTGCAGTCCAAGGGACTCAAGAGTCTTCTCCAACACCACAGTTCAAAAGCATCAATTCTTCGGTGCTCAGCTTTCTTCACAGTCCAACTCTCACATCCATACATTACCAAGGGAAAAACCATAGCCTTGACTAGACGGGCCTTTGTTGGCAAAGTAATGTCTCTGCTTTTCAGTATGCTATCTAGGTTGGTCATAACTTTCCTTCCAAGGAGTAAGCGTCTTTTAATTTCATGGCTGCAATCACCATCTGCAGTGATTTTGGAGCCAAATAAATAAATAAATAAATTCTGACACTCTTTCCACTGTTTCCCCATCTATTTCCCATGAAGTGATGGGACCAGATGCCATGATCTTAGTTTTCTGAATGTTGAGCTTTAAGCCAACTTTTTCACTCTCCTCTTTCACTTTCATCAAGAGGCTCTTTAGTTCTTCTTCACTTTCTGCCATAAGGGTGGTGTCATCTGCATATCTGAGGTTATTGATATTTCTCCTGGCAATCTTGATTCCAGCTTGTGCTTCCTCCAGCCAAGCTTTCTCATGATGTACTCTGCATAGAAGTTAAATAAGCAGGGTGACAATATACAGCCTTTTCCTATTTGGAATATACTCCTTTTCCTATTTGGAACCAGTCTGTTGTTCCATGTCCAGTTCCAACTGTTACTTCCTGACCTGCATGCAGATTTCTCAAGAGGCAGGTCAGGTGGTCTGGTATTCCCATCTCTTGAAGAATTTTCCACAGTTTATTGTGATTCACACAGTCAAAGGCTTTGACATAGTCAATAAAGCAGAAATACATGTTTTTCTGGAACTCTCTTCCTTTTTCCATGATCCAGCGGATGTTGGTAATTTTATCTCTGGTTCCTCTTCCTTTTCTAAAACCAGTTTGAACATCTGGAAGTTCACGGTTCACATATTGCTGAAGCCTGGCTTGGAGAATTTTGAGCATTACTTTACTAGCCTGTGATATGAGTGCAATTGTGTGGTAGTTTGAGCATTCTTTGGCAATGTCTTTCTTTGTGATTGGAATGAAAAGTGACCTTTTCCAGTCCTGTGGATATTTTCTGGCATATTGAGTGCAGCACATTCACAGCATCATCTTTTAGGGGCTGGAGGTTGTAGGAAATGAAAGGATATTGGTCAAATGTTATAAACTTCTAGTTAAAAGATGAATAAATACTGCAGGTCTAATATTCAGTTTTCATTCCAATCCCAAAGAAAGGCAATGCCAAAGAATGCTCAAACTACAGCACAATTGCACTCATCTCACACGCTAGTAAAGTAATGCTCAAAATTCTCCAAGTCAGGCTTCAGCAATATGTGAACCGTGAACTTCCAGAAGTTCAAGCTGGTTTTAGAAAAGGCAGAGGAGCCAGAGACCAAATTGCCAATATCCACTGGATCATGGAAAAAGCAAGAGAGTTCCAGAAAAACATCTATTTCTGCTTTATTGACTATGCCAAAGCCTTTGACTGTGTGAATCACAATAAACTGTGGAAAATTCTTCAAGAGATGGGAATACCAGACCACCTGACCTGTCTCTTGAGAAATCTGTATACAGGTCAGGAAGCAACAGTTAGAACTGGACATGGAACAACAGACTGGTTCCAAATAGGAAAAGGAGTACATCAAAGCTGTATATTGTCACCCTGCTTATTTAACTTCTGTGCAGAGTACATGATGAGAAACGCTGGACTGGAAGAAACACAAGCTGGAATCAAGATTGCTGGGAGAAATATCAATAACCTCAGATATGCAGATGACACCACCCTTATGGCAGAAAGTGAAGAGGAACTAAAAAGCCTCTTGATGAAAGTGAAAGTGGAGAGTGAAAAAGGTGGCTTAAAGCTCAACATTCAGAAAACGAAGATCATGGCATCTGGTCCCATCACTTCATGGGAAATAGATGGGGAAACAGTGGAAAGAGTGTCAGAATTTATTTATTTATTTATTTGGCTCCAAAATCACTGCAGATGGTGATTGCAGCCATGAAATTAAAAGACGCTTACTCCTTGGAAGGAAAGTTATGATCAACCTAGATAGCATATTCAAAAGCAGAAACATTACTTTGCCAACAAAGGTCCGTCTAGTCAAGGCTATGGTTTTTCCAGCGGTAATGTATGGATGTGAGAGTTGGACTGGGAAGAAAGCTGAGCGCCAAAGATTTGATGCTTTTGAACTGTGGTGTTGGAGAAGACTCTTGAGAGTCCCTTGGACTACAAGGAGATCCAACCAGTCCATTCTGAAGGAGATCAGCCCTGGGATTTCTTTGGAAGGAATGATGCTAAAGCTGAAACTCCAGTACTTTGGCCACCTCATGTGAATTGTTGACTCATTGGAAAGACTCTGATGCTGGGAGGGATTGGGGGCAGGAGAAGAAGGGGACGACAGGGGATGAGATGGCTGGATGGCATCACTGACTCAATGAATGTGAGTCTCAGTGAACTCTGGGAGTAGGTGATAGACAGGGAAGACTGGCGTGCTGTGGTTCATGGGGTCGCAAAGAGTCGGACACGACTGAGCGACTGAACTGAACTGAACTGAATATTCAGCCTGGTGTCTGTAGTTAATAACACTGCATTATACTTCAAAATTGCTAAGAGATTTTCTTAAATGTTCTCTTTTTCAAAAATCTGATTATTTGAAATAATGGATATATCAACTGACCTTATTCTTGGAATCATTTCACAATAAATACGTGTATTGACTTCTCATGCTGTGAACCTTAAATTTACACAATGTGATGTGTCAATTATAGCTCAATAAGCCTGAGATTGGTGAAGGAGAAGAGAGGAGAAATCTTGCGGCAAACATTGTAAGATTCTATTAAAAGGATAGTAACAAAACACATTTGAAGAGGGTCACAACATTTGAATAACACATCAAGTATATATCATTTTGCTTATTTTAACCTTCTTTAACTACTCATATGGAGTTTACTGTTATAATTTAATCATTAGCATTCTTCCTTGAAGCTTCATAAAAACATGTTACAGAGAAAATAATTAGGGAATGGGAAAATAATCCAAAAAATATATGAATGAAGAAATGTTTAAATGTCCATAAAATTAATGACAAAACACAACACAACACGGTATTTTGTTTATGGACTATGCTAAATGTTTTCATTATATAAAATATGCTTTATATTTCAATATGTGAGTGTATTAAGTAGGTACTGATATGAACTGAGAGAAGCTTGCATGCTAATAACCACTAAGGACTTTGTTTGAAAGGGAATACAAATAAGATGTGCACTCTACACAGATTGAGTCTTTCAGGGCCAAGGACAGTGTGTGGAGTTATGAAAACAGAGATCTTCCTCTCTATACATATCTCTGCACATATTGCTTAATCAAACATTTGTTGACCTTGTCTGTGGTTCACAAGAATCATTGTGCAGCTGAAAACTACAAACTGTAGTCAAAACGTTTGAAAATGGTTATGGTTACTTTGAAACCTCAGTTGCATAAAAAATTTAGGAGCATTCTGACCCCTAGTGGAGATAGAGAAGAATGCCACCAAGTCTCTCCAATAAAGGAGTTTAGGTACGAGCCATATAAAAAGTATCCAATGATGAAAAGAGTCCTCACAAATGTAATTGAGTTTTACAGGAGCTAATGCAAACATTATTTTAAAGGTGGTTCAGTGCTGAGGGCAAAATGTTTTAGGCATCCTGTGGCCAGAGGAGCCTGCTGGGCTGCTGTCCATGGGGTCACACAGAATCGGACACGACTGAAGTGACTTAGCACGTGTGCATGCTTTGGAGAAGGAGATGGCAACCCACTCCAGTATTCTTGCCTGGAGAATCCCAGGGACAGAGGAGCCTGGCGGGCTGCCATCTATGGGGTCGCACAGAGTCGGACATGACTGAAGCGACTTAGCAGCAGCAGCAATGAAGAAGCAACAGGCATCTCATTCTTTGGTTAATGTCTGAGAACTCTGGTACAAGCAGGCAAAGTTTTGAGAAATGACCTTCAGTCAAAGTTACATCACTGATTGAAAGAAGGCAAAAATTATTCTTCCTCATAGTCTCCTATAGATATGAGTCAGCGATGACAGATATTACCCAGTTTCCCATGAGTCTAAGCCAAGTTGCAGAAAAAGAGACAGGTGAGTATCAGCTTGGTCTAATCTGTGGATCATTGGCACCCAGGGAACATGTGGAAAGAAACCAAAGTATCACTTTTCCTTGAAAAGTTCTTAATATAAGACAGTTCTGGGGATGTAGGCAAAAAGACTAACAAAATAGAATAGACCAAAAGGAGACATTCATATGAGAAAACTTCATTTGTGGCAGAGATGTTCTTTGTCCATTAATGATTCTTGGCCAATTGGATAGCCATATAGTAAAAAATAAATATTTGAATCTTGACTTCTGTTATGAATATATGCAAAGTCCATCCCTAGGGGGTTAACAAAGAGAATGTATTTATGACCTTGTGGGTAAGCAGTGAACATGTAGGTGCATTTACCAATAATTGTTTTAATATCCTTGTCTACCATCTGTGTTATTTTGGCGGCTGTTTCTGTTGATCGATTTTTCTCCTCATATGGGTTGTATTTTCCTGCTTCTTTGCACGCCTGGTGCTACTTGATTTGATACCAGACATTGCAAATTTTACGTTGTTGGATGCTGATTTTTTTCCCCATTTTTAAAAAACCTTTGAATCAGTTCTAATGAGGTGGATGAAACTGGAGCCTATTATACAGAGTGAAGTAAGCCAGAAAGAAAAACACCAATACAGTATACTAACACATATATATGGAATTTAGAAAGATGGTAACAATAACCCTGTGTACGAGACAGCAAAAGAGACACTGATGTATAGAACAGTCTTATGGACTCTGTGGGAGAGGGAGAGGGTGGGAAGATTTGGGAGAATGGCATTGAAACATGTAAAATATCATGTATGAAATGAGTTGCCAGTCCAGGTTCGATGCACGATACTGGATGCTTGGGGCTGGTGCACTGGGACGACCCAGAGGGATGGAATGGGGAGGGAGGAGGGAGGAGGGTTCAGGATGGGGAACACATGTATACCTGTGGCGGATTCATTTTGATATTTGGCAAATCTAATACAGTTATGTAAAGTTTAAAAATAAAATAAAATTAAAAAAAAAAAAACCTTTGATCTCCAATACAATTAAGATATTTGAAAACAATTTGATCATTTCAAGGTTTGCTTTTAAAAGTTTTTAGATGATATGAGAGCTACAAAAATATTTTGATTTAGGGCTGATCTGTCCTGTGTTTTGAGGTAATATACTTTTGAATACTCTGTCTGATGTCCTACTCATTAAGAGATTTCTTGACTTTGGTTTTTGGAAATGTGAACTCTTCACAACCCTGTATAAGCATCAAGAATTGTTCTGCCTACTCATTTCTAATAGTCTGATGGTAGTTTCTTCATACACATGATCAGAACTCAGTCGAAGATGGGAGAGGCCTCTGAAGATCTCCAGAGCTCTCACTCTGTGCAGACTTTTCCTCACTAGTGCTATGCCCTTTATAACAATTTCTGTTTAGTTTCTCAGTAGTGTCCGACCTTTGTGACCCCATGGACTGCTGCACGCCAGGCTTCCCTGTCCATGACCCATTCCTGGAGCTTGCTCAAACTCATGTCCATTGAGTCAGTGATGCAATCCATCCTCTGTTGTCCCCTTCTCCTGGCTTCAATCTTTCCCAGAATCAGGGTCTTTACCAATGAGTTAGTTCTTCACAGCAGGTGGCCAAAGTATTGGAACTTGAGCTTCAGCAACAGTCCTTCCAATGAATATTCAGGACTGATTTCTTTTATGATTGACTGGTTTGATCTCCTTGCAATCCAAGGACTCTCAAGAGTCTTCTGCAACACCACAGTTCAAAACCATCAGTTCTTCAGTGCTCAGCTTTCTTTATGGTCTAACATCCGTACATGACTACTGGAGAAACCATAGCTTTGACTGGGTGGATGTTTGTCGGCAAAGTAATGCCTCTGCTTTTTAATATGCTGTCTAGCTTGGTCATTGCTTTTCTTCCAAGGAGTAAGCCTCTTTTAATTTCATGATTGCAGTCACCATCTGCAGTGATTTTGGAACCCCCCCAAAATAAAGTCTGGCACTGTTTCTATTGTTTCCCCATTTATCTGACATGAAGTGATGGAACCAGATCTTTGTTTTTTGAATGCTGAGTTTTAACCAAGCTTTTTCACTCTCCTCTTTCACTTTCATCAAGAGGCTCTTTAGTTCCTCTTAACTTTCTGCTATAAGGGTGGTGTCATCTGAATATCCTAGGTTATTGACATCTCTCCCAGCAATCTTGATTCCAGCTTGTGCTTCATCTAGCCCAGCACTTCACATGAAGTACTCTGCATACAAGTTAAATAAGCAGGGTAACAATGTATAGTGTTGATGTACTCCTTTTCCAATTTGAAACTTGTCTGTTGTTCAATATTCAGTTTTAACTATTGCTTTTTGACAGGCATACAGATTTCTCAGGAGGCCAGTAAGGTGGTCTGATATTTCCATCTCTTTAAGAATTTTCCAGAGTTTGTTGTGATCCACATAGTCAAAAGCTTTGGTGTAGTCAATAAAACAGAAGTAGATGTTTTTCTGGAATTCTTTTGCTTTTTCTATGATCCAACCAATGTTGGCAATTTGATCTCTGGTTCCTCTGCCTTTCCTAAATCCAGCTTGAAAATCTGGAAGTTCTCAGTTCACATACTGTTGAAGCCTGGTTTTGGGAATTTTGAGCATCACTTTGCTAGTGTGTGAGTCGAGTGCAATTGTAGAGTAGTTTGAGCATTCTTTGGCATTGCCTTTCTTTGGGATTGGAATGAAAACTGACCTTTTCCAGTCCTGTGGCCACTGATGAGTTTCCCAAATTTGTTGTCATATTTAGTGCAGCACTTTAACAGCATCATCTTTTAGGATTTGAAATAGCTCAACTGGAATTCCATCACCTCCACTAGCTTTTTTCTATTATTTCCCTCTATTTCTTTGCATTGATCTCTTAGGCCTCTTCACTTTGACCACCTTAAATCCTCTGCTCTGTTGCCTCAACTGAGTGAGAATATCAGACTGTTTGGATTCTTGCCTTCTGTATTATATACTGAAGACTTTTCCTGCAGCATGCTAGGGCAATTGTAGGGCTTACTATTGTTTTCCTAGTCTCAGGGACTGTGTGAGGCCTTGTCCAATGTTTAAAAATAATTGTTTCATATATTTTTGTATGTTTTTTATCCAGTTTTACTGAGAAATAATACATCCTTGTATAAATTTAGGGTGTGCAGCATGATAGCTTTATTTACATATATTATTAAATATTTACAACAATACATTCCCCTAACATTGATTTTTTTCATATAGATACAATAAAAAGAAAGAAGAAAACAAATAAAGGAAAAAATTTTCTTTTGATGAGAACTCTTAGGATTTGCTAATTGAACAACATTCCTATATATCAACTGTAGTGCTAATTACGGTCATGAAGTTGTACATTAAATTTCTAATATTTATTTATCTTATAACTCAAAATTTATACTTTCTAAACACCTTTCTCTGATTATCCCTTCCCTTACTCTCCACCTCTGGTAATAGCAAGTCTGATCTCTTTATCTTGAGTGTTTTTTTTTTTATATCACATATAAGTGAGATCCTACTATTTGTCTTTCTATGCCTGACATTTCATGTAGCATAATGTCTGCAAGATCTATTCATATTGTTGCAAATGGCAGAAATTATCTTTTTTATGGATAAATAATATTCCATTGTGTACTACAAATACTCTATCTATTCATTCATTCATGGACATTTAGATTGCATCCATGTCATGCCTATAGTAAACAATGGTACTATGATCATGGAGTACATATTTCTTTTTCAGTTAGTGTTTTCTTTCCCTTTGGATATATTCCCAGAAATGAAATTATTGGATCATATATGTTAGTTCTATTTTTTAGTTTTTCATATTCCTCCATACTATTTTCCACATCTTTCCACATCCACGTCTTCTCTTCCCATCTTTTCCTGCATTTGTTGTCTCATTTTTTCTTGCAGTTCTGTTGAGATGCAATTGACATATAGCAGTGTGTAAGTTTAAGGTATACAACATAATTATTTGATGTGTATATCATGAAATGATTACCACAATAAGCATGTCCATCATCTCACACTAAAACAAAATTTTAAAAAGAGAAAAAAAGTTCTTTTCCTTGTGTGAGGACTCAAGATTTCTTCTACAACTTTCATATGTAAAACAGTGTTAGTAATATTTATCATATTGTACATTATATCCCTATTACTTATTTATCATATAAATAGACGTTTATACTTTTTAACTACCTTCATGCAATTCCCTTCACCCACCCCCAGCCTCCGGTGGCCACAAATCTGATTCCTTTTTGTATGAGTTTGTTTGCTTGCATTTGAGCTATCATTAAACTACAACACTATGTTAGTTCCTGGTTAAAAATACAAAACAAAACATAGTGATTTGATACTTCTATACATTACAAAATGACCACCACTAAAGTCTAATTACCACCTGTCACTATACAAAGGTATTATATAATTACTGACATATTCCCTACACTGTGAATTTTATACCTGTGATTCATTTAGTTTGTAACTGAAAATTTGTACCTTAGTCTCCTTCACCTATTTATTTCCTCTTACCATCATCCTGCCCTATTTGTTCTCTGTATTTGTGATTATTTTTCAGTTATGTTTACTTTTATCAGATACCATACATAATTGACATATTATACCATTTGTATTTCTCTGTCTGACTTATTTCACAGAGCATAATACGCTGTACATCTGTCCATGTCTTCAGAAATGGAAAGATTTCATTATTTTTCATGGCTAAGAAATATTCCATTTCAGATACATACCACTTGTTCTTTATACATTTATCTATTAATGGACATTTATGTTGCATCTGTATCTTGGTTGTTGTAAGTAATTCTGCAACTTACATAGGGGTGCATATACTTTTTCAAATTAGTTTTTTCACTTTATTTGGATAAATATCCAGAATTGATGAATCACATTTTATCTCTGTTTTGAATTCTGTGAGGAATCTCCATACTATTTTCCAAAGTGGTTGCTAGCACCCATTTAAATTTCCACCAGCAGTATATGAGGATTTCTCTTTCTGTACATCCTTGTCAACACATATTCAGTTAAGTTCAGTCACTCAGTTGTGTCCAATTCTTTGGGACCCTAGGATTGCAAAATGCCAGGCCTCCCATCCATCACCAACTTATAGAGTTTATTCAAATTCATGTCCGTTAGTTGGTGATGCCATTTAACCATCTCATTCTCTGTCGTGCCCTTCTCTTTCCACCATCAATCTTTCCCTGAATCAGGGTCTGTTCAAATAAGTCAGTTCTTCACATCAGGTGGCCAAAGTATTGGAGTTTCAGCTTCAACCTCAGTCCTTCAAATGAATATTCAGGACCGATTTCCTTTAGGATTGACTGGTTGGATCTCCTTGCAGTCCAAGGGACTCTCAAGAGTCTTCTCCAACACCACGGTTCAAAAGCATCAATTCTTTGGCGCTCAGCTTTCTTTATAGTCCAACTCTCACATCCATATATGACTACTGGAAATACCATTGCCTTGACTATACGGACCTTTGTTGACAAAGTAATGTCTCTGCTTTTTAATATGCTATCTAGTTTGGTCATAACTTTTCTTCCAAGGAGTAAACATCTTTTAATTTCATGGCTGCAGTCACCACCTGCAGTGATTTTGGAGCCCAAAAAATAAAGTCTGACACTGTTTCCTCTGTTTCCCCATCAATTTGCCATGAAGTGATGGGACCAGATGCCATGATCTTAGTTTTCTGAATGTTGAGTTTTAAGCCAACTTTTTAACTCTCCTCTTTCACTTTCATTAAGAGGCTCTTTAGTTCTTCTTCACTTTCTGCCATAAGGGTGGTGTCATCTGCATATCTGAGATTATTGATATTTCTCCCGGCAATCTTGATTCCAGCTTGTGCTTTCTCCAGCCCAGTGTTTCTCATGATGTCCTCTGCATATAAGTTAAATAAACAGGGTGACAATATGCAGCCTTGACATACTCCTTTTCCTATTTGGAACCAGTCTGTTGTTCCATAGCCAGTTCTAACTGTTGCTTCCTGACCTGCATACAGATTTCTCAGGAGGCATGTCAGGTGGTTTGGTATTCCCATCTCTTTAAGAATTTTCCAGAGTTTGCTGTGGTTCACATAGTCAAAGGCTTTGGCATAGTCAACAAAGCAGAAATAGATGTTTTTCTGGAACTCTCGCTTTTTTGATGATCCAGTGGATGTTGGCAATTTGATCTCTGGTTCTTCTGTCTTTTCTAAATCCAGCTTGAACATCTGGAAGTTCATGGTTCACCTATTGCTGAAGCCTGGCTTGGAGAATTTTGAGTACTACTTTACTAGCATGTGAGATGAGTGCAATTGTGTGGTAGTTTGAGCATTCTTTTTTTTTTTTTTTTTTTTGGTTTTCTTTTAATATAAATTTATTTATTTTAATTGGAGGTTAATTACTTTACAATATTGTTTTGGTTTTGCCATTCTTTGGCATTTTCCTTTCTTTGGGACTGGAATGAAAACTGAAATTTTCCAGTTCTGTGGCCACTGCTGAGATTTCCTGATTTGCTGGCACTTTCACAGAATCATCTTTTAGGATTCAAAATAACTCAACTGGAATTACATCACCTCTATTAGCTTTGTTCATAGTGATGCTTCCTAAGGCCCACTTGACTTCACATTCCAGGATGTCTGGTTTGAGGTTGGTGATCACACCATCGTGATTATCTGGGTGATGAAGATCTTTTTAGTATAGTTCTTCTGTGTATTCTTGCCACCTGTTCTAAATATCTTCTGCTTCTGTTAGGTCCATACCATTATTGTTCTTTATTGTGCCCATCTTTGCATGAAATATTCCCTTGGGATCTCTAATTTTCTTGAAGAGATTTCTCGCCTTTACCATTCTGTTGTTTTCCTCTATTTCTTTGTATTGATCACTGAAGAAGGCTTTTTTATCTCTCTTTGTTATTCTTTGGAACTCTGCATTCAGATGCTTATATCTTTCCTTTTCTCCTTTTCTTTTTGCTTCCCTTCTTTTCACAGCTATTTCTAAGGCCTCCTCAGACAACCATTTTGCCTTTTTCCGTGTCTTTTCCTTGGGGATGGTCTTGATCCCTGACTCCTGTATAATGTCACAAACCTCCAAACATAGCTCTTCAGGCACTCTATCAGATCTAATTCCTTGAATCTGTTTCTCACTTTCACTGTATAATCATAAGAGATTTGATTTAGGTCATACCTGAATTATCTAGTGGTTTTCCCTACTTTCTTCAATTTAAAACTGAATTTGGCAATAAGGAGTTCATGGTCTGTGCCATAGTCAGCTCCCAGTCTTGTTTTTTGCTGACTATATAGAACTGCTGCTGCTGCTGCTGCTGCTGCTGCTAAGTCGCTTCAGTCATGTCCGATTCTGTGTGACCCCATACACGGCAGCCCACCAGGCTCTGCCGGCCCTAGGATTCTCCAGGCAAGAACACTGGAGTGGGTTGCCATTTCCTTCTCCAGTGCATAAAAGTGAAAAGTGAAAAGTGAAAGTGAAGTCGCTCAGTCGTGTCTGACTCCTAGTGACCCCATAGACTGCAGCCTACCAGGCTCCTCCATCCATGGGATTTGCCAGGCAAGAGTACTGGAGTGGGTGGCCATTGCCATCTTTGTTATACATCTTCTAATATCTTGTTATATGTTGTCTTTTTGATAACATCCATTATGAGAGGTGTAATTCGATATCTCATTGTGGTATTTATTTACATTTCCCTGATGATTAATGACTTTGAATATCTTTTCATGTACCTGTCAGCCATCTGTGTACTTTCTTTGTAAAAATGCCAATTTAGGTCCTCTGCCCATTTTTAAAAAATTGAATTATTTGATGTTGAGTTGTATAAGTTCTTTGTATAGTGTGGATATTAGTCCCTTATCAGTTATATGGTTCAACAATATTTTCTCCCAGTCAACAGGCCATCTTTTGTTTGGTTGATTGTTTGTGTCACTGTGCAAAACTTTATAGTTTGATGCAGCTTTTATATGTTTATTTTTCCTATGTTTATATGTTTATTTTCCTATTTTTATTTTTCCCTTGCCTGAGGAGACACATAAAAAATAGACAATACTAAGATCAATGTAAAAGACATACTGCCCATATTTTCTTGTAGAAGTTTAAAGGTTTGGGGTCTTATATTTAAGTCTTTAATCCAATTTGCATTTATTTTTGTATATGGTGTGAGAAAGCTGTACAGACCGATTCATTTACATATAGCTATCCAGTTTTCCTAGCACCATTGTTTGAAGAGGCTGTGTCCTCCTCATTGTAAATTCTCACCTTCTTTATTGTAGATTCAGTTCAGTTAAGTTCAGTTGCTCAGTCATCTCCGACTCTTTGCGACCCCATGAATCACAGCATGCCAGGCCACACTGTCCATCACCAACTCCTGGAGTTCACTCAGACTCACGTCCATTGAGTCAGTGATGCCATCCAGCCATCTCATCCTCTGTCGTCCCCTTCTCCTCCTGCCCCCAATCCCTCCCAGCATCAGTCTTTTCCAATGAGTCAACTCTTCGCATGAGGTGGCCAAAGTACTGGAGTTTCAGCTTTGCATCATTCCTTCCAAAGAAATCCCAGAGCTGATCTCCTTCAGAACGGACTGGTTGGATCTCCTTGCAGTCCAAGGGACTCTCAAGACTCTTCTCCAGCACCACAATTCAAAAGCATCAATTCTTCGGCATTCAGCCTTCTTCACAGTCCAACTCTCACATCCATACATGACCACAGGAAAAACCATAGCCTTGACTAGACAAACCTTTGTTGGCAGAGTAATGTCTCTGCTTTTCAATATGCGGTCTAGGTGGATCATAACTTTCCTTCCAAGGAGTAAGCATCTTTTAATTTCATGGCTGCATTCACCATCTGCAGTGATTTTGGAGCCCAGAAAAATAAAGTCTGACACTGTTTCCACTGTTTCCCCATCTATTTCCCATGAAGTGATGGGACCAGATGCCATGATCTTCGTTTGCTGAATGTTGAGCTTTAAGCCACCTTTTTCACTCTCCACTTTCACTTTCATCAAGAGGCTTTTTAGTTCCTCTTCACTTTCTGCCATAAGGGTGGTGTCATCTGCATATCTGAGGTTATTGATATTTCTCCCAGCAATCTTGATTCCAGCTTGTGTTTCTTCCAGTCCAGCATTTCTCATCATGTACTCTGCATAGAAGTTAAATAAGCAGGGTGACAATATACAGCCTTGACGTACTCCTTTTCCTATTTGGAACCAGTCTGTTGTTCCATGTCCAGTTCTAACTGTTGCTTCCTGACCTGCATACAAATTTCTCAAGAGGCAGATCAGGTGGTCTGGTATTCCCATCTCTTGAAGAATTTTCCACAGTTTATTGTGATCCACACAGTCAAAGGCTTTGGCATAGTCAATAAAGCAGAAATAGATGTTTTTCTGGAACTCTCTTGCTTTTTCCATGATCCAGTGGATGTTGACAATTTGGTCTCTGGTTCCTCTGCCTTTTCTAAAACCAGCTTGAACATCTGGAAGTTCAGGGTTCACATATTGCTGAAGCCTGGCTTGAAAAATTTTGAGCATTACTTTACTAGCATGTGAGATGAGTGCAATTGTGCAGTGGTTTGAGCATTCTTTGGCATTGCCTTTCTTTGGAATTGGAATGAAAACTGACCTTTTCCAGTCCTGGGGCCACTGCTGAGTTTTCCAAATTTGCTGGCATATTGAGTGCAGCACTTTCACAGCATTGTCTTTTAGGATTCAAAATAGCTCAACTGGATTTCCATCACCTCCACTAGCTTTGTTTGTAGTGATGCTTTCTAAGGCCCACTTGACTTCACATTTCAGGATATCTGGCTCTAGGTCAGTGATCACACCATCATGATTATCTGGGTCATGAAGATCTTTTTTGTACAGTTCTTCTGTGTATTCTTGCCACCTGTTCTTAATATCTTCTGCTTCTGTTAGGTCCATACCATTTCTGTCCTTTATCGAGGCCATCTTTGCATGAAATATTCCTTTGGTATCTCTAATTTTCTTGAAGAGGTATCTAGTCTTTCCCATTCTGTTGTTTTCCTCTATTTCTTTGCATTGATCGCTGAAGAAGGCTTTCTTAAGTCTTCTTGCTATTCTTTGGAACTCTGCATTCCGATGCTTATACCTTTCCTTTCCTCCTTTGTTTTTGCTTCTCTTCTTTTCACAGCTATTTGTAAGGTCTCCCCAGACAGCAATTTTGTTTTTTTTTGCATTTCTTTTCCATGGGGATGGTCTTGATCCCTGTCTCCTCTACAATTATTATAGATTACTTTTCCATAAAAGTGTGTTATTTCTGAGTTCTCTCTTCTGTTCCATTGACCTATGTTTCTGTTTTTATACAAGTACTGTACTGATACTGTAGGTTTGTAGTATATAGTTTGAAATCAGGAAACATGATGTTTCATCATCAATTTAATTTTTAACTGTTCTGCCATACAACAACAGGAATCAGGCATACGTATACATATGTCTCCTCCCTCATGAACTTTCCTCCCACTCCTCACCCCATCACACCCTTCTAGGTTGTTACAGATTACTGGGTTCATCTCCCTTTGTTATACAGAAATTCCAACTACCTATTTTACATATTATAATATATATGTTTCAATGGTCCTATCTTAATTTGCCCCATCTTGACCTTCCCCTGCTATGTCCACAAGTATGTTCTCTGTATCTGTGTCTCTATTCCTGCCCTGCAAATGGGTTTATCAGTAACATTTTTATATGATATATATATACATATATATATATGTGTATACACACACATATTGTTATGTAATTTTTTTCTTTGACTTACTTCACTCTGTATAATAGGCTCTAGTTTCATCCATCTCACTAGAACAAACTCACATTCACTCCTTTTTATGTCTGACTGATATGTCATTTATACATGTACCCCAACTTCTTTATCCATTTATCTGTTGATGGACATCTAGGTTGCTACCATGTCCTAGCTATTGTAAATAGTACATAGTACAGCAATGAACATTGAGGGTACATGTGACTTTTTGAATTGCAGCCATGGAATTAGAAGAGGATTGCTTCTTGGCAGGAAAATTCTGACAAACCTAGACAGTATATTATAAAGCAAAGACATCATTTGCTGTCAAAAGCCCATATGTCAAGGTTATGGTCTTTCCAGTAGTCACATATGGTTGTGAAAGTTGGACAATAAAGAAGGCAGGGCACGAAAGAGTTGATTCTTTTGAGCTATGATGCTGAGGAAGACTCTTAAGAGTCCCTTAGACAGCAAGGAGATCAAACCATGTTAAAGAAAATGTTAAATGTTTCCTTAATGTTAAAGGAAACCCTGAATACTCATTGGAAGGACTGATGCTAAAGTTGAAGCTCCAAGACTGACCACCTGATGGGAACAGCTGACTCATTGGAAAAGACCCTTGGAAAGATTAAAGGCAGAAGGAGAATAGGGTGACAGAAGATGAGATGGTTGTTTAGCATCACTGATACAGTGGACATTAACTTGGGCAAACTCTAGGAGATGGTGAGGGACAGGGAGGCCTGGCGTGCTGCAGTCCATGAGGTCATGAAAAGTCAGGTATGACATAGTGACTGAACAACAACAAGGGTACAGGTTCAGTAGTGGGATTTCTGGGCCATATGGTAGTTTTGAGCTTCCCAGGTGATGCTAGTGGTAAAAAACCTGCATGCCAATACAGAAGAGAAGTGAGTTTGATCCCTGGGTAGGGAAGATCCCCTGGAGGAGGACATGGCAAACCACCCCAGTATTCTTGCCTGGAGAATCCCATGGACAGAGAAGCATGGCAGGATAGAGTCCATAAGGTCACAAAGAGACAAAACTGAAGCAATTTATAATGCATGCACATTACAACCCATTGTGCAAAAGGATTCCCTTTACTCCACATCCTCTCCAGCATTTATTGTTTATAGCTTTTTATTTATTTATTTATTTACTTACTTTACAATATTGTATTGGTTTTGCCATACATCAACATGCATCCGGCATGGGTGTACACGTGTTCCCCATCCTGAACCCCCCTCCTATCTCCCTCCCCATACCATCCCTCTGGTTCATCCCAGTGCTCCAGCCCCAAGCCTCCTGTATCCTGCATCAAACCTGGACTGGTGATTCGCTTCTTATATGATATTGTACATGTTTTAATGCCATTCTCCCAAATCATCCCCCCTCCCTCTCCCACAGAGTCCAAAAGGCTGTTCTATACATCTGTTTCTCTTTTGCTGTCTTGCATACAGGGTTGTCATTACCATCTTTCTAAATTCCATATATATGTGTTAGTATACTGTATTGGTGTTTTTCTTTCTGGCTTACTTCACTCTGAATAATAGGCTCCAGTTTCATCCACCTCATTAGAACTGATTCAAATGAATTCTTTTTAATGGCTGAGTAATACTCCATTGTGTACATGTACCACAGCTTTCTCATCCATTCATCTGCTGATGGACATCTAGGCTGCTTCCATGTCCTGGCTATTATAAACAGTGCTGTGATGAACATTGGGGTACACGTGTCTCTTTCAATTCTGGTTTCCTTGGTGTGTATGCCCAGCAGTGGGATTGCTGGGTCGTATGGCAGTTCTATTTCAAGTTTTTTAAGGAATCTCCATACTGTTCTCTAGAATAGCCAAAGCAATCTTGAGAAAGAAGAATGGAACTGGAGGAGCCTGACTTCAGGCTGTACTACAAAGCCACAGTCATCAAGGCAGTATGGTACTGGCACAAAGACAGAAATATAGATCAATGGAACAAAATAGAAAGCCCAGAGATAAACCCACACACGTATGGATACCTTATCTTTGACAAAAGGAAGCAAGAATATACAATGGAGAAAAGACAATCTCTTTAACAAGTGGTGCTGGGAAAACTGGTCAACCAATTGTAAAAGAATGAAACTAGAAAACTTTCTCACACCATACACAAAAATAAACTCAAAATGTATTAAAGATCTAAACATAAGACCAGAAACTGTAAAACTCTTAGAGGAGAACATAGGCAAAACACTCTCTGACATACATCACAGCAGGCTCCTCTATGACCCACCTCCAAGAATATTGGAAATAAAAGCAAAAATAAACAAATGGGATATAATTAAAATTAAAAACGTCTGCACAACAAAAGACACTATAAGCAATGTGAAAAGATAGCTTTCAGAATGGGAGAAAATAATAGCAAATGAAGCAACTGACAAACAACTAATCTCAAAAATACACAAGCAACTCCTGCAGCTCAATTCCAGAAAAATAACCGACCCAATCAAAAAATGGGCCAAAGAACTAAACAGATATTTCTCCAAAGAAGACATACAGATAGCTAACAAACACATGAAAAGATGTTCAACATCACCCATTATCAGAGAAATGCAAATCAAAACCACAATGAGGTACCATTTCATGCCAGTCAGAATGGCTGCGATCCAAAAGTCTACAAGCAATAAATGCTGGAGAGGGTGTGAAGAAAAGGGAACCCTCTTACACTGTTGGTGGGAATGCAAACTAGTACAGCCACTATTTTTTATAGCTTTTTGATGATGGTGATTTTGACAGATGTGAGATGATACCTTATTGTATTTCGATTTGCATTTCTCTCATAATGAACAATGTTGAGCATTTTTTCCTGTGTTTATTGGACATTTGTATGTCTTTTTTGGAGAAATGTCTGTTCAATTTTTCTGCATTGTTTTTTTTTTAGTTTTTCATTCTTTTTTAAAAAAATTTATTGGAATATAGTTGATTTACAATTTTGTACTTTCAGGTGTACAGCAAAGTGAGTAATTTATACATATACATATATCCCCTCTTTTTAAGATTCTTTTTCCCATGTAGGTAATTAAAATGTATTGAGTAGAACTCTCTGTGCTATAGAGTAGGTCCTTATTAGTTATCTATTTTATATAGTAGTGCACGTATAGCAATAGGAACTTTTTTTTAAACCACCTGTTTTTTTTTTTGTTTTTTTTTTTTTAATTGGAGGCTAATTACTTTACAGTCCTGTGGTGGTTTTTGCCATACATTCAAATGAATCAGCCATGCGTGTACGTGTGTTCCCCATCCTGACCCTCCCTCCCACCTCCATCCCCATCCCATCCCCAACCCTCAGGGTCATCCCAGTGCACTAGCCCTGAGCTCCCTGTCTCATTCATTGAACCTGGACTGGTAATCTATTTCACACATGATAATATACATGTTTCAGTGCCATTCTCTCAAATCATCCCACCCTTGACTTCTCCCACAGAGTCCAAAGTCTGTTCTTTACATCTGTGTCTCTTTTGCTGTCTCGCATATAGGATCATCATTACCATCTTTCTAAATTCCATAAATGTGTGTTAATATACTGTATTGGTGTGTTTCTTTCTAACTTACTTCGCTCTATATAGTAGGCTCCAGTTTCATCCACCTCATTAGAACTGATTCAAATGCATACTTTTAAATAGCTGAGTAATATTCCATTGTTTATATGTACCACAGCTTTCTTATTCATTCATCTGCCAATGGATATCTAGGTTGCTTCCCTGTCCTAGCTATTGTAAAATAGTGCTGTGATGAACATTGGGGTACACGTGTCTCTTTCAGTTCTGGTTTCCTCAGTGTGTACGCCCAGCAGTGGGATTGCTGGGTAATATGGCAGTTCTATTTCCAGGTTTTAAGGAATATCCACACTGTTCTCCAGAGTGGCTGGACTAGTTTGCATTCCCACCAACAGTCTAAGAGGGTTCCCTTTTCTCCACACCCTTTCCAGCATTTATTGCTTGTTGACTATTGGATAGCAGCCATTCTGACCAGTGTGAAATGGTACCTCATTGTGGTTTTGATTTGCATTTCTCTGATAATGAGTGATGTTGAGCATCTTTTCATGTGTTTGTTAGCCATCTTATGTCTTCTTTGGAGAAATATCTGTTCAGTTCTTTGGCCCATTTTTTGATTGTGTCGTTTACTTTTCTGGAATTGAGCTGCAGGAGTTGCTTCTGTATTTTTGAGGTTAATTCTTTCAGTTGCTTTGTTTGTTATTATTTTCTCCCATTCTGAAGGCTGTCTTTTCACCTTGCTTATAGTTTCCTTCGTTGTGCAGAAGCTTTTAATTTTAATTAGGTCCCATTTGTTTATTTTTGCTTTTATTTCCAATATTCTCTGAGGTGGGTCAGAGAGGATCCTCCTGTGATTTATGTCGGAGAGTGTTTTGTCTTCATTTTCCTCTAGGAGTTTTATAGTTTCTGGTCTTATCTTTAGATCTTTAATCCATTTTTAGATTATTTTTGTGTATGGCGTTAGAAAGTGTTCTAGTTTCATTCTTTTACAAGTTGTTGTCCAGTTTTCCCAGCACCACTTGTTAAAGAGATTGTCTTTTCTCCATTGTATATTATTGCCTCCTTTGTCAAAGATAAGGTGTCCATAGGTGCATGGATTTGTCTCTGGGTTTTCTATTTTGTTATATTGATCTATATTTCTGTCTTTGTGCCAGGACCATACGGTCTTGATGACTGTAGCTTTGTAGCAGAACCTGAAGTCAGGCAGGTTGATTCCTCCAGTTCCATTCGTCTCTCTCAAGTTTGTTTTGGCTATTCGAGGTGTTTTTGTATTTCCACACAAATTGTGAAATTATTTTTTCTAGTTCTTTGAAAATACCGTTGGTAGCTTGATAGTGATTACATTGAATCTATAGATTGCTTTGGGTAGTATACTCATTTTCACTGTATTGATTCTTCCAATCCATGAACATGGTATATTTCTCCATCTGTTTTTGTCATCACTGATTTCCTTCATCAGTTTTTTATAGTTTTCTATATAGAGGTCTTTTGTTTCTTTAGGTAGATTTATTTATATGTATTTTATTTTCATTGCAGTGGTGAATTGAATTGTTTCCTTAATTTCTCTTTCTGTTATCTCATTGTTAGTGTATAGGAATGCAAAGAATTTCTCTGTGTTAATTTTATACCCTGAAACTTTACTATATTAATTGATTAGCTCTAATTATTTTCTGGTGGAGTTATTAGGGTTCTCTCTGTAGAGGTTCATGTCATCTGCAAACAGTGAGACTTTTACTTCTTCTTTTCCAATCTAGATTTCTTTTATTTCTTTTTCTTATTTGATTGCTATGGTCAAAACTTCCAAATCTATGTTGAATAGTAGTGATGAGACTGGGCACCCTTGTCTTGTTCCTGACTTTAGGGGAAATACTTTCAATGTTTCACCATTGATGATAATGTTTGCCATGGGTTTATCATATATGGCTTTCATTATGTTGAGGTATGTTCCTTCTATATATGCTTTCTGGAGGGTTTTTATCATATGTGAATGTTGAATTTTGTCAAAGGCTTTCTCTCAATCTATGGAGATAATCATATGGTTTTTATCTTGCAATTTGTTAATGTGGTGTATCCCATTGATTGATTTGCAAATATTGAAGAATCCTTGAAACCCTGGGATAAAGCCCACTTGGTCATGATGTATGATCTTTTTAATATGTTGTTGGATTGTTTGCTAGAATTTTGTTAAGGATTTTTGCATCTTGTTCATCAGTGATATTGGCCTGTAGTTTTCTTTTTTTTTGAGGTATCTTTGTCTGAATTTGATATTAGGGTGATGGTGGCCTCATAGAATGAGTTTGGGAGTTTACCTTCTTCTGCCATTTTCTGGAAGATTATGAGTAAGATAGGTGTTAGCTCTTCTCTAAATTTTTGGTAGAATTCAGCTGTGAAGCAATCTGGTCCTGGGCTTTTGTTTGTTGGAAGTTTTCTGATTACAGTTTCGATTCCAATGCTTGTGATGGGTTTGTTCAGATTTTTTATTTCTTCTTGGTTCAGTTTTGGAAAGTTATGCTTCTCTCAGAATTTTTTCATTTCTACCAAGTTGTCCACTTTATTGGCATATAATTGGTGATAGAAGTCTCTTATGATTATTTGTATTTGTGTACTGTCTGTTGTGATTTCACCATTTTCATTTCTATTTTGTTGATTTAATTCTTCTCGCTCTTTTTCTTGATAAGTCTAGCTAATGTTTTGTCTATTTTATTATCTTCTCAAAGAATCAGCTTTTAGCTTTGTTGATTTTGACTATGGTCCCCCTTGTTTCTTTTGCATTTACTTCTGCCCCAATTTTTATGATTTCTTTCCTTCTATTAACACTGGGCTCCTTCATTTCTTCTTTTTCTAGTTGCTTTAGATATCAGTTCAGTTCAGTTCAGTCGCTCAGTTGTGTCTGACTCTTTGTGAACCCATGAAATGCAGCACGCCAGGGCTTTCTGTCCATCATCACCTCCCGGAGTTCACCCAAAGGCATGTCCATCGAGTCAATGATGCCATCCAGCCATCTCATCCTCTGTCGTCCCCTTCTACCCCTGCCCCCAATCCTTCCCAGCATCAGAGTCTTTTCCAATGAGTCAACTCTTCCCATGAGGTGGCCAAAGTATTAGAGTTTCCACTTTAGCATCAGTCCTTCCAATGAACACCCAGGACTGATCTCCTTTAGAATGGGCTGGTTGGATCTCTTTGCAGTCCAAGGGACTCCCAAGAGTCTTCTCCAACACCACAGTTCAAAAGCATCAATTCTTCGGTGCTCAGCTTTCTTCACAGTCCAACTCTCACATCCATACATGACCACTGGAAAAACCATAGCCTTGACTAGACGGACCTTTGTTGACAAAGTAATGTCTGTGCTTTTGAATATGCTATCTAGGTTGGTCATAACTTTCCTTCCAAGGAGAAAGTGTCTTTTAATTTCATGGCTGCAATCACCATCTGCTGTGATTTTGGAGAGCCCAGAAATAAAGTCTGACACTGTTTCCACTGTTTCCCCATCGATTTCCCATGAAGTATTGGGGCCAGATGCCATGATCTTCGTTTTCTGAATGTTGAGCTTTAAGCCAACAATTTCACTCTCCTCTATCACTTCCATCAAGAGGCTTTTTAGTTCCTCTTCAGTTTCTGCCATAAGGGTGGTGTCATCTGCGTATCTGAGGTTATTGATATTTCTCCCGGCAATCTTGATTCCAGCTTGTGCTTCTTCCAGCCCAGTGTTTCTCATGATGTCCTCTGCATATAAGTTAAATAAGCAAGATGACAATATATAGCCTTGACATACTCCTTTTCATATTTGGAACCAGTCTGTTGGTCCATGTCCAGTTCTAACTGTTGCTTCCTGACCTGCATATAGGTTTCTCAAGAAGCAGGTCAGGTGGTCTGGTATTCCCAGCTCTTTCAGAATTTTCCACAGTTTATTGTGATCCACACAGTCAAAGGCTTTGGCATAGTCAATAAAGCAGAAATAGATGTTTTTCTGGAACTCTCTTCCTTTTTCCATGATCCAGCAGATGTTGGAAATTTGATCTCTGGTTCCTCTGCCTTTTCTAAAACCAGCTTGAACATCTGGAAGTTCATGGTTCATGTATTGCTGAAGCCTGGCTTGGAGAATTTTGAGCATTACTTTACTAGAGTGTGAGATGAGTGCAATTGTGCTGTAGTTTAAGCATTCTTTGGCATTGCCTTTCTTTGGGATTGGAATGAAAACTGACTTTTTCAGTCCCGTGGCCACTGCTGATTTTCCCAAATTTGCTGGCATATTGAGTGCTGCACTTTCACAGCATCACCTTCCAGGATTTGAAATAGCTCAACTGGAATTCCATCACCTCCACTAGCTTTGTTCATAGTCATGCTTTCTAAGGCCCACTTGACTTCACATTCCAGGATGTCTGGCTCTAGGTGAATGATTACACCATCATGATTATCTTGGTTGTGAAGATTTTTTCTGTACAGTTCTTCCATGTATTTTTGCCACCTCTTCTTAATATCTTCTGCTTCTGTTAGGTCCATACCATTTCTGTCCTTTATCGAGCCCATCTTTGCATGAAATGTTCCCTTGGTATCTCTAATTTTCTTGAAGATATCTCTAGTCTTTCCGTTTCGGTTGTTTTCCTCTATTTCTTTGGATTGATGACTGAGGAAGGCTTTCTTATCACTCTTTGCTATTTATTCTTTGGAACTCTGCATTCAGATGCTTATATCTTTCCTTTTCTCCTTTGCTTTTTGCTTCTCTTCTTTTCACAGCTAATTGCAAGGCCTCCCCAGACAGCCATTTTGCCTTTTGCATTGTTTTTCCATGGGGATTATCTTGGTCCCTGTCTCCTGTATAATGTCACGAACCTTTGTCGATAGTTCATCAGGCACTCTATCCATCAGATCTAGGCCCTTAAATCTATTTCTCACTTCCATGATATAATCATAAGGGATTTGATTTAGGTCATATCTGCATGGTCTGATGGTTTTCCCTACTTTCTTCAATTTAAGTCTGAATTTGGCAATAAGGAGTTTATGATCTGAGCCACAGTCAGCTCCCGGTCTTGTTTTTGCTGACTATATAGAGCTTCTCCATCTTTGGCTGCAAAGAATATAATCAATCTAGTTAGGTTATTTATTTGATTTCTTTCCTGATTCTTGCGGTAGGCTCATATTGCTATGAACCGTCCCCTTTTCACTGCTTTTACTGAATCCCATAAGTTTTGGATTGTTGTGTTTTCATTTTCATTCTTTTCTATGCATATTTTGTCTTTTGCATATTTTGGATTGTTTTTTTTTTTTTTCCCTCATTTTGAGCTGCATGAGTTGTGTTTATATTTTGGAGATCAATCCTTTGTCAGTTGCTTCATTTTCAATTATTTTCTCCTATTCTTTGCATTGTCTTTTAATCTAGTTCATAGTTTCCTTTGCTGTGCAAATCTTTTAAGTATAATTAAGTCCCTTTTGTTTATTTTAGTTTTTTTTTCCCCATTATTCCAGGAAGCAGGTCATAGGGGACCTTGCTTCAATTTTTGTCATACATTGTTATACCTATGCTTTCCTCTATGAGTTTAATAGTTTCTGGTCCTCTATTTATATCTTTAATCCATTTGAGTTTATTTTTGTGTATAGTGTTAGGAAGTGTTCTAATTTTATTTTTTGACATGTTTCTGTCTAGTTTTTCCAATATCACTTATTGAAGAGATTGTCTTTTCTCCACTGTATAATCTCACCTCCTTTGTCAAAGATAAGGTGCCCATAGATGCATGGGCTTATCTCTGGGCAATCTGTTTTTTTCCATTAGTCTATATTTCTGTTTTTGTGGCAGTACCGTATTGTCTTGATGACTGAAACTTCCTAGTATAGTCTGAAGGCAGGAAGGTAGATTCCTCCAGTTTGTTTTCCTGTCTCAAGATTTCTTTGGCTCTTTGGGGTCTTTTGTGTTTCCATACAAACTGTGAGATTTTTAAATCTAGTTTTGTGAAAAATGGCAATGGTAATTTGATAAGGATTGCATTGAATCTGTGGATTGCTTTTGGTAGTATAATTATTTTCACAATATTGTTTCTTCCAACCCAAGAACATGGTACATCTCTCCACCTTTTTGTGTCATTGATTTCTTTCTTGAGCATTTTATGATATTTTGTCAAATAAGTTAGGTTGATTCCTAGGTATTTTATTATTTTTGTTATAATGGTGAATGGAACTGTTTCCCTAATTTCTCTTTCTAATCTATCATTGTTAGTGTATTAGGGTGCAGGAGATTTCTATATATTGACTTTGTATCCTGTGACTTTACTAAATTTACTGATTAGCTTTAGAAATTTTCTGATAATATCTCTAGGATTTTGTATTTATGGCATCCTGTTATCTGCAAACAGTGAGAGTGTTACTTCTTTTCCATTCTGAATTCTTTTTATTTCTTTTTCTTTTCTGATTGCCATGGCTAGGACTTCCAAAACTATGATAAATAATAGTAGTGAGAGTGCACACTCTTATCTTATTCCTGATTTTAGAAGAAATGCTTTCAGATTTTCACCATAGAGATTAATGTTTGCTGGGAGTTTGTCATATATAACCATTATGTTGTGGTATATTTCTTCTATTCTGACTTCTGAAAAGATTTTATCTTAAATTGATGCTAAATTTTGTCAAAAACTTTCTCTGCATCTATTATAATATAAATTTTATCTTTCAATTTATTAATATGGTATATCACATTGATTTATTTTCATATACTAAAGAATCCTTGCATCCCTGGGATAAACTTGATGTGATCATGTATGATCCTTTTAATGTGTTGTTGAATTCTGTTTGCTAGTAGTTTGTTGAGGATTTTTGAATCTATGTCCATCAGTGACATTAGCCTTTAATTTCTTTTTTTGTGGTATCTTTGTCTGGTTTTGGTATCAGTGGGAGTGTGGCCTCGTAGAATGAGTTTGGAAGTGTTTTCTTCTCCTGCAACTTTTTGGAAGATTTTGAGAAAGATAGGCATTGGCTCTTTTCTAAACATTTCATTGAATTCACCTGTGAAGCTGTCTGGCCCTGGGCTTTTCTTTTAGGGAGGTTTTTTTTTTTTTTTTTTTTTTTTAATCACAGTTTCAATTTCAGTGATTGTGATTGGTCTGTACATAATTTCTATTTCTTCCTGGTTCAGTCTTGGAAGGCTGAACTTTTTAAAGGATTTATCTTTTTCTTCCAGGTTATCCATTTTATTGGCATATAGTTGCTCATAATAATCTTTTATGATCTTTTCTATTTCTACATTGTCTGTTGTAACCTACCCTTTTTCATTTCTAATTTTGTTGATTTGAGTCATCTCCCTTTTTTGATAATTCCTGCTAATGGTTTGCCAGTTTAGTTTATCTTCTCAAGAGCCAGCTTTTAGTGCTATTGATTTTTGCTATTTTCTTCATTTTTTTTTATTACTTCTCTTCTTAGCCTTATGATTTCTTTCTTTTTACTAACCTTAGGGATTCCCCCCCCTTCTTTTTCTAGTTGCTTTAGGTGTGAGATTAAGTTGTCTATTTGATATTTTACTTGTTTCTTGAGGTAGAATTGATTGTTTTGCTATAAACTGCTTTTGGTGCATCCCAAAGGTTTTGAGTCATTGTGTTTCCATTGTCTTTTGTTTCTAGGTATTCTTTGATGTCGTCCTTGATTTTCTTTGAATTTTCTGTTGGCTATTTAGAAGTGTATTGCTTAGTGAAGTGAAGTCGCTCAGTCCTGTCCGACTCTTTGTGACCCCACGGACTATAGCCTACCAGGCCTCTCCATGCATGGGATTCTCCGGGCAAGAATACTGGAGTGGGTTACCATTTCCCTCTCCAGGGGATATTTCCGACCCAGGGATCAAACCCGGTCTCCCGCATTGAAGGCAGACACTTTAACCTCTGAGCCACTGCTTAATCTCCATGTATTTGTGTTTTACATAGTTTTGTTCCTGTAAAGGATATCCAGTCTTATAGCATTGTGGTCAGAAAAGATGTTTGATATGATTTCAATTTTGTTAAATTTATAAAGGCTTATTTTGTAACCCAAGATTTGGTCTAACCTGGAGAATGTTCTGTGTGCCCTTGAAAAGAGGGTGTATTCCTCTGCATTTGGATGGAATGTCCTGAAGATACCAATGACACTAATGTGTCATTTAGGGCTTTTGTTTCCTTATTAATTTTCTATCTTGATGGTCAGGCTATTATTGAAAGTTGGGTGTTAAAATATGCTACTATTATTGTGGTACTGCTAATTTCACTTTTTTGTTTGTTACCATTTGCCTTATGTAATGAGGTGCTCTTATGTTGGGTGCATACATTTTTACAATTGCTATATATCCTTCTTGGATTGACCCTTGATCTTTATGTAGGTCTTTCCCTAACTCTTATAATAGTCTTTATTTTAAGGTCTATTTTATCTGATATGAGAATTGTTTGGGGATAGTCCTAAGATGGCAGAGGAATAGGACGGGGAGACCACTTTCTCCCCCACAAATTCATCGAAAGAACATTTAAATGCTGAGCAAATTCCACAAAACAACTTCTAAACACTGGCAGAGGACGTCAGGCACCCAGAAAATGCAGCCCGTTGTCATCAAAAGGAGGCCGGACAAAATAGAAAAGATAAAAAGAGAGACAAAAGTGTTAGGGATGGAGACCTGCCACAGGAAGGGGGTCATAAAACAGGAGACCTTTCCAAACACCAGGAAACACTCTCACTGGTGGATCTGTGGGGAGTTTTGGAATCTCAGAGGGCAACATAATTGGGAGGAAAAATAAATAAATAAACCCCACAGATTATGTGCCTAACTACATCTCCCAGCAGAGAAGTAGCCCAGATGCTCGCATCCACCACCAGCAAGTGGGAGCTGAACAGGGAGGCATGGGCTGCATTGCTTAGGGTAGTGACTGGGCCTGAATTCCCTGAGGGCAATCTGAGGGAGCAACCATAAAATAGCAACCCAAACTGTGGGATAGCCAGAGAGAGAAGAAGAAAAAAGAAAAAGAGAGAGAGAGAGAGAGAGAGAGAGAGAACCATCCCGTGAAAAGCCCTAACCTAAGGCACTGCCAGGCCTGCTCACAGAACAAAGACTGAGTGAATACCAGAGGAGAGCTAGCTAGCTAGCTGTGGACCAGCCCATCCCCCGCCAGAGGCAGGCAAGGGGCAGCCAGAGGTGGAAAGGGGCAATTTCGGCCACAGAGACAGCATCCTATACCAAACTGCGAGTAGGCTCCCAGTTGCTAACCAAGACTTCCTGGAATTCTGGATGGATGGCAGTCGCCGGGAGGGTCATGGCCAGAGATCAGTTCCCCAGAAGAGACACAAGGCACACCTGAGAAGGTGGGCCTGCTACGCACCAGGAAACTGAGCGGCTGAGATGGGGAGGAGATAAGACACACCCCCAGCCTGGGGAGAGTGTGCTTACCAAGCACCTGGTCGCCTGAACTGCTCAGACCTGGGAAAGGCACAAAACGCAGGCCCAACAGAGTCTGTGACTTTGTGGAGTACCCGAGAATCTGAACCTGAGCAGCTTAGACCTGGGAAGTGCACACAACCCAGGGCCTGCTTTAGATAGCTCCCCTGGAGAGCAACCTGGAGCCTGAGCAGTGTAGACTGGGAAAGCACACAGGCCGTGAACAGGGGCAAACCCAGAGTGGCTGAATCACTGCAAGCACTCCCCACACACTCCAGTGATGTGTTTGCATAGTTCCTCCCTCCCCACAGGACAACTGAACAAGTGAGCCTAAACAAGTGACCACCTTCGCCCCCTTGTGTCAGGGCAGAAAGTAGACACTGAAGAGACCTGAAAACAGAAGAAGCCAAAATAAACAGAGGGAACCGCTTTGCAAGTGACAGGTGCAACAGATTAAAACCCTGTAGTTAGCACCAACTACATTGGAAGGGGCATATACATCTTGAAAAATATAAGCTGGAACAAGTAACTATCTGAAACTTAACTGAACACAGACTACCCTCAACATCTCCAGAGTCTAACCTTTACTCTAGATTTTTAATCTTTGCTTTTGGGTGCTGCTGCTGCTGCTAAGTCGTTTCAGTCATGTCCGACTCTGTGCAACCCCATAGACGGCAGCCCACCAGGCTGTGCTGTCCCTGGGATTCTCCAGGCAAGAACACTGGAGTGGGTTGCCATTGCCTTCTCTATTGTGTGAAAGTGAAAAGTGAAAGTGAAGTCGCTCCGTCGCATCCGACTTGTAGCGACCCCATGGACTGCAGCCTACCAGGCTCCTCCATCCATGGGATTTTCTAAGCAAGAGTACTGGAGTGGCGTGCCATTTTGTACCTTTAAAAATTCAATCTTCAGTACCCATTTTTACTTAGGAGTGTGATTACTTGCTTGATTGCCCTCTCCCCTTTTGACTCTCCTTTTTCTCCCCTAGGTCACCTCTATCTCCTCCCTCCACCTTCTCTTCTCTACCCAACTCTGAATCTCTCTGTGTTTTCCAGGCTGTGGAGAACACTTAGGCAACTGATTACTGCCTAGATCTATCTCTTGCCTTTTGATCCCCCCATTTCTCCTCCTGGTCACCTCTATCTCCCTCCTCCCTATTCTCTTCTTCATGTAATTCTGTGAACCTCTATGTGTGTCACTCACTGTGGAGAATCTTTTCACCATTAACCTAGATGGTCTATCATCGGTGCCGTATGGATGGAGAAGTCTTGAGGCTACTGTAAGAATAAGACTGAAAACCAGAGCCAGGAAGCTTAACCCAAAAATCTGAGAACACCAGAGAACTCCTGACTCCTAATTGATAAGAAATAATCCAAAAGCCTCCATACCTACACTGAAACCAAGCAACACCCAAGAGCCAACAAGTTCCAGAGCAAGACATACCACACAAATTCTCCAACAACGCAGGAACATAGCCCTGAGCTTCAATATACAGGCTGCCCAAAGTCACCCCAAACCCATAAACATCTCAAAACTCACTACTGGACACTTCACTGCACTCCAGAGAGAAGAAATCCAGCTACACCACCAGAACACTGAAGCAAGCTTCCCTAACCAGGAAACCTTGATAAGCCACTTGTCCAACCCCACCTGCAGGGAGGAACCTCCACCAAAAAGAGGAACCACAAACTGCCAGAATACAGAAAGGCCACCACATACACAGCAATCTAAACTAGATGAAAAGTCTGAGAAATATTCATAGAGAAGGAGCATGATAAATGCCCACCAAACAAAATAAAAGAGGAGGAGATAGGGAGTCTACCTCAAAAAGAATTCAGAATAATGATAGTAACAATGATCCAAAATCTTAAAAACAGTAGAGTTACAGATAAATAGTCTGGAGACAGGGATTTAGAAGATGCAATAAATGTTTAACAAGGACCTAGAAGAAATAAAAATATTCAATCAATAATGAATAATGCAATAAATGAGATAAAAACACTCTGGAGGGAACAAACAGTAGAATAACGGAGGCAGAAGATAGGATAAGTGAGGTAGAAGATAGAATGGTAGAAATAAGTGAAACAGAGAGAAGAGAAAAAAGAATTAAAAGAAATTAGGACAACCACAGAGACCTCTGGAACAATGTTAAATGCCCCAACATTCGAATCATAGGAGTCCCAGAAGAAGAAGACAAAAAGAAAAACCATGAGCAAATACTTGAGGAGATAATAGTTGAAAACTTCCCTAAAATGGGGAAGGAAATAGCCACCCAAGTCCAAGAAACCCAGAGTCCTAATCAGGGTAAACCCAAGGTGAAACACCCCAGATACATATTAATCAAAATAACAAAGATCAAACACAAAGAACAAATATTAAAAGCAGCAAGGGAAAAACAACAAATAATACACAAGGGGATTTCAATAGAAACTCTTTGGGCCAGAAGGGACTGGCAGGACATACTTAAAGAGATGAAAGAGAAAAACCTACAACACCGATTACTGTACCCAGCAAGAATCTCATTCAAATATGAAGGAGAAATCAAAAGCTTTACAGACAAGCAAAATCTGAGAGAATTCAACACCACCAAACCAGCTCTTCAACAAATACTAAAGGATCTTCTCTAGACAGGAAACACAAAAAGGGTGTATAAACTTGAACCCCAAACAACAAACTAGATGGCAACAGGTTCACACTTATCAATAATTACCTTAAATGTAAATGGGTTGAATGCCCCAACCAAAAGACAAAGACTGGCTGAATGGAAAAAAAAAAAAAAAGAAGAAGAAGAAAAACAACCCTAAATACGCTGTCTACAAGAGACCCACCTCAAAACTAGGGACACAAACAGACTGAAAGTGAAGGGTTGGAAAAAGATATTTCATGCAAATAGAAAACAAAAGAAATCAGGAGTAGCAATACTCATAGATTTTAAAATAAAGGCTGTAAAAAGAGACAAAGAAGGACACTACATAATGATCAAAGGATCAATCCAGGAAGAAGATATAACAATTAAAAATATATATGCACTCAACATAGGAGCACCAGGATATGTAAGACAAATGCTAACAGCTATGAAACGGGAAATTAACAATAACACAATAATAGTGGGAGACTTTAATACCCCACTCACACCTATAGATAGATCAACTAAACAGAAAATTAACAAGGAAACACAGTCTTTAAATGATACAATGGACCAGTTAGACCTAACTTATATGTATAGGACATTTCACCCCAAAACAATGAATTTCACCTTTTCCTCAAGTGCACATGGAACCTTCTCCATGATAGATCACATCCTGGGCTAGAAATCTAGCCTTGGTAAATTCAAAAAAAAAAAAATTGAAATCATTCCAAGCATCTTTTCTGATCACAGTGAGGTAAGATTAGATGTCAATTACAGGAAAACAAACTATTAAAAAGTCCATCATATGTAGGCTAAACAACACGCTGCTGTATAACCAACAAATCACAGAAGAAAAAAAAAAAAAAGAAATCTAGATGCATAGAAACAAATGAAAATGAAAACACAACAACCCCAACCAAACCTATGGGACACTGCAAAAGCAGTGCTAAGGGGAAGGTTCATAGCAATACATGCTTACCTCAAGAAACAAGAAAAAAGTCAAATAAATAACCTAACCCCAGGATTAGTAGAAGGAAATAAATCTTAAAATTTAGGGCACACATAAATGCAAAAGTAACAAAAGAGACCATAGCAAAAATCAACAAAGCTAAAAGCTGGTTCTTTGAGAAGATAAATAAAATAGATAAACCATTAGCCAGACTCATGAAGAAACAAAGGAAGAACCAAAGCAACAAAATTAGAAATGAAAATGGAGAAATCACAACAGACAACACAGAAATACAAAGGATCACAAGAGATTACTATCAGCAACTATATGCCAATAGAATGGACAACTTGGAAGGAATGGACAAATTCTTACAAAAGGATAACTTTCCAAAACTGAACCAGGAAGAAATAGAAAATCTTAACAGACCCATCACAAGCACGAAAATCAAAACTGTAATCAGAAATCTGGGCAAACAAAAGCCCAGGACCAGAAGGCTTCACATATGAATTCTACCAAAAATTTAGAGAAGAGCTAACACCTATCTTACTCAAACACTTCCAGAAAACGGCAGAGGAAGGCAAACTTTCAAACTCATTCTATGAGGCCACCATCACCCTAATACCAAAACCTGACAAAGATGCCACAAAAAAAGAAAACTACAGGCCAATATCACTGATGAACATATATGCAAAAATCCTTAACAAAATTCTAGCAATCAGAATCCAACAAACATAATAAAAAGATCATACATCATGATCAAGTGGGCTTTATGCCAGGGATGCAAGGATTCTTTAATATCTGCAAATCAATCAATATAATACACCACATTAACAAATTAAAAGATAAAAAGCGTATGATTATCTTAATAGATGCAGATAAAGCCTTTGACAAAATTCAACATCCATTTATGATAAAAGCCCTCCAGAAAGTAGGAATAGAAGGAACATGACTCAACATAATAAAAGCTATATATGACAAACCCACAGCAAACATCACTCTCAATGGTGAAAAATAAAAAATAATTTCCCCTAAAGTCAGGAACAAGACAACGGTACCCACTCTCACCACTGCTATTCAACATAGCTTTGGAAGTTTTGTCCACAGCAATCAAAGAAGAAAAAGAAATAAAAGGAATCCAGATTGGAAAAGAAGAAGTAAACCTCTCACTATTTGCAGATGACACGATCCTCTACATAGAAAACTCTAACGATTCCACCAGAAAATTACTAGAGCTAATCAATGCATATAGTAAAGTTGCAGGATGTAAAACTAACACATAGAAGTCCCTTGCATTCCTATACACTAACAATGAGAAAAAATAAAGAGAAATTAAGGAAATAATTCCATTCACCATTGCAATAAAAAGAATAAAATACTTATGAATATATCTACCTAGAGAAACAAAAGATCTCTATATAGAAAATTATCAAACACTGGTGTTAAGAAATCACAGATGACACAAATAGGTGGAAAAATATACCATATTCATGGATTTGAAGAAACAATATACTGAAAATGAGTATACTACCCAAAGAAATCTATAGATTCAATGCAATCCGATCAAGCTACAAATGATATTTACACAGAACTAGAAAAAGTAATTTCACAATTTGTGTGGAAATACAAAAGACCTCGAATAGCCAAAGCAATCTTGAGAAAGAAGAACGGAACTGGAGGAATCAACCTGCCTGACTTCAGGGTCTGCTACAAAACTACAGCCATCAAGACAGTATGGCTCTGGAACAAAGACAGAAATATAGATCAATGGAACAAAATAGAAAGCCCAGAGATAAATCCATGCGCCTATGGACACCTTATCTTTGACAAAGGAGGCAAGAATATACAATGGAGAAAAGACAATCTCTTTAACAAGTGGTGCTGGGAAAACTGGTCAACCACTTGTAAAAGAATGAAACTAAAACACTTTCTAACACCATACACAAAAATAAATTCAAAATTGATTAAAAATCTAAATGTAGGACCAGAATCTATAAAACTCCTAGAGGAGAACATAGGCAAAACACTCTCTGACATACATCACAGCAGGATCCTCTCTGACCCACCTCAAAGAATATTGGAAATAAAAGCAAAAATAAACAAATGAGACCTAATTAAACTTAAAAGCTTTTGCACAGCGAAGGAAACTATAAGCAAGGTGAAAAGACAGCCTTCAGAATATGAGAAAATTACAACAAAGTAACTGACAAAGAATTAATCTCAAATATATACAGGGAACACCTGCAGCTCAATTCCAGAAAAATAAACGACCCAATCAAAAAGTGGGCCAAAGAACTAAACAGATATTTCTCCAAACAAGACGTACAGGTGGCTAACAAACACAGGAAAAGATGCTCAACATCACTCAGTATCAGAGAACTGCACATCAAAACCACAATGAGATATCATTTCACGCCAGTCAGAATAGCTGCTATCCAAAAGTCTACAAGCAATAAATGCTGGAGAGGGTGTGGAGAAAATGGAACCCTCTTACACTGCTGGTGGAAATGCAAACTAGTCCAGCCACTCTGGAGAACAGTGTGGATATTCCTTAAAAAACTGGAAATAGAACTGCCATATGACCCAGCAATCCCACTGCTGGGCATACACACTGAGGAAAGCAGAATTGAAAGAGACATGTGTACCTCAGTGTTCATTGCAGCACTGTTTATAACAGCCAGGACATGGAAGCAACCTAGATGTCCATCAGCAGATGAATGGATAAGAAAGCTGTGGTACATATACACAATGGAATATCACTCAGCCATTAAAAAGAATGCATTTGGATCAGTTCTAATGAGGTGGATGAAACTGGAGCTTATTGTATAGAGTGAAGTTCCAGAAAGAAAAACACCAATACAGTATACTCGTGCGTATATATATATATATATATATATATATATATATGGAATTTTAAAAAGATGGTAACAATAACCTTATATGCGAGAAACAGGGTGCTCCAGGCTGGTGCAGTGGGATGACCCAGAGGGATGGGATGGGGAGGGAAGTAGGAGGGGGTTTCAGGATGGGGAACACATGTACACCCATGGCTGATTCATTTCAATTATGGCAAAAAAACACTACAATATTGTAAAGTAATTAGCCCTTAATTAAAATAAATAAATTGAATTAAAAAAAGAAAAGCATCAGCAACAACAACAAAAAGAATTGTTTGTATGAATTTCTTTTGATTTGTATTTTCATAAAATATATTTTTCTATCCTCTCCCTCTCAGTCTGTATGTGTCTCTATGTCTGTTGGTCTCTTGTAGTCAGCACATATAAGGGTCTTGATTTTGTATCCATTCAGCCAATCTGTGTCTTTTGGTTAGTGCATTTAATTCATTTATATTTAAAGTAATTATTGATATGTATATTCCTCTTCACGTTTTCTTTTTTGGGTGTTTTTAATTTATTTTATTTTTTAATTTTTTAATATAAATTTATTTATTTTAATTGGAGGTTAATTTTGCTTTGCATTTATTTTAGTATGTCTTTCCCTTTTTTATGTTTCCTGCCTATAGAAATCCCTTTAGCATTTTTTGTAAAGTTGGTTTGCTGGTGTTGAATTCTCGTAACTTTTGCTTATCTGCAAAACTATTGATTTCTCTGTAAATTTTTAATGAAATCTTTGTTTAGTTGGGTAATCTTGGTTGTAGGTTTTTCCCTTTCATTACTCTAAATGTATCCTGCCATTCCCTTCTAGACTTCAGAATTTATACTGAAAGTTCAGCTTTTAACCTTATGGGGTTTCCTTTTTATGTTATTTGTTGCTTTTCCCTCACTGCTTTTAACATTTCTTATTTGTGTTTAATTTTTGTTAGTTTGATTAATATGTGTCTCAGAGTGTTTCCCTTTGGATTTCTCCTGTTATGGGACTCTCTGCTTTTCTTGGACTTGATTGACTATTTCCTTACCCATGCTAGAGTACTTTCTGATTATAATCTATTCAAAAATTTTTTCAGACCCTTTCTTTTTCTCATCTTCTTTTAGGACCCCTACACTTCAAATGTCAGTGCATTTAATATTGTCCCTGATATTTCTGAGGTTATCCTCAATTATTTTCATTTGTTTTCTTTATTTTGCTAATCAGCAGTTATTTCCACCATTCTATCTTCCAGGTCTATTATCCACTCTTTTGTCAGTTATTCTGCTATTTATTTCTTCTCGAGTATTTTGAATTTCATTAATTATCTTGTTCTTCATTGTTTGGTCATTTTTAATTTCTTCTAGGTCTTTGTTAAATGTCTTAAATGATTTTTTCATTTTCTCCATTCAATTTTCTCAATTTTGGATTATCTTCACTATCATTACTCTTAATTGTTTTTCAGGTAGTTTGCCTATTTCCTCTTTGTTTATTTCATCTTTTGGATTTTTACCTTGTTCTTTCATCTGCACAATATTTCTCTGTCTTTTCATTTTTTTCTCACTTATCAAGTTTGAGATCTCTTTCCCCAAGGCTATAGGGTTGCACTTCCTCTTGCTTTTGGTCTTTGCCTCTGGTGGTTGTAGTTGGTTCAGTGGTTTGTGTAGGCTCCATGTTTGGAGGGACTGGTGCCTGCATTCTGGTGGAAGGAGGTGATTTTTTCCCCCTCTGATTAGTAGGGTCATGTGAGGTGGTTTGTTTTGGGATGTCCGTGGGAAGTCTGTCTGCTGATTATTGGGTTTGTATTCCTGTCTTGCTTGTTGTTTAGATGAGGCATCTTGCACTGGGTTCTGCAACCAGTAGGGTGGTACCAGGTCTTGGATATAGGTGAAGGCCTTTGTGGGAGTTCTTACTGATTGACAGTCCCTGGTGGCCTAGTGTCCTGGACTCAGGACTCCAATCCCAGAGGTTCAGACCTGAGTTCTTGTTGAGGCACCAAGATCCTACAAGCTGTTTTATTTTGGCAATAAAGGGAATTACAACCAAAAAGGACAGAACAAAATATCTACAAAAAAAAAAAAAGGAAACAAAAAGTGAATACCAGACAAATGATAAAAGCAAAATCATACAAATAGAGACAAAAACAAAGGAGCAGACACACACAAACATACACACACACATATAGAGAGCCAAAACAGACCAAAAAAAAAAAAAGTATAAAAGTGTTACGCAGGGATCAAAGGAAATCCAAAAAAAAAAAAAAATCAACCAATTAGAAACAAAAATATCTAAAACTCAAAAGAGTAAGCAAGACCAAAACAGAGTGTCAACTGAGAAATACAGAAAAGAAAACAAGGAAACAAACATAGTGGAAAAAAGGAAAAAGAACAGAGAAGGAAAGTTAAACATAATTATATAAAAAGATCTGTATATATTAAAGAACAAACTACAACAAGGAAAGAACAACAAAAAAACAATCAAAAACACTCCACAGAACTACAGAAAACCAAAGTGAAAGTAGAAGTATGTAAAATAAATTAAAGTATGATTTTTAAAAATTCTGCAAAGCTTAAATAGAGATAATAAATCAACCACAGCAATTTAGAAAAAAAAAAGAAGAAAAAAATATCCAGAACCTACTACAGAAAGAATCAAAATATAAGACTAATATTAAATGTTTTTCTTGGATCTCAGCTGTCAGTGTCCTTTCCCCTGCTGTGAGCCACAGCCCACCTCCATCTCCCTAGGAGGCCAGACCACCTCCACCTCCCTAGGAGGCCCTCCAATACTGGGGAGGGCTGTCTCTGGACCTGCTATAGGACTACATGGACTAATCTGTCCCTTCTCCTGCATGTTCTTGCTTCCAGAGCTAGAGCATTTTCTTTTTGAGAACATTCATTGTCCTTTCACATATTCCAAAACCAGACTCAGTTAATCACATGGATTTAATCTGTAGCTTGTATAGCTGGTGGAAAGGTTTTCAATCCTCTTTCTTATGCACTGCACGCCTGGAGCTCAATAGAGATTTATCCCCACCTTTCCATGGGGGTTATCCATAGGAGTTTTCTCCTGAGGCTGCCCTGGAGGACTTGAGTCTGCCACAGTTAGGAATAGGCATAGAGGTGGTGCAGCTGCTTGGATTGCATGGGCCCTGGCAGTGCCTGGTGCACAGGCAAGCCACAGGAACAGGAAATATCATGTTATTAGGATTCTTTCCTAGACTCTGGCAGGTCTGCCCCAGTGAGGAGAAGGCATGTAGATAGCATGGCTGCTAGGATCACTGAAACCCTGCCAGTGCCAGGTGTGCAGGGAAGCCAAGGGCCATGGGTCTAACAGATATGGTGATATTAAGGTTCTTTCCTACCCTCTGGCAGCTCTGCCCCTGTGAGGACTGAGCATGGATGTAGCACAGATGTTTACATTGCAGGGACCCCAGAAGCACCAGGTGTGCAGGGAAGGCAGCAGCCACAGGTGCAGAAGATATGGTGCTGTTAGGATCCTTTTGTAGCCTCTGGCAGAAGGCACTTTTCAAAGGGGCTTCTAGATGGAATCATTTTCTACTGCTTTGTACTTCAGACTTTCAGAGTGCCACCCTTGCTGGGGTCTTTTTCCACTGGTCAGCATGCCAGTGCTGGCATGTAGGGGCAGAGTGACTATAGTGATGGCCGCACTACCTGCATGTGGCTGAGCAGTAGTGCCCTGCCTACATGGCTGTCCAGCTTTCCTTCAAAGGCATTCCCCATGGCAATCTCCTCCTTCCCACCCTCTCAGGCCTGAGACCATTTCTCCAGAGTCAACAGCAGTTTTTGCCCTGGGATTGCTCTCAAATGCCCCATTCCAACTCCTAGCCACTATACATTCTGGTGAACTTGCGTCCCTGTCAAGGGTATGTAAGGCTGCAACATGGAAGTCTGTGTGGGTTCTCACTCCATTTAGACTGTTACAGATCAGCTGCTTCACCTTGACAGCCTCAAATGCTCCCTGTCTGTCCGAATTGCTTGATCTTGATGTGGGGATCTCACCCCTACTTCAGCTATCCCACTGCCTGGGTGCAGGACCAATCCTGCTTGCTCTCCTATTTTTCCCTTCCTTCTTTCATCCTACTGAGTTTTGAGTGGATCTAACCCTAACACTAACCCTTATGGCAGAAAGTGAAGAAGAACTAAAGAGCCTCTTGATGAAAGTGAAAAAGGAGAGTGAAAAAATTGGCTTAAAGCTCAACATTCAGAAAACTAAGATCATGGCATCCAGTCCCATCACTTCAAGGCAAATGGATGGGGAAACAGTGGCTGACTTTATTTTTCTGGGCTCAAAAATCACTGCAGATGGCGATTGCAGCCAAGAAATTAAAAGATGCTTACTCCTTGGAAGGAAAGTTATGACCAACCTAGACAGCATATTAAAAATAAGAGACATTACTTTGTCAACAAAGGTCCGTCTAATCAAGGCTATGGTTTTTCCAGTGGTCTTGTATGGATGTGAGAGTTGGACTGTGAAGAAAGCTGAGTGCAGAAGAATTGATGCTTTTGAACCGTGGTGTTGGAGAAGACTCTTGAGAGTCCCTTGGACTACAAGGAGATCCAACCAGTCCATCCTAAAGGAGATCAGTCCTGGATGCTCATTGGAGGGACTGATGTTGAAGCTGAAACTCCAATACTTTGGCCACCTGATGTGAAGAGCTGACTCATTTGAAAAGACCCTGATCCTGGGAAAGATTGAAGGCAGGAGGAGAAAGGGATGATAGAGGGTGAGATGGTTAGATGGCATCCCTGACTCAATGAACATGGGTTGCACAAACTCTGGGAGTTGGTGATGGACAGGGAGGCCTGGCGTGCTGTGATTCATGGGATCGCAGAGTTAGACACGACTGAGTGACTGAACTGAACTGAACTGAACTGATATAGAGTTTTCTGTTGATCAGAGGCTCCTGCCAGCACTCAGTTGGTGCTCTGTGAAAGCTTCTGCATCTGAGGATGTATTGTTGATCCACACATGGAGAGAGATGTACTCCATGTTCACCAAATCCTCCACCATCTTGTCTCTCTTAATGCCTCATTTTATTTAGTTATTTCAATTTACTTATTTTGATTGGATGATACTTTACAATACTGTGATGGTTTTTGCCGTACATCAACATGAATTGGCCAACATGTGTTCCCCCTCATCCTGAACCTCCCTCCCACCTCCCTCCCCACCCTATCTCTCTGGGTTGTCCCAGAGCACTGGCTTTGGGTGCCCTGCCTCATGCATCAAACTTGCACTGGTCATCTATTTTACATAGGATAACGTACATGTTTCAGTGCTATTCTCTCAAATCATCCCACCCTTGCCCTCTCCCACTAAGTCCAAAAGTTTCTTTACATCTATGTCTCCTTTGCTGCCCTGCATGTAGGATCATTGGTACCATTTTTATAAATTCCATATAAATGGGTTAACATACAGTATTTACCTTTCTTTTTCTGACTTACTTCACTCTGTATAATAGCCTCCAGGTTCATCCACCTCATTAGACCTGACTCAAATGCTGAATAATATCCCATTGTATGTATGTACCACAACTTCCTTATCCATTCATCTGCTGATGGCCATTTAGGTTGCTTCCATATCCTAGCTATTGTAAACAGTGCTGCAATGAACAGTGGGGTACATGTTTCTCTTTCAATTCTGGTTTCTTTGTGATGTATGCCCAGCACTGGATTGCTGGGTAATATGACAGTTCTATTCCTAGATTTTTAAGGAATTTTCACACTGTTTTCCAGAGTGGCTGTGCCGGTATGCATTCCCATCAACAGTGTAACAGGGTTCCTTTTTTTCCACAACCTCTCCAGCATTTATTGTTTGTGGACTTTTGATGATGGCCATTTTGACTGATGTGAGATGATACCTCACTGTGGTTTTGATTTACATTTTTCTAATGAGTGAAGCTGAGAATCTTTCCATGTGTTTATCAGCAATCTATATGTATTTTTTGGAGAAATGTCTGTTTAGGTCTTTCACACACTTTTTGATTGGGTTTTTCATTTTTCTGGTATTGAGCTTCATGAGCTGATTCCATATTTTGGAGATTAACTCCTTCCAGCTGTTAGATTTGCTATTATTTTCTCCCATTCTTAGGGCTGTCTTTTCACCTTACTTATAGTTTCCTTCATTGTGCAAAAGTTTTTAAGTTTAATTAGGTCCCATTTGTCTATTTTTGTTCTTGTTTCTATTATTCTTGGAGATGTGTCATAGAGGGTCTTGCTGTAATTTATGTCGGAGAGTGTTCTGCCTATATTGTCCTCTAAGAGTTTTATAGTCTCTGGTCTTCTCTTGTCTTACCTTTAGATCTTTAATCCATTTTGAGTCTATTTTTGTGTATGGTGTTAGAAAGTGTTTTAGCTTCATTCTTTTACAATTGGTTGACCAGTTTTCCCAACACCACTTGTTGAAGACTGTCTTTTCTCCATTGTACTTTTTTGCCTCTTTTTGCAAAGATAAGGTGTCCATAGGTGTGTGGATTTATCTCTGGGCTTTCTATTTCGTTCTATTGATGTATATTTCTGTCTTTGTACCAGTACCATACTGTCTTGATGACTGTAGCTTTGTAGTATAATCTGAAGTCTGTAAGACTGATTCCTCCATTTCCATTCTTCTTTCTCATGACTGCTTTAGCTATTCAGTGTCTTTTGTGTTTCCATACAAATTGTGAAATTATTTGTTCTTGTTCTGTGAACAATATCATTGGTAGTTTGATATGGATGCTGATTTTTGATTACAGCTTTGATTTCTGTGCTTTTGATTTCTCTGTTCATATATTCTATTTCTCTATCACACACAGAGTGTTTTCTACTACATTATTTTCCAAGTTAGCTGATAGGTTCCCCTGTTCCATCAAATATATTGTTGACTCCTTGTTATTTATTTCATTTATTTTATTTTTTATTGCTGCTTTTTTATATGTTCTAACTCTATGTTAAAAACTTCTAACTTTTCACTCTGTTAATCCATTCTTCTCCTAAGTCATTTCAGTTTCTATACGTACATTACCTAGGACTCTATCAGGCAGTTTGCTTATCTCCACTTCACTTAATTCTTCTAGGATTTAATCTTGGTCCTTCACTTGGGAGCTATTCCTCTGTTGCCACATTTTGCCTAATTTGCTGTTTTTATTTATATTTATTTGCTACACTGGTTACATTTCCCAATTCTTGAGAAATGATCTTATGCAGTAAATGTTCTATGAGGCACAACAGCTCACTGCCCACCTTTCACCAGGGCTGTATGTTCTCAGGTTGCCCTCTATGTTGCCTGCATTGTTCCTTCTGTTTGACTAGCTTACTACTGTGGGTGTGCTCATAGGCAGAAAATTTGTCACTAGTGTATTGAAATGTCACTGATTTTTGTAACTTAATTTCACATCCAGAAATATTAGGGAATTCATTGATTATGTCTAGAAGTTTTCTCTTCAGTCTTCAAGACTTTAAACCCTTGTCATCAACATATGGAGATCATTTTTATTATTTTCCAATCTGATATTTGGTTTTATAGTAATTTGTTGACAATTTTTATATCTATATTAATTGAGAATATTGCCCTGTAATTTTCTTTACTAAAGGTTCCCTTATTAAGTCTTGGTATCAAAATAATAATAATAATGGTAATAAAACTCTTAAAATGAGTTTGAGAATGTCTCCTCCTTGTCTATCTTTAAGAAGAATTTTAGAAGGATTGGTATAATTCTTGGGGCTTCCCAGGTGACGCTGGTGGTAAAGAACCACCTGCTAATGCAGGAGACATAAGAGATGAGGGTTCAGTCTCTGGGTTGGGAAGGTCCCCTGGATGAGGGCACGGCAACCCACTCCAGGATACTTGCCTGGAGAACTCCGAGGACAGAGAAGACTGGTGCACTACAGTCCATAGCGTTGCAAAGAGTGAGACATGACTGATGTATCTCAGCATGCATGCACTCATGGTATAATTCTTGTTTAAATGTTTGGTACAATTTACCAGTAAAGCTATCTGGTCTTCAGTTTTACTTCATTAGAAAATTTTTGATTACTGGTATAATCTCATTGCCAGTAATTGGTTTATTCAGATTTTCTATTTCTTCCTGATTCAGTCTTGCATATTTCTAAGAATTATTCCATTTCTCCTAGGTATCCCACTTCATTGGTATATAACTGTTCATAGTAGTCTTTTATGATACTTTGTATTTCTGTGTTATCATTTGTAATGTTGCTATTCTGAGAAAAGTATTTTATATTGGAGGATAGTTGATTAACAATATTGTGTTAGTTTCTGCTTTAGAGAAAAATTGTTTCAGTTTTGCGTATACTTGCATTTTTTCTTTTTCAGATTCTGTTCTCATTTAGGCTATTACAGAATATTGAGCAGAGATCCCTATGCTAGACAGTAGGTCTTTTTTGTTTATCTTTTAAATATTGAAGTGTATACATGTCAATGCAAAACTCTCATTGTATCCCTCTCCATGACAGTTAAACTTTGGTGACCATAATTTCAGGGCTTCCCAGGTGGCACTAGTAGTAAAGAACCCACCTGCCAGTGCATAAGATATAAGAGACACAGGTTCAATCCCTGGGTTGAGAATGTTCCCTGGAGGGGGGCATGGTAACCCACTCCAGTGTTCTTGCCTGGAGAATCCCATGGACAGAGGAGCCTGAGTGGGTTATAGTCCATAGGGTGGGTCCCAAGGAGTTTGACATGCCTGAAGCAACTTAGGATGCCTGCAACCATAATTTAATTCAAAAGTCTTTGAGTCTGTTTCTGTTTTGTAAATAAGTTCATTTGTATCATATATTTTTACATTCTGATAAATCAGAGTCTTATGTGATATTGCTTACATGATAAGAAATATCATATAATATTTGTATTTTTTAATCTGATATTTAACTTACTTTGATAATCACTAGGTCCACCTATGTGGCTGCAAATGGCATTATTTCATTATTTTTCATGGCTGAATAATAATCAATTTTATACAATTTATACAAGTACTGCATATACTTTAACTATTTATCTGTCAATGGGCATTTAGTTTGCTTCCATGTCTTGACTAATGTAAATAGTTCTGCAATGAACATTTGGGTGCATGTATCCTCTTGAACCATGGTTTTCTCCAGATATATGCCCAGGAGTGGGATTGCTGGATGACACGATAGACTATTTTTAGCTTTCTTAAGGAAGCTCCATACTGTTTTCCATAGTGACTGCAATGATTTTCATTTCCAGGAACAGTATAGGCGGGTTCCCTTATCCCCACATCCTTTCTCAGCACTTATTGTTTGTAGACATTTTGATGATGGCTATCTGACTGGAGTGAGACGACATCTCAGTGTAGTTTTGATTTTCATTTCTCCAATAATTAGTCATATGAGCACCTTTCATGGGGTTCTCAAGGCAAGAATACTGAAGCAGTTTGCCATTCTCTTCTCCAGTGGACCATGTTTTGTCATAATTCTCCACCATGACCTGTCCATCTTGGGTGGCCTTACACAGCATGGCTCATAGTTTCATTGAGTTAGATAAGGCTGTGTCCATGTGATCAGTTTGATTAGTTTTCCGTGATTGTGGTTTTCATTTTGTCTTTTCTGACGGATAAGGATGAGAAGTTTATGGAAACTTCCTGATGGGAGAAATTGACTGTGGAAACTGGGACTTGTTCTGATGGGTGGAGCCATGCTCAGTAAGCCAATTTTCTGTTGATGGGCAAGATTGTTTTCCCTTCCTGTTGTTTTATCTGAGGCCAAAGTATGGTGGAGGTAATGAAGAAAATGGCAACCTCCTTCAAAATGTCCCTTGCACCTACCGCCGCACTCAGTGCCCCCAACCCTGCAGCAGGCCACCACCAACCCATGCCTCTGCCAGAGATTCCTGGACACTCACAGGAAAGTCTGGGTCAGTCTCTTGTGAGGTCACTGCTCCTTTCTCCTGGGTCCTGGTGGGCACAAGGTTTTGTTTGTGCCATCCAAGAGTCTGTTTCCCCAGTCCTGTGTAAGTTCTGGTGGCTCTGTGGTGGGGTTAATGGTGACCCCTCCCAAGAGAGCTTTTGCCATACTGAGGGCTGCTGCAACCAGAGCCCCTGCCCCTGCAGCAGGCCACTGCTGACCCATACCTCCGCAGGAGACACTCAAACACTCAAAGGCAGACCTGGCTCAGTCTCTGTAGGGTCTCCAGGTGTGCAAAAGGTTTTGTCTGAGCCCTCTGAGTGTCTCTGCCAGGTATGGAGTTTTATTCTAAATGAAATTTTGCCCCTCCTACCCTTGCTGGATCTTCTTCTTTGCTGTTGGGTTTGGGGGATCTTTTCTGGTGGGATCTACAGTCAGCAAAAACAGGACTGGGAGCTGACTGTGGCTCCGATCATGAACTCCTTATTGCCAAATTCAGATTTAAATTGAAGAAAGTTGGAAAAACCACTAGATCATTCAGGTATGACCTAAATCAAGTCCCTTATGATTATACAGTGGAAGTGAGAAATAGATTTAAGGGACTAGATCTGATATACAGAATGCCTGATGAACTATGGATGGAGGTTCATGACATTGTACAGGCGACAGGGATCAAGACCATCCCCATGGAAAACAAATGCAAAAAAGCAAAATGGCTGTCTGGGGAGGCCTTACAAAGAGCTGTGAAAAGAAGAGAAGCAAAAAGCAAAGGAGAAAAGGAAAGATATAAGCATCTGAGTGCAGAGTTCCAAAGAATAGCAAGGAGAGATAAGAAAGCCTTCCTCAGCGATCAATGCAAAGAAATAGAGGAAAACAACAGAATGGGAAAGACTAGAGATCTCTTCAAGAAAATTAGAGATACCAAGGGAACATTTAATGCAAAGATGGGCTCAAAAAAGGACAGAAATGGTATGGACCTAACAGAAGCAGAAGATATTAAGAAGAGGTGGCAAGAATACACAGAAGAACTTTAAAAAAAGATCTTCACAACCCAGATAATCACGATGGTGTGATCACTGACCTAGAGCCAGACATCTTGGAATGTGACGTCAAGTGGGCCTTAGAAAGCATCACTACGAACAAAGCTAGTGGAGGTGATGGAATTCCAATTGAGCCACTTCAAATCCTGAAAGATGATGCTGTGAAAGTGCTGCACTCAATATGTTAGCAAATGTGGAAAACTCAGCAGTGGTCACAGGACTGGAAAAGGTCAGTTTTCATTCCAATCCCAAAGAAAGGCAGTGCCAAAGAATGTTCAAACTACTGCAAAATTGCATCGATCTCACTCGCTAGTAAAGTAATGATCAAAATTCTCCAAGCCAGGCTTCAGCAATACATGAACCATGAGCTTCCAGATGTTCAAGCTGATTTTAGAAAAAGCAGAGGAACCAGAGATCAAATTTCCAACATATGCTGGATCATGGAAAAAGGAAGAGAGTTCCAAGAAAACATCTATTTCTGCTTTATTGACTATGACAAAGCCTTTGACTTTGTGGATCACAATAAACTGTGGAAAATTCTGAAAGAAATGGGAATACCAGACCACCTGACCTGCCTCTTGAGAAACCTATATGCAGGTCAGGAAGCAATAGTTAGAATTGGACATGGACCAACAGACTGGTTCCAAATAGGAAAAGGAGTACGTCAAGGCTAGGGTTAGGGTAAGGAGTATTTCAAGGTATTGTCACCCTGCTTATTAAACTTATATGCAGAGTACATCATGAGAAACACTGGGCTGGAAGAAGCACAAGCTGGAATCAAGTTTGCCGGGAGAAATCTCAATAGCCTCAGATATGCAGATGACACCACCCTTATGGCAGAAAGTGAAGAGGAACTAAAAAGCCTCTTGATGAAAGTGAAAGAGGAGACTGAAAAAGTTGGCTTAAAACTCAACATTCAGAAAACGAAGATCATAGCATCTGGTCCCATCACTTCATGGGAAATAGATGGGGAAACAGTGGAAACAGTGTCAGACTTTATTTTGGGGGGCTCCAAAATCACAGCAGATGGTGATTGCAGCCATGAAATTAAAAGACGCTTACTCCTTGGAAGGAAAGTTATGACCAGTCTAGATAGCATATTCAAAACAGAGACACTACTTTACCAACAAAGGTCCATCTAATCAAGGCTATGGTTTTTCCAGTGGTAATGTGTGGATGCGAGAGTTGGACTGTGAAGAAAGCTGAGCACTGAAGAACTGATGCTTTTGAACTGTGGTGTTGGAGAAGACTCTTGAGAGTCCCTTGGACTGCAAGGAGATCCAACCAGTCCATCCTAAAGGAGATCAGTCCTGGGTGTTCTTTGGAAGGAATGATGCTAAAGCTGAAACTCCAGTACTTTGGCCACCTCATGCGAAGAGTTGACTCATTGGAAAAGACTCTGATGCTGGAGGGTTTGGGGGCAGGAGGAAAAGAGGACGACAGAGGATGAGATGGCTGGATGGCATCTCCGACTCGATGGGCGTGAGTTTGAGTGAACTCCAGAAGTTGGCAATGAACAGGGAGGCCTGGCGTGCTGCGATTCATGGCGTCGCAAAGTGTTGGACACGACTGAGCGAATGAACTGAACTGAACTGAACATTCTACTATTGATGGTTGTTCAGCAGCCAGTTGTAATTCTGGAGTTCTCACAGGAGAAGATGAGCACATGTCCTTCTACTCTGTCAGCTTGTAGTCATGAAATTAAAAGACACTTGCTCCTTGCAAGAAAAGTTATGACCAATATAGAGAGCATATTAAAAAGCAGAGACATTACTTTGCCAATGAAGATCTGTCTAGTCAAAGCTATGGTTTTTGCACTTGTCATGTATGGATGTGAGAGTTGGGCCATAAAGAAAGCTGAGCACCAAAGAATTGATGCTTTTTAACTGTGGTGTTGGGGAAGACTTTTGAAAGTCCCTTGGAGTGCAAGGGAATCCAACCAGTCCATCTTAAAGGAAATCATTGCTGAATATTCATTGGAAGAACTGTAGCTGAAGGTGAAGCTCCAATACTTTGGCCACCTGATGTGAAGAACTGACTCATTTGAAAAGACCGTGATGCTGGGAAAGATTGAAGTTGGGAGGAGAAGGGGATAACAGAGGATGAGATAGTTGTATGGCATGACTGACTCAATGGACATGAGTTTGAGCAAGCTCTGGGAGTTGGTGAGGGACAAGGAAGCCTGGCATGATGCAGTCTATGGGGTTGCAAAGAGTCATATATGACTGAGCTACAGAACTAACCTGAACTGAGCACCTTTCTTGTGTGTGTGTGTGTTTTGCATCTGTATGTCTTCTGTGAAGAAATGTCTATTTAGATCATCTGCCCATTTATTTTTATTTTTTTTAAATATTAATCACACGTATAGTTTGTACATTTTGAAGAATTATCTCTTGTCAGTTGTCATTTGCAAATATTTTCTCCCATTCTGTGGATCATCTTTTCATTTTCTTCATGGTTTCCCTTGCTGTGCAAAAGCTTTTGAGTTAAGTAGCTCCTACTTATTTATTTTTGTTTTTATTTTCTTCACTCTAGGAGACAGACTGAAAAAGATATTGTTGTGACTTGTGTCAGTGTGTGTTCTACCTAAGTTTTTCCCTAAAAGTTTTATAGTATTCACTCTTATATTTAAGTCTTTAATCCACTTTGATTTTATTCTTATGAATGGTTTTTTAAAATGTACTAATTTAACTTTTTAAGCATAGCTGTCCAGTTTTCCCAGCACAACATGTTGAAGAGACCATCTTTACTCCATAGTAGACTCTTGCATCATTTGTCAGACATTACTTGGCCATAGGTGCGTGTGTTTATCTCTGTATTTGTGATCACTTTCCATTGATTCATATTTCTTTTTTTTTTTTTTTTTTTGCCCGTACCATACTACTTTGATGTTGCTAGCTTTGTAGTATAGTCTGAAGTCAGGGAGCCTGATTCCTCTAGCTCCATTTTTCTTTCTCAAGATTTCTTTGACTATTCAAGATCTCTTGTGTTTCCATACATGCTTCTATTTTAAAGATTTTTGGTTCTTTTTCTGTTCAGTCACTAAATCATGTCCAATTCATTATGACTTCATGGGCTGCAATGCAACAAGCTCCACTGTCCTTCACTATCTGCCAGAGTTTGCTCAATTTCGTGTTCATTGAGTCAATGTTGCTATCTAGTCACCTCATCCTCTGCCACTCCCTTCACCTTTTGCCTTCAATCTTTCCCATAACCAGGGTCTTTTCTAATGAATTGGCTCTTCACATCAAGTGGCCAAATTATTGGAGCTTTAGCTTCCTCATCAGTCCTTCCAATGACTATTCAGGGATGATTTCCTTTAGAATTTACTGGTTTGGTGTCTTTGCTGTCCAAGAGACTCTCAGGGGTTTTCTCCAGCACCACAATTCAAGGTATAAATTCTTTGGTGTTCAGCCTTTTTTATGGTCCAACTCACATCCATACATGACTACTGGAAAAACCATAGCTTTGACTGTATGGATCTTTGATTGCAAAGTTATTTCTCTGATTTTTAATTTACTGTCTAGGTTTGTCATAGCTTTTCTTAGAAGGAGCAAGCATCTTTTAATTTCAAAGTTGCAATCACCATCTGCAGTGACTTTGGAGTCCAAGAAAATAAAATCTATCACTGCTTCCACTTTTTCCCCTTTTATTTGTCCTGAAGTGATGGGACTGAATGTCATTATCTTAGTTTTTTTAATGTTGCGTTTTAATGTTAATTTTTGTATTCTCCTTTTTTCACCCTCATCAAGAAGTTCCTTAGTTTCTCCTCACCATCTGTTATTAGAGTGGTATCATCTGAAGTCATGGAGATTGAATTTTCCAACTCCTAGGTTGTTGATATTTCTGAGGTTGTTGATATTTCTCCTGGCAATCTTGATTCCAGCTTGTGATTCGTTCAGCCCAGCATTTTACATGATATGTTCTGCATATAAGTTAAAAAAGGATGGTAACATACAGCCTTGTCATACTCCTTTCCTAATTTTGAACCAGTCAGTTGTTCCATGTCCGATTCTAACTGTTGCTTCTTGACCCACATACAACATTCTCAAGAAACAAGTAAGGTGGTCTGGTATTCCCATCTATTTGAGAATTTTCCACAATTTGTTGTGATCCACACAGTCTAAGGCTTTAGCATAGTTAATGAAACATATGTAGATTTTTTTTTCTGAAATTCCATTGCTTTCTCTATGATCCATTAAATTTTAGATATTTGCTCTTTGTTTCCTCTGCCTTTTCTAAACCGAGCTTGTACATCTGGAAGTTTTTGGTTCATATATTGCTAAAGCCAGCTTGAAGGATTTTGAGCATAACCTTACCAGTATGTGAAATTAGTGCAACTGTCTTGTAGTTTGGACATTCCTTTTTTGTTCCAGTTATGTGAAAAAAATGCCTTTGGTAATTTGGTAGGGATTATATTGACTCTGTAGATTGTTTTCTGTGGTATACTCATTTGGACAATATTGATTCTTCTATCAAGAACATGCTTGTGTGCTAACTCACTTCAGTCGTGTCTGACTCTTTATGACCCAGTGGACTGTAGCCTGCCAGGCTCCTCTGTTTATCGGGGTTTTCCAGGTAAGTATACTGGAGCAGGTTGTCATGCCCTCTTCCAAGGGATTTTCCAGACCCAAGGATCGAACCCGTGTCTCCTGTGGTTTCCTCGTTGAAGGTGAATTCTTTACCACTGAGCCACCATGGAAGCCCAAGAATATGGTACCTCTCTACAATTTTTGTGTCATCTTTTATTTTTTTAATCAGCATCTTATAACTTTCAGAGTATAGGTTTTTTCTGTCTCCTAAGGTAGGTTTATTTCTAGTTATTTTATTCTTTTTGAGGCTATGTAAAATGGAATTGTTTTTTAAATCTCTCTTTCTCATTTTTCATTGGTAGTGTATAGAAATACAAAAGATTTCTCTATTTTTTGTATCCTGTAGCTTTGCCCAATTCATTGATGAGTTCTAGCAGTTTTCTGGTAGGATCTTTATGATTTTCCATGTATAATATTATGACATCCATGAACAGTGACAGTTACCCTTATTCTTTTCCAATTTAGACTATTTTATTTCTTTTTCTTCTCTGATTGTTGAGGCTAGGACTTCCAAAATTATGTTGAATAAAAGTGGTGAGATTGGATATTCTTGTCTTGTTCCTAATTTTAGAGTAAATGCTTTTAGCTTTTCACCCTTGAGCATGATGTTAGCTGTAAGTAATTATTATTATGTTTAGGTATTTGCCCTCTATGCCCACTTTCAGGACGGTCTTTTTCTTTGTCATAAATCTGTGTTGAATTTTGTCAGAAGCTTTTTCTTCATCTATTGAGATGTTCATATGATTTTTATTCTTCAATTTGTTGATGTGGTATATCAAATTGACTGGCTTGCAAATACTGAAAAATCTTTGCATCCCTGGAATAAATACCTCTTGATTATGGTGTATGATCCTTTGAATGTATTATTGGATTTGTTTTGCAGTATTTTGTTGAGGATTTTTGCATCTATGCTCATGAGTAATATCTGCCTGTAAATTTTCTTTTTTTATTATCATTGTTCACTTGCAGTCCTCACAAGGTCAGAGTAATGACTCCCACAGAGCAACCCACAATGATGGGGGGATTCCTGTTGTCCCATTAATGTTCTCTTTTCTCCTTTGAGTAATCTGTGATTCAGGGGAGAACTCTCCATGTTGTCTCTGCTCGCCTAGTGGATGGGGAAGGTAGTCACTTTGTAACTGCTTCTCTTAGCCCTTCTAATGTAGTCTGTCTCAGTCTCTGTGGTCCTTTAGCCTCATGTTCATATTCTAGGATTCATTTATTGGTGTCTTTTTCTAGAAAATGTGTTAGTTCTTCTTGTGAAGGAGAACAAAGTCAGAAACAACCTATGCTGCCATCTTGGTGATGCCACTCCCTTGTCTATTTTTTTAAGTTGTTTAAAGTGGGAGGGTTCAATCTCCTCTGGGGAATGGAATGGCTATCCTCTCCAGTATTCTTTCCTGGGGAATTCCATGGACAGAGAAGCCTGGTGGGCTACAGTCCATGGAGTTGCAAGAGTCAGACATAACTGGGTGACTAACACTCACATTCGGAGAAGGCAATGGCAACCCACTCCAGTACTCTTGCCTGGAAAATCTCATGGATGGAGGATCCTGGTAGCCTGCAGTCCACGGGGTCGCTAAGAGTTGGTTACGACTGGGCGACTTCACTTTCACTTGCATGCATTGGAGGAGGAAATGGCAACCCACTCCAGTGTTCTTGCCTGGAGAATCCCAGGGACGGTGGGGCCTGGTAGGCCGCCGTCTATGGGGTTGCACAGAGTTGGAAACGACTTAGCAGCAGCAGCAACACTCACATTCTTGAGAAACCTATATGCAGGTCAGGAAGCAACAGTTAGGACTGGACATGGAACAACAGACTGGTTCCAAATAGGAAAAGGAGTACGTCAAGGCTGTATATTGTCACCCTGCTTATTTAACTTATATGCAGAGTATATCATGAGAAATGCTGGGCTGGAAGAAGGACAAGCTGGAATCAAGATTGCTGGGAGAAATATCAATAACCTCAGATATGCAGATGACACCACCCTTATAGCTGAAGGTGAAGGGGAACTAAAAACCCTCTTGATGAAAGTGAAAGTGGAGAGTGAAAAAGTTGGCTTAAAGCTCAACATTCAGAAATGAAGATCATGGCATCTGGTCCCATCAGTTCATGGGAAATAGATGGGGAAACAGTGGAAACAGTGTCAGACTTTATTTTTCTGGGCTCCAAAATCATTGCAGATGGTGATTGCAGCCATGAAATTAAAAGATGCTTACTCCTTGGAAGGAAAGTTATGACCAACCTAGATAGCATATTCAAAAGCAGAGACATTGCTTTGCCAACAAAGGTCCATCTAGTCAAGGCTATGTTTTTTCCAGTGGTCATGTATGGATGTGAGAGTTGGACTGTGAAGAAAGCTGAGCGCCAAAGAATTGATGCTTTTGAACTGTGGTGTTGGAGAAGACTCTTGAGCGTCCCTTGGACTGCAAGGAGATCTAACCAGTCAATTCTGAAGGAGATCAGCCCTGGGATTTCTTTGGAAGGAATGATGCTGAAGCTGAAACTCCAGTACTTTGGCCACCTCATTCGAAGAGTTGACTCATTGGAAAAGACTCTGATGCTGGGAGGGATTTGGGGCAGGAGGAGAAGGGACGACAGAGGATGAGATGGTTGGATGGCATCACGGACTCAATGGACATGAATCTGAGTGAACTCTGGGAGTTGGTGATGGACAGGGAGGCCTGGCGTGCTGCAATTCATGGGGTCACAAAGAGTCGGACATGACTGAGCGACTGAACTGAACACTCACATTCAAGGTGGGAGGGAAACTCACTCTTGCTACTTTATTATGATGAAATAGAAACCCATGTTAAATATTTGAGCTACTAATTCCATTTCTAAAAGATATCCAAAAAATATACATAAAAATTTGAAAGTACTTTCACAAATATGGTTGTCTATTGTTATGAAATACAAGGGGAATGTAGAAGTAAATAAGGAACATCCACATAATGGACTACAAAATAAATGCAAAAGAAGTGAGGAAAACATCTGTGTTTTTTGCTGAAACTATCTTCAGGGTATACTGTTAAGTGAAAAAAAGTGAGATTAGAGTTTAGTTTTATGCTGCCTTCTGTAAATACAGGGGATATAAATATCAGTTCATGTTTTCAATATGTAACAATTAAAGAGTAAACAAAAAGCTAATACAAGTATTTATCTGTGGGAGAGAGGCAGTAGTGTGCAATATAGAGGGGTAGAAATGAGATTTTGGAATGCACTATGTTACATCAATTTTATTTTGCAAGAATACAAAATTTTTACATAATTAAAAAAATGTAAAAAGCAATCCTTAAAAATTAAAAATTAAATGTGGCAAATAATCTTAAATGCATATAATATATATCTACTACACATTAATCTCTTCTCACTTCTCCATCATCTTAGTCATACCCTGACAGATTTGCTATGCCACTTAACTATAATGACATCTTTACAAATAAAACAAAAAATCTTTATAATAACTGTGTCACAACCACACAGGGAAAACAATTGCTTCAATTGACTGTAGTTTAAAATATTTTATTGATGACCTAAATAAATATGTCCAGCAACAAGATCTATAAACACAATGTTATTTAAATAATTTTAATTGTATTTTCCTGATGATTATTGTGTTTGGTCACCTGTCTATTTTGTTTATTGGGAATTTGAATATCTTCTTTTATGAAGTGCATATTCAAGTATTTTGCACATCTTTATTGTAGGAATTTCATTTTTTTTCTTACAGATTTGTAGGAGCTCTCTATTCAGTCTAGATCCAATCCTTTTTCATTACTAGAATAGAAAGTATCTTCTTGCTGCCTGTGGCTTACTCTTCCACTCATTTTATGTAGCACATGATGGAAGAAATTATTAATCTTAATTTAGTCACATTTGCCAAGTTTTGAAACTTACTGCCAGCAATAGTTTTTGCTGCTTAAGAAATCTTTGCTTACTTCACATCATGATATTTCATATTTTCTCCTAAACATTATAGCCTTACCTTTCATATATAGGTCTGTGTGTGAGTGTGCACTCAGTCTTGTGTGACTTTTTGCGACCCCATGGACTGTAGCCCACCAGGCTCCTTTGTCCATGGAATTTTCCAGGCAAGAATACTAGAGCAGGTTTCCATTTTCTGCCTCAGGAAATTTTTCTCAACCCAGGGATTGAACCCATGTCTCTTTCATCTCCTGCATTGGCAGGTGGGTTCTTTACCAACTGATCCCCTGGGAACAGTCCATATGCAATTTATTTTATATATATCTACATTTTAAAATAAATTTATTTTTATATAAACTTCTAGCAAACACAAGTCTAGGACCAGGTGGCTTTACAGTGGATTTCTACCAGATATACAGAAAACTAATACCTATCCTTCTGAAGCTATTACAAAAAACTTAACAGGAGGAATATACCAAATCAATTCTACAAGGCATCATCCTGACACAAAACCAACAATACTGTAGAAAAAGAAAATTAGAAGCCAATATCTCTGATAAAAACAGATGCAAATATTTTCATGAAAGTGCTAGGGAACCAAATCCAACAATATATAAAAAGGATCAAACCCTTTGATCAAGTTGGATTGATTCCAGGGTTACAAAAATAGTGTGACATTTTAAAAGCAAATCAACAAGTGTGATGTACTACATTAACAAAAGGTAGAATAAAAATCACATTATCATCTCAAAACACACAGTAAAAGCACTGGAAAAAATTTAACATCCATTTATGATAAAAAATCCTCATTGAAGCAGGTAGAGAGGAAACATCTCAGCATCATAAAAGCCATTTATGACAAACCCACAGCCAACATCATACTCAACAATGAAAAGATGCAAGACTTCCCACTAGATTCAAGAACAAGAAAAAAACGCCCACTCTAAACACTTTTATTTGCTAGGGAAATTAAAATGGAGGTAGTCTTGTTTAGATTTCAGAAGCAGGATAGCAGGCCTCAGACCTTTCTTCTGACCTGGCTGTACATTGCACGGATTCCATGCCGCCTGTAAGCACAGCAAGGCAAGGAGTACTTTAAATAAGAAGAGGAATGTGTCTTGGAGTTCTTGAGCCTCTAGAGGTCTGGTCCACCACTCAGGGCTTAATAAAATCCTATGACTCACAAGATAAAGCAAACAGCATTGTAACAAGATTAAAATAAAACCAGAGCTGCATCTTTGCCTGAAAACTGATGACCTGGAATTATAAGTGGGAACCCCTGAAACTGCAATTTTGAAGTTTCACCTGTGGAGTAGACACATTGCCTGGGACGTTTTCCCAATTGGGACTCCAGATTGCTGTTAATCTGGATGTTGATTGGCCCAATTTGGTGATATATGTACGGTTACTCTTTCCTATTGTTTCTATTCCTCTTCCTTTAATGATCATATATTGAAATTAAGTCAATGAATCCTCTATTAAATATTGAAATTGTTTATTGTGTATAATGATATTTGTAAGATATTACCATTTCTTTTGGTAATGATTCATTTATTTATTTTTTGGCTGCACCAGGCTCCTCTCCAGTGGCAGTGTGGACTGTTCCTGGCCAGTCTCCACCTCCACCACTGCCACTGCCTTGACCCAGGAAGCCAGGAGTGCTTTGAACAGTGGGCCACATTGATGCTCCCCCTTGTCAGGATGTGGAGCCAAGCTCCTAGGCCAGGGCTGTGGAAAGGGCATGGTGGCCAGCTGACTGGGCCTTCCCAGGTGGTGCGAGGAGAGGCCAGACTGCCCCACCTCCACCAGACTGCATCAACCTGCCCAGGTTCTGTTAATGAATTTTTTGAATGAGAAACAAAAGTAAAACTCTTGCAAACACTATTTAAAATAGCATTGGAAGCAATAGCCACAGCAGTTAGACAAGAGAAAGAAATAAAATGAATCCAAATTGGAAGACAAAAGTGTAACTATTAGGAGATGACATAATACTTTTTATAGAGAACCCTAACGCCTCCACTCAATAAATGTTAGAACTCATAAATTAATTTAGCAGAATTTAAAGATGCAAGATTGATAAACAGAAATCTCTTGCATTTCTATACATTAATAATAAAATATTAGAAGTATAAAATTTAAAAATCCAGCTTAAAATCACATCAGAAAGAATGAAGCAACAACAACAACAACAAAAAGAGTTCCCTAAGGAGATGAAAGACCTATACTCTGAACAGTATAGAAAATTGATGAAGGAATTTGAAGATTCTATAATGAAATGGAAAGACATACAATGTTCTTGGAATGGAAAGATTCATGTTTTTAAAATGTTCATACAAGCCAAAGTAATCTACTGATTTAATGGAATCCCTATCAAAATATCCATGACATTTTTCATAGAAGTGTAACAAATAATCCTAAAATTCAGATGGAACTACAAAAGACACAGAATTGCAAAATGAACTTGAGAAAAGGGGAGAAAGTTGGAGTTATAACCCTCCTGGGCTGAAGAATATAAAACAAATCTCTAGTAATCAAAATAGCATGGTACTGACACAAAAGCAAATGTATAGATCAATTGAACAGAATACAGAGCCCAGAAGTACCCATGCACCAGTGGCCAACTAATCCATGACAAAGTAGGCAAGAATATATAATGGAAAAAGAGTGTCTCTTCTACATGTGGTGTTAAAACAACAACAACAACCTGGACATCGGGGTGAGGGAGACAGTGAGCTGAGCTCCAGAGGCTACTGCCACCGTTGCTGCCACGGAGAGTGAAAGAGCCAAGGAGCACTGAGAGACCCAGCACCTGTGCACTGGCCGCAGCCAAGACCTCTGCCCTAACCTGGGTCAGCAGCAGCCACAGCCACCCCTCCTCTCCCTCCCTCACCTTCCCAGTGACTGATCCGGAGCCTTTGGCTGGGGGCAGGGAAGTGGCTGTGACTAGTCGGCTGCTCCGAGGTGAGAGGATGCTGATGAGGGGCCGGAGCTTTTGTTTGTCCCGGGGCATGGGGTGAGGGACTCCCAAGTTGGATGGAGGGGGTCCCAGCCACAGTGACACATGCGAGAGCTGGGAGCGGGGGCAGCACCAAGCGGAGCCAGCACTCCTCACCTCACAGCAGCTCAGCTCACTGTCTCCCTCACCCCGATGTCCAAGTTGTTGTTGTTGTTTTAACACCACATGTAGAAGAGACACTCTTTTTCCATTATATATTCTTGCCTACTTTGTCATGGATTAGTTGGCCACTGGTGCGTGGGTACTTCTGGGCTCTGTATTCTGTTCAATTGATCTATACATTTGCTTTTGTGTCAGTACCATGCTATTTTGATTACTAGAGATTTGTTTTATATTCTTCAGCCCAGGAGGGTTATAACTCCAACTTTCTCCCCTTTTCTCAAGTTCATTTTGCAATTCTGTGTCTTTTGTGTTTCATCTGAATTTTAGGATTATTTGTTATACTTCTGTGAAAAATGTCATGGATATTTTGATAGGGATTCCATTAAATCAGTAGATTATACGGGTAATATGAACATTTAAAAAATATGAATCCTTCCATTCCAAGAACATTGGATGTCTTTCCGTTTCATTATAGAATCTTCAAATTCTTTCATCAATTTTCTATACTGTTCAGAGTATAGGTCTTTCACCTCCTTGCTGCTGGTGCTGCTGCTAAGTCGTTTCAGTCGTGTCCAATTCTGTGTGACCCCATAGATGGCAGCCTCCCAGGCCCCATCGTCCCTTGGATTCTCCAGGCAAGAACACTGGAGTGGGTTGCCATTTCCTTCTCCAATGCATGAAAGTGAAAAGTGAAAGTGAAATCCCTCAGTCGTGTCCGACTCTTACCGACCCCATGGACTGTAGCCCACCAGGCTCCTCCATCCATGGGGTTTTCCAGGCAAGACTACTGGAGTGAGGCGCCATTGCCTTTTCCTTTCACCTCCTTCAGTTCAGTTCAGTTCAGTCACTCAGTCGTGTCCGACTCTTTGCGACCCCATGAATTACAGCACACCAGGCCTCCCTGTCCATCACCAACTCCCAGAGTTCACCCAGACTCCCGTTCATCGAGTCAGTGATGCCATCCAGCCATCTCATCCTCTGTCGTCCCCTTCTCCTCCTGCCCCCAATGCCTCTCAGCATCAGAGTCTTTTCCAATGAGTCAACTCTTCCCATGAGGTGGCCAAAGTACTGGAGTTTCAGCTTCAGCATCATTCCTTCCAAAGAAATCCCAGGGCTGATCTCCTTCAGAATGGACTGGTTGGATCTCCTTGCAGTCCAAGGGACTCTCAGGAGTCTTCTCCAACACCACAGTTCAAAAACATCAATTCTTCAGTGCTCAGCCTTCTTCAGAGTCCAACTCTAGCATCCATATATGACTACTGGAAAAACCATAGCCTTGAGTAGACTAACCTTTGTTGGCAAAGTAATGTCTCTGCTTTTGAATATGCTATCTAGATTGGTCATAACTTTCCTTCCAAGGAGTAAGCGTCTTTTAATTTCATGGCTGCAGTCACCATCTGCAGTGATTTTGGATCCCCCAAAAATAAAGTCTGAGACTGTTTCCACTATTTCCACATCTATTTCCCATGAAGTGATGGGACCAGATGCCATGATCTTCGTTTTCTGAATGTTGAGCTTTAAGCCAACTTTTTCACTCTCCACTTTCACTTTCATCAAGAGGCTTTTTAGTTCCTCTTCACTTTCTGCCATAAGGGGGGTGTCATCTGCATATCTGAGGTTATTGATATTTCTCCCAGCAATCTTGATTCCAGCTTGTGTTTCTTCCAGTCCAGAGTTTCTCATGATGTAGTCTGCATATAGGTTAAATAAGCAGGGTGACAATATACAACATTGATGTACTCCTTTTCCTATTTGGAACCAGTCTGTTGTTCCATGTCCAGTTCTAACTGTTGCTTCCTGACCTGTATACAAAATTCTCAGGAGGCAGGTCAGGTGGTCTGGTATTCCCATCTCTTTCAGAATTTTCCACAGTTTATTGTGATCCACACAGTCAAAGGCTTTGGCATAGTCAATAAAGCAGAAATAGATGCTTTTTCTTGGACTCTCTTGCTTTTTCCATGATCCAGTGGATGTTGGCAATTTGATCTCTGGTTCTTCTGCCTTTTTTGAAACCAGCTTGAACATCAGGAAGTTCATGGTTCACATATTGCTGAAGCCTGGCTTGGAGAATTTTGAGCATTACTTTACTAGCGTGTGAGATGAGTGCAATTGTGCGGTAGTTTGAGCATTCTTTGGCATTGCCTTTATATGGGACTGGAATGAAAACTGACCTTTTCCAGTCCTGTGGCCACTGCTGAGTGTTCCAAATTTGCTGGCATATTGGGTGCAGAACTTTAACAGCATCATCTTTCAGGATTTGAAATAGCTCAACTGGAATTCCATCACCTCCCCTAGTTTTGTTCATAGTGATGCTTTCTAAGGCCCACTTGACTTCACATTCCCGGATGTCTGGCTCCAGGTCATTGATCACACCATCGTGATTATCTGGGTTGTGAAGATATTTTTTTTTTAAGTTCTTCTGTGTATTCTTGCCACCTCTTCTTAATATCTTCTGCTTCTGTTAGGTCCATGCCATTTCTGTCTTTTATTGAGCCCATCTTTGCATGAAATGTTCCCTTGGTATCTCTAATTTTCTTGAAGAGATCTCTAGTCTTTCCCATTCTGTTGTTTTCCTCTATTTCTTTGCATTGATCACTGAGGAAGGCTTTCTTAAGTCTTCTTGCTATTCTTTGGAACTCTGCATTCAGATGCTTATATCTTTCCTTTTCTCCTTTGCTTTTCGCTTCTCTTCTTTTCACAGCTATTTGTAAGGCCTCCCCAGAGAGTCATTTTGCTTTTTTGCATTTCTTTTCCACGGGGATGATCTTGATCCCTGTCTCCTGTTCATACAATGTCACGAACCTCATTCTATAGTTCATCAGGCACTCTATCTACCAGATCTAGGCCCTTAAATCTATTTCTCACTTCCACTATATAATCATAAGTGATTTGATTTAGGTCATACCTGAATGGTCTAGTGGTTTTCCCTACTTTCTTCAATTTCAGTCTGAATTTGGCAATAAGGATTTCATGATCTGAGCCACAGTCAGCTCCTGGTCTTGTTTATGTTGACTCTATAGAGCTTCTCCATCTTTGGCTGCAAAGAATATAATGAATCTGATTTCAGTGTTGACCATCCTTAGGGAACTCTTTTTCTTGTTGTTTCATTCTTTCTGATGCTATGCAGGAGGCTGTAACATCTCGCCCCCGGAGTGTAATAGCTGGGGCTTCAAGCTAGGCAAACACCCCCTGACGGGGGTGGGGGTGGGGGTGGGTACCCCAATGTGAAGCCGTATCTGGGGCAGCGGGGACAGCAGGACCGGTGCTGCAGTACTTTCCTTCCTTCCCCCCTGCCCTCTGACCCCTTGGGGGTCTTCTTTCTCGGCCAGTAGCCGGACTCCTGGCTTCTTGGCTTGGCTCAGGGAGGAGTTCTTAGAGCTCCCTCCCTGCCCCAGGCCTAAGGGCTGCGGTGCTGGGGCAGGTGTGTGGGGGCGGGGACCGCAGCCTCCACCCAGAAGAAACTATAAAACAAAAATCCGGAGCCTCCCAAACGTGACTGTCGGGGAGAGTGGTCTGGGACAGGCAAAAGACCCAGCTTGAAGAGACCCAGAAAGAGGAAAAGAGGAGGTAAGCAGGGCACCAGCTGCCTCTGTGGAAGAGACCCGGGTGGCCCGGCTTGGTGATCCCAGCCCCGTTTCTTGCTCAGTAACGCACTGGAGCTGCTGTGGCTGCTCCCTTGGTCCCGAGGAGGACAGGAAGCACCCTACTTTCTCAGCACCACCAGTTCTTCTCTAAAGTGGAGTCTCAATCATCAGTGAGATTTATAAAAGGCTATCAAATATTTGGAACACTTCCTTAAAATAAATTGCCGGAAGTGGGTCAGAGGAATGTGAAAACCTTTGCATCTTCTGATAGTCTAGCCAAGGTCCAAGAAGTAGCAAGCTGGCTTTTGGAAATGAATCAGGAGCTGCTCTCTGTGGGCAGCAAAAGACAACAAACTGGAGGCTCTCTGAGAGGTAATCCTTCCTCAAGCCAGGCAGATGAGGAGTAGATGAATCATGTGGTGGAAGAGGAACAGCAGCAGCAGCAGCTCAGACACCAAGAGGCAGAGCACACTGTGAGGAATGGTGAAGTCGTTGAAGCAGAACCTAGACCTGGACACCAAAATTATTCCCAGCAAGGACAGTTGGAAGGAAACAACAACTGGTTTATTTTGGTAGATAAGTACTCCTCCAGAAACCAGGAAGAACAGGAGGAAGAGGAAGAAAATGCTGGTGAACAATATGAGGAGGATGAGGAAGAAGAAGAAATGGACTAGGAGAGTGATGATTTGTATCAGTCTGATGACAGCAGCAGGGAAGATGAACATACACATAGTAACAGTGTCACAAACTCTAATAGTATTGTGGACCTGCCTATTCACTAGCTCTCCTCCCAGTTCTATACAAAGACAACAGAAATGAAAAGAAAGTTGGACCATGGTTCTGAGATCTGCCGTTTTTCTTTGGGAAAGCAACCATGCAAAGTCTCAGAATATACAAGTACCACTGGGCTTGTACCATGTTCAGGAACACCAACAACTTTTGGAGACCTGAGAGCAGCCAATGGTCAAGGGCAACAACAACATGGGATTACTTCTTTGCAACCACCTCTAGGCCTCCAGGAATGGTTGAAAATGTTTCAGAGCTGGAGTGGACCAGAGAAATTTCTTGCCTTAGATGAACTTATTGATAGCAGTAAACATCATATGTAAGACATATGATGCAAGTGATAGAATCCCAGTTTCAATAAGACTTCATTTCCTTGCTCCCTAAAGAGCTGACACTGTATGTGCTTTAATTCCTGGAACCTAAAGACCTGCTACAAGCAGCTCAGACTTGTCTTTACTGGAGAATATTGGCTGAAGACAACCTTCTCTGGAGAGAAAAATGCAAAGAAAAGGGTATTGGTGAACAGTTGTACATCAAGAGAAGAAAATTAATAAAATCAGATTTCATTCATAGTCCATGGAAAAATGCATACATCAGACAGTGCAGAATTGATACTAACTGGAGGCGAGGAGAACTCAAGTCTCCTAAGGTGCTGAAAGGACATGATGATCACATGATCACATGCTTATGGTTTTGTGGTAACTAAATAGTTAGTGGTTCTGATGACAACAATTTAAAAGTTTGGTCAGTAGTCACAGGCAAATGTCTGAGGATATTAGTGGGACACACAGGTGGAGTATGGCCATCACATATGAAAGACAATATCATCATTAGTGGATCTACAGATTGGACTCTCAAAGTTTGGAATGCAGACATGGGAGAATGTATACACACCTTATATGATCATAATTCCACCGTCTGTTCTATGCATCTCCATGATAAAAAAGAGTTGTTAGTGGTTCTCGAGGTGCCACCCTTAGGGTTGGGATATTGAGACAGGCCAGTGTTTACATGTGTTGATGGGTCATGTAGCAGCAGTCCACTGTGTTCAATATGATGGCAGGAGGGTTTTTAGTGGAGCATATGATTTCATGGTGAAGGTGTAGGACCCAGAGACATCACTTTGCCAACAAAGGTCCATCTAGTCAAGGCTATGGTTTTTCCAGTAGTCATGTATGGATGTTAGAGTTAGACTATAAAGAAAGCTGAGCACTGAGGGATTGATGCTTTTGAACTGTGGTGTTGGAGAAGACTCTTGAGAGTCCCTTGGACTGCAAGGAGATACAACCAGTCCATCCTAAAGGAAATCCATCCTGAATATTTATTGGAAGGACTGATGCTGAAGCTGAAACTCCAATACTTTGGCCACCTGATGGGAAGAACTAACTCATTTGAAAAGACCCTGATGCTGGGAAAGATTGAAGGTGGGAAGAGAAGGGAATGACAGAGGATGAGATGGTTGGATGGCATCACTGGCTCAATGGACATCAGTTTGAGTAAACTCCAGGAGTTGGTGATGGACAGGGAGACCTGGCATGCTGCAGTCCATGGGGTTGCAAAGAGTTGGACATGACTGAGCAACTGAACTGAACTGATTTCTAGGAATATCTCTGGACCTGTTGTGGGCAGTGTGAGATCAGCTCAGATTCAGATTTGGCCTTACTCTAATTTGTACTTGCTTCCAGAGTCAATAATTGCCCCATAGTCCACAGTCTCAGGCTAACTGTGGGGATTTAATCTGCTGCACCTGTGGCTGCTGGAGTTCATTCCCTTCTTCTTCTTTGGTCACACAACCCCAGGTATTCTGCTTTGGTTTTGTGCCTGCCTCTGCTTGTAGGGTACCTTCTGGTTTCTCTTCACTGCCCAGACAAGGGATGAGGCTTATTAGAGCTAATTTGCTCAGTCAAGTGGGGAGAGGTGGTATGACAGCCACAATTAGGATGTAGTATAGGGACTGCATGTGGCATTAGATACATGCCAGATTTTTTTACAGTCTGAAGGAGGTTGTGCACTTCCCTCAAGGAACTGGCCTAGAATCATGGGTCCCTAGGTTGATCCAAGCTGATCAGGCTCCTAGCAAGGTATAAGCCCTGTGCCCATTAACAACTTGGTGGCAGCTGTCACCTCTGGGGTCAGGACTACTTAGTTTCAGCATTTTGTCCACTGACTCAGGCACTCTCCCTGGGTTTGGCAATGACTACTGGCTTATGCTTTCCCATCTGAGATAGTAAACTGCAGTTGAATCTAGGCCCACCACTGGTGCTCCTGCTGAATTTGTTGGCCACCACTGGGGGCACAGCTGCTCTTTGCAAGCATGTGGTATTAGAATGTACCAGCAGCAATGATCTCTTGCCTCTCTGGGAGGTCCAGGCTTTTCTCTGGATTCCTTCAGCTGTGTCGTACTAGCCCCCTCAGAGTATCTTCATCGGAGTCAACTGCAGTCCTCTCCTTGAGCCCAACCCCCAAAGCCTGAGCCTGATCACCCAGCCCCCATTCACTGCTGTAGGCATGAACACGTAAGCCTTTTCTTGACTGGGAAGTGCTGTTCATTGTGAATTCTTTCTGCTTTGCCTTCTGAGCACCTGTTGCTTTGTTCCCCACTGAAATTCCCAAGTTCCTTCCTATCCCCACCCATGTGGGGGTCTGTGAGTGTGTGGAAACTTTTCAGGACTCCCTTCTGGGAGCACAGTTCTCTGTCCTAAAATCTTTTATCTCTCTCTTTTTTAAATCTTCATCTTTTGCCCTTCCTCATTCTAAGGAGATCGGCTTGTCTTTTTGAAGTCTGGGTTCTTCTGCCTTGTTCAGAAGGTGTTCTGTAGCTGTTGCATATGCAGATGAAGTTTTGATGTATTTGTGGAGAGGGAGATGATCTCCTTATCTTATTCCTCCACCATCTTGGAAGCCCCGTCTAGATGTATTCTTCATGTATTTGTCTGTTGACTTTTTAATGATGGCCATTATGACTGGTATGAGGTGATGTTCATTGTAGTTTTGATTTGCAATTCTCTAATAATTAGCAATATTGAACATTTTTCATGTGTCTATATATTTTCTTTGGGAGAAGAAATGTTTATACCTTCTCCTTTAAAGTTCCCCTAAGAAGGGGAAGCACAGACAAACTTTGGAGGAGCGAATATGGATGGAGAAGTGGCTCCTTGTATTGATAGTTATGGGAGTTTGCTGCTCAGGTGTCACTTGGAGATCCTGTTGTGAGCAGTGTAGTCACCTGACAGTTTCTGTTGCAAATTTGCTGTTGCAAATTTGAAATCCACCAGTGTGAAATCTGTGTCCACACTCTCACTAGACTGCTCCCAGCCAGTAATTGAGCACCATGGAAGCACTAAGGCCAGGATATTCCTGCCCAACACAGAATCCTGCGCTCCTCATTAGCCTAGTTGAAACTTTCTCTGAGCTACAGTGCAGTGTGGCTCTTCCTACTCATCTCTCCTTTCTTTTTGTTTTCCTTTCACAGCAGCCAAAACTGCATGGTAGTTTGAAGGCTCTCCCCACCTACTCCTGCTCCCCTTTTCCTTTACTTCTCACCAGTGTTTCCCTCAATAAGTCTTTTATACTTCTCATATTTTAGCATTTGACTCCTTGTGAGTTCCTGGGGCTTTAGGGGAGGAGGCCAGAGTGACATTTAAGGTGTAGGGTAAACAATATAGGTGCCATTTACCAACACTTTTGGAAGTTTTTTATCAAAAAATATGGCTTGATTTGTGCATGCTAGCTGAATATCAGTATGGGGTCTGAACTTCATTCTTGTCCCTCGTCTATTCATTTATTGAAGCATCATTCATCCTTTATTGGTAGGTTTATTTATGTGAATATATGTGTGTATATATATATTCATGTGAAATATATATATATATATATATATATATATATATATATATATATATTCTCTTACCCTTTAAAAAAATACTATAGCTCATACACCATATACTCTCTTCTGCACCTTGACTTTTTCACTTATATTTATACTGGACATGTTTCCATCTCACTACATAGAGAGGTAACATTCTTTTTCACATCCATATGACATTTCCCTGAGAAATATTTTTATATTTCAACCAATCACTTATTGATAGAAGATTGGACTGTTTCTAAACTTTCTGTATTTACAATGTCTAAATGAAAAAACTTTCACGTGTCATTTAGGGCACATGTAAGTTTATAAAATGGGCTATAAAAATGATACCTATTTAAGAATTGGATTTGAAATCTAGTAATTTCTAAGAGAAAATGGAAGTCAATATAATAATAAAAGGACAGAAAGCAGCCTGGTTAAAGTGAAGGAAGTCACCAAATTTTTATCTGTCTGTGGCCACCATCAGGTGGCCAAAGTTTTGGAATTTCAGCTTCAGTCTCAGTCATTCCAATGAATATTCAGGACTGATTTCCTTTAGGATTGACTAGTTGGCTCTCCTTGTAGTCCAAGGGATTCTCAAGAGTATTCTACAACACCACAATTCAAAAGCATCAATTCTTCTGTGCTCAGCTTTCTTTATAGTCCAACTCTCACATCCATACATGACTACTGGAAAAACCATAGCTTTGCCTAGATGGACATTTTCTGGCAAAGTAATGTCTCTGCTTTTTAATATGATGTCTACGTTGGTCATAGCTTTTATTCCAAAGAGCAAGAATCTTTTAATTTCATGATATCTTTGACTATATGGACCTTTGCTGGCAGAGTAATATCTCTGCTTTTTAATAAGCTGTCTAGGTTGGTCATAGCTTTTCTTCCAAGGAACAAGGGTCTTTTAATTTTGTGGCTTCAGTCACCATCTACAGTGATTTTGGATCCCCAAAAAATAAATTATTTCACTGTTTCCATTGTTTTCCCATCTATTTGCCATGAAGTGATGGAACTGGATGCCATGATCTTAGTTTTCTGAATGTTGAGTTTTAAGCGAGCTTTTTCACTCTCCTCTTTTACCTTCATCAAGAAGCTCTTTAGTTCCTCTTTGCTTTCTGCCATAACTGTGGTGTCATCTTCATATCTGAGGTTATTGATATTCCTTCAGGTAATCTTGATTCCACTTTGTGCTTCATCTACCCAGCATTTCACATGATGTACTCTGCATATAAGTTAAATAAGCAGGGTGACAGTATTCAGCCTTGCTGTATTCCTTTCCCAATTTTAAACCAGTCCACTGTTCCATGTCAGGTTCTAACTGTTGCTTCTTGACTTGTATACAGGATTCTCAGGAGCCAGGTAAAGTGGTCTGGTACTTCGAACTCTTTAAGAATTTTCCATAATTTGTTGTGATCCACACAGTTGAAGTCTTTAGTGTAGTTAACTAAGCAGAAATAAATATTATTCTGGAATTCTCTTGCTTTTTCTATGATCCAATGGATGTTAGCAGTTTGATCTCTGATTCCTCTGCCTTTCCTAAATCCAGCTTGTACATCTCTAAGTTCTCAATTCACATACTGTGGAAGCCTAGCTTGAAGAATTTTGAGCATTGCCTTGTTAGCATGTGAAATGAGTGCTATTGTGTGGTAGTTTGAGCATCTTTGGCATTGCCCTTCTTTGGGACTGAAATAAAAACTGACCTTTTCCAGCCCTATAACCACTGCTGAGCTTTCCAAATTTGCTGGCATATTGAGTGCAACACTTCGACAGCACCATCTTTAGGATTTGAAATAGCTCAGCTGGAATTCCATCACCCCCACTAGCTTTTTTTGTAGTGAGGCCCACTTGGCTTCAAACTCCAGTATGTCAGTCTGTAGGTGACTGATAAGACAATTATGGTTATACAGGTCATTAAGATCTTTTTTAAATAGTTCTTCTGTGTATTCTTGATACCTCTTCTTAATCTCTTCTGTTTCTGTTAGGTCCATACCATTTCTGTCCTTTATTGCGCCCATCTTGGCATGAGCTACTCAGTTCATGGTACTTTTATCATAGAAGCCTGAACAGATTGTCTCTTTGTATGTATGTCTATATGCATGCATGGATGCATGTATGTATTTTTCCTTCCACATCCATTTCCTCTCTCCAGAAGGACTATGAAAAGCATATTCATAGGAATTTGTATAATGATTGATAAGCATGTTTTATCCTCCTATAATCACTTGCAGTTTATCATTAAATAAAATAATAAAGAAATAATTCCTTTTAATTTTTTTTATTATTTTAATTAATTAATTTTATTTTATTTTTTTAATTTTATTTTATTTTTAAACTTTACATAATTGTATTAGTTTTGCCAAATATCAAAATGAATCTGCCACAGGTACACATGTGTTCCCCATCCTGAACCCTCCTCCCTCCTCCCTCCCCATACCATCCCTCTGGGTCGTCCCAGTGCACCAGCCCCAAGCATCCAGTATCGTGCATCGAACCTGGACAGGCAACTCGTTTCATACATGATATTTTACATGTTTCAATGCCATTCTCCCAAATCTTCCCACCTTCTCCCTCTCCCACAGAGTCCATAAGACTGTTTTATACATCAGTGTCTCTTTTACTGTCTCGTACACAAGGTTACTGTTACCATCTTTCTAAATTCCATATATATGCGTTAGTGTAGTGTATTGGTGTTTTTCTTTCTGGCTTACTTCACTCTGTATAATAGGCTCCAGTTTCATCCACCTCATTAGAACTGATTCAAATGTATTCTTTTTAATGGCTGAGTAATACTCCATTGTGTATATGTACCATGGATTTCTTATCCATTCATCTGCTGATGGACATCTAGGTTGCTTCCATGTCCTGGCTATTATAAACAGTGCTGTGATGAACATTGGGGTACACGTGTCTCTTTCCCTTCTGGTTTCCTTAGTGTGTATACCCAGCAGTGGGATTTCTGGGTCATATGGCATTTCTATTGCCAGTGTTTTAAGGAATCTCCACACTGTTCTCCAGAGTGGCTGTACTAGTTTGCATTCCCACCACAGTGTAAGAGGGTTCCCATTTCTCCACACCCTCTCCAGCATTTATTATTTATAGACTTTTGGATTGTAGTCATTCTGACTGGCGTGAAATGGTACCTCATAGTGGATTTGATTTGCATTTCTCTGATAATGAGTGATGTTGAGCATCTTTTCATGTGTTTGTTAGCCATCTGTATGTCTTCTTTGGAGAAATGTCTATTTAGTTCTTTGGCCCATTTTTTGATTGGGTCATTTATTTTTCTGGAGTTGAGCTGTAGGAGTTGCTTGTATATTTTTGAGATTAGTTGTTTGTCAGTTGCTTCTTTTGCTATTATTTTCTCCCATTCTGAAGGCTGTCTTTTCACCTTGCTAATAGTTTCCTTTGAAGTGCAGAAGCTTTTAAGGTTAATTAGGTCCCATTTGTTTATTTTTGCTTTTATTTCCAATATTCTGGGAGGTGGGTCATAGAGGATCCTGCTGTGATGTATGTCAGAGAGTGTTTTGCCTATGTTCTCCTCTAGGAGTTTTATAGTTTCTGGTCTTACGTGTAGATCTTTAATCCATTTTGAGTTTATTTTTGTGTATGGTGTTAGAAAGTGTTCTACTTTCATTCTTTTACAAGTGGTTGACCAGATTTCCCCGCACCACTTGTTAAAGAGATTGTCTTTAATTCATTGTATATTTTTGCCTCCTTTGTCAAAGATAAGGTGTCCATATGTGTGTGGATTTATCTCTGGGCTTTCTATTTTGTTCCATTGATCTATACTTCTGTCTTTGTGCCAGTACCATACTGTCTTGATAACTGTGGCTTTGTAGTAGAGCCTGAAGTCAGGTAGGTTGATTCCTCCAGTTCCATTCTTCTTTCTCAAAATAGCTTTGACTATTCGAGGTTTTTTGTATTTCCATACAAATTGTGAAATTATTTGTTCTAGCTCTGTGAAGAATACCGTTAGTAGTTTGATAGGGATTGCCTTGAATCTATAAATTGCTTTGGGTAGTATACTCATTTTCACTATATTGATTCTTCCAATGCATGAACATGGTATATTTCTCCATCTATTAGTGTCCTCTTTGATTTTTTTCACCAGTGTTTTATAGTTTTCTATATATAGGTCTTTTGTTTCTTTAGGTAGATATATTCCTAAGTATTTTATTCTTTCCGTTGCAATGGTGAATGGAATTGTTTCCTTAATTCCTCTTTCTGTTTTCTCATTATTAGTGTATAGGAATGCAAGGGATTTCTGGGTGTTGATTTTATATCCTGCAACTTTATTATAGTCATTGATTAGTTCTAGTAATTTTCTGGTGGAGTCTTGAGGGTTTTCTATGTAGAGGATCATGTCATCTGCAAACAGTGAGAGCTTTACTTCTTCTTTTCCAATTTGTATTCCTTTTATTTCTTTTTCTGCTCTGATTGCTGTGGCCAAAACTTCCAAAACTATGTTGAATAGTAATGGTGAAAGTGGGCACCCTTGTCTTGTTCCTGACTTTAGAGGAAATGCTTTCCATTTTTCACCATTGAGGATAATGTTTGCTGTGGGTTTGTCATATATAGCTTTTATTATGTTGAGGTATGTTCCTTCTATTCCTGCTTTCTGGAGAGTTTTTATCATAAATGGATGTTGAATTTTGTCAAAGGCTTTCTCTGCATCTATTGAGATAATCATATGGTTTTTATTTTTCAGTTTGTTAATGTGGTGTATTACATTGATTGATTTGCGGATATTGAAGAATCCTTGCATCTCTGGGATAAAGCCCACTTGGTCATGGTGTATGATCTTTTTAATGTGTTGTTGGATTCTGATTGCTAGAATTTTGTTAAGGATTTTTGCATCTATGTTCATCAGTGATATTGGCCTGTAGTTTTCTTTTTTTGTGGGATCTTTTTCAGGTTTTGGTATTAGTATGATGGTGGCCTCATAGAATGAGTTTGGAAGTTTACCTTCCTCTGCAATTTTCTGGAAGAGTTTGTGCAGGATAGGTGTTAGCTCTTCTCTAAATTTTTGGTAAAATTCAGCTGTGAAGCCGTCTGGACCTGGGCTTTTGTTTGCTGGAAGATTTTTGATTACAGTTTCAATTTCCGTGCTTGTGATGGGTCTGTTAAGATTTTCTATTTCTTCCTGGTCGAGTTTTGGAAAGTTGTACTTTTCTAAGAATTTGTCCATTTCTTCCACGTTGTCCACTTTATTGGCATATAATTGTTGATGGTAATCTCTTATGATCCTTTGTATTTCTGTGTTGTCTGTTGTGATCTCTCTATTTTCATTTCTAATTTCATTGATTTGATTTTTCTCCCTTTGTTTCTTGATGAGGCTGGCTAATGATTTGTCAATTTTATTTATCCTTTCAAAGAACCAGCTTTTGGCTTTGTTGATTTTTGCTATGGTCTCTTTTGTTTCTTTTGCATTTATTTCTGCTCTAAGTTTTTAAGATTTCTTTCCTTCTACTAACCTTGGGGTTCTTCATTTCTTCCTTTTCTAGTTGCTTTAGGTGTAGAGTTAGGTTATTTATTTGACTTTTTTCTTGTTTCTTGAGATGTGCCTGTATTGCTATGAACTTTCCCCTTAGGACTGCTTTTACCGTGTCCCACAGGTTTTGGGTTGTTGTGTTTTCATTTTCATTCATTTATATGCAAATTTTGATTTCTTTTTTGATTTCTTCTGTGATTTGTTGGTTATTCAGCAGCGTGTTGTTCAGCCTCCATATGTTGCAATTTTTAATAGTTTTTCTCCTGTAATTGAGATCTAATCTTACTGCATTGTGGTCAGAAAATACTCTTGGAATGATTTCTATTTTTTTTTTTTTTTTTAATTTACCAAGTCTATCTTTATGGCCCAGAATGTGATCTATCCTGTAGAAGGTTCCATGTGTGTTTGAGAAAAAGGTGAAATTCATTGTTTTGGGATGAAATGTCCTATAGGTATCAATTAGGTCTAACTGGTCTATTGTATCATTTAAAGTTTGTGTTTCCTTGTTAATCTTCTGTTTAGTAGATCTATCCATAGGTGTGAGTGGGGTATTAAAATCTCCCACTATTATTGTGTTATTGTTAATTTCTCCTTTCATACTTGTTAGCATTTGTCTTACATACTGCGGTGCTCCCGTGTTGGGTGCATATATATTTATAATTGTTATATCTTCTTCTTGGATTGATCCTTTGATCATTATGTAGTGACCTTCTTTGTCTCTTTTCACAGCCTTTGTTTTAAAGTCTATTTTATCTGATATGAGTATTGCTACTCCTGCTTTCTTTTGGTCCCTATTTGCATGGAAAATCTTTTTCCAGCCCTTCACTTTCAGTCTGTATGTGTCCCCTGTTTTGAGGTGGGTCTCTTGTAGACAACATATGTAGGGGTCTTGTTTTTGTATCCATTCAGCCAGTCTTTGTCTTTTGGTTGGAGCATTCAACCCATTTACATTTAAGGTAATTACTGATAAGTATGATCCTGTTGCCATTTCCTTTATTGTTTTTGGTTCTAATTTATATATCGTTTTTATGTTTCCTGTCTAGAGAATATCCTTTAGTATTTGTTGGAGAGCTGGTTTGGTGGTGCAGAATACTCTCAGCTTTTGCTTGTCTGAAAACCTTTTGATTTCTCCTTCATACTTGAATGAGATCCTTGCTGGATACAATAATCTGGGCTATAGGTTATTTTCTTTCATCATTTTAAGTATGTCTTGCCATTCCCTCCTGGCTTGAAGAGTTTCTATTGAAAGATCAGCTGTTATCCTTATGGGAATCCCCTTGTGTGTTATTTGTTGTTTTTCCCTTGCTGCTTTTAATATTTGTTCTTTGTGTTTGATCTTTGTTAATTTGATTACTATGTGTCTTGGGGTGTTTCGCCTTGGGTTTATCCTGTTTGGGACACTCTGGGTTTCTTGGACTTGGGTGATTATTTCCTTTCCTTCCTTCAACTATTATCTCCTCAAGTATTTTCTCATGGTCTTTCTTTTTGTCTTCTTCTGGGACCCCTATGATTCGAATATTGTAGCATTTAATATTGTCCTGGAGGTCTCTGAGATTGTCCTCATTTCTTTTAATTCGTTTTTCTTTTATCCTCTCTGATTCATTTATTTCTACCATTCTATCTTCTAATTCACTAATCCTATCTTCTGCCTCTGTTATTGTATTTGTTGCCTCCAGAGTGTTTTTAATTTCATTTATTGCATTATTCATTATATATTGACTCTTTTTTATTTCTTCTAGGTCCTTGTTAAACCGTTCTTGCATCTTCTCAGTCCTTGTCTCCAGGCTATTTATCTGTGATTCCATTTTAATTTCAAGATTTTGGATCAATTTCACTATCATTATTCGGAATTCTTTATCAGGTAGATTCCCTATCTCTTCCTCTTTGGTTTGGTTTGGTGGGCATTTATCGTGTTCCTTTATCTGCTGGGTATTCCTCTGTCTCTTCTTCTTGTTTAAATTGCTGAGTTTGGGGTGTCCTTTCTGTATTCTGGTAGTTTGTGGAGTTCTCTTTATTGTGGCATTTCCTCACTGTGTGTGGGTTTGTACAGGTGGCTTGTCAAGGTTTCTTGGTTAGGGAAGCTTGTGTCGGTGTTCTGGTGGGTGGAGCTGTATTTCTTCTCTCTGGAGTGGAATGAAATGTCCAGTGATGAGTTATGAGATGTCTATGGTTTTTGGGTGACTTTGGGCAGCCTGTATCTTGAAGCTCAGGGCTGTGTTCCTTTGTTGCTGGAGAATTTGCTTGGTATGTCTTGCCCTGGAACTTGTTGGCCCTTGTGTGGTGCTTGGTTTCAGTGTCGGTATGGAGGCGTTTGATGAGCTCCTGTCAATTAATGTTCCTTGGAGTCAGGAGTTCCCTGGAGTCAGGGTTTGGACTTAAGCCTCCTGCTTCCGGTTTTCAGTCTTATTTTTACAGTAGTCTCAAAACTTCTCCTTCTATATAGCACCATTGATAAAACATCTACATTAAAGATGAAAAGCTTCTCTACTGTGAGGGTCACTCAGAGAGGTTCACAGCGTTACATGTAGAAGAGAAGAGGGAGGAGGGAGTTAGAGGTGACCCAAATGAGATGAGGTGGAATCAATAGTGGAGAGAGTGGGCTAGCCAGTAGTCACTTCCTTGTGTGCACTCCACAACTGCACCGCTCAGAGATGTTCACGGAGTTATACAGAGAAGAGCAGAAGGAGGCAGGAGACAGAGGTGGCCAGAAGGATAAAAGGGGGAAATGAAAAGGAGGGAGACAGATCCAGCCAGTAATCAGTTCCCTAAGTGTTCTCCACCGTCTGGAACACACAGAAATTCACAGAGTTGGGTAGAGCAGAGAGGGGTTAGGGAGGAGATACAGGCGACCTGGTGGAGAAAACGGAGAGTCCAAAGGGAGAGAGAGCAGTCAAGCAAGTAATCTCGTTCCCTAGTGAAAAATGGGTCCTGAAGATTGGGTTCTTAAAGGTACAAAATTGGTAACAAATACATAAAAGCAAAAATTAAAAGTCTAGAGTAGAGTTTGGAATTTCAAAAATACGATGTTAAGGAAAAGAAGAAGGGAAAGAAAGAGAAAAAATGAACAAAGAAAAACAAACAAGGTCGCAAAAATTATAAAGAAAATACAGGTATAAAATTGATAACTAATACCAAAAAGCAAAAGTTAAAAATCTAGAGTAGAGTTTGGAATTTCAAAATTACAATGTTAAAAAAAAAGAAGAAAAATAAAGAGAGAAAACAAGCAAACAAAAACAAACAATGTCACAAAAATTATAAAGAAAATACAGGTACAAAATTGATATCAAATACCAAAAAGCATAAATTAAAAATCTAGAGTAGAGTTTGGAATTTCAGATATACAATTTTATAGAAAAGAAGAAGAGAAAGAAACAGAGGGAAAAAAAAGTCACAGAAATTATAAAAAAAAAATATAGGTACAAAATTGATAACATATACCAAAAAGCTAAAATTAAAAATCTAGAGTAGAGTTTGGAATTTCAAAAATACAATGTTAAAGAGAAGAAGGAAAAAAAAAAGGTCAAAAAATTATAAAAAAAAAATATATATATATATATATATATATATGAAGTTTGCTGAAGAAGAAAAAAATAGGGTCTTTTTTTTTTGCAAAGTAATAGGTTATAAAAGTGAAAATTAAAGGAACAATAGAGGCCTTAAATTTTTTTTTTTTAAATTAAAAAAAAAAGAAAGAAAGAATGATCGTAAAAATAGTAAAAATATATCTAGGACTTTCTCTGGTTTTGTTGTGAGTATTGTGGGTTCAGTTCATTTTTGGCTAGTTCCTTGGTCTGACTTATATTTCTCAAGATCTATAGGCCCCTTCCTATGTAGTCCGTAGTAACCACAGGGTTTTAATCTATTGCCTGTAGCTTCCAAGGCGTTTCCCTCTGTTATAGCTTCTTCCATTTGCTGGTCTTTTCAGTGTCTGGTTTCCGCCCTGACACAAAGGGGATGGTGGAGGACACTTTTTTTTTTTTTTTTTTTTTAGGCTCACTTGTTCAGTCGCGCTGTGGGGAGGGAGGGAGGGAGGGAGGGATGCTGCAAACAAATAACACTGGCGTGCGTTCTCAGTGCCTCAACCACACTGGGTCTGCCCCCACTCATGGCGCGTGTAGTCTCCCTGCCCACACTGCTTGGGCTCTAGGTTGTTCCGCCGGGAACAATCCAAGGCTGGCCGTGGGCTGCATGCACCTCTCAGGTCCAAGCCGCTCAGGTTCAGGCACTCAGGTAGTCCTCAGAGGTACAGACTCGGTTGGGCCTGCGTTTTGTGCTCTTCCCAGGTCTGAGCAGCTCAGGTGATGAGGTGTTTGGCGAGCACCAATGCTGCGACTTATCACCTCCCCGCCACTTGGTTATCTGGGTGTAAAACCGGCGCACCTTCTCAGGCAGATGTTGACCGTCCAGACCCCCAAGAAGTTTTAGTTAGCAAAGAAGCCTGCTTACAGTTTTATAGATTATGTCTTTTTGGGGCTGCGATTGCCCCCTTCTGGCTCTGGCTGCCTGTCACCGGAGGGGGAAGGTCTTCAGCCGGCTATCTCTGTTCAGTCCTTTGTTCCGTGTGCTGGCCTGGCGGTGTCTTAGGTTAGGGCTGGCTTTTCGCGTGGTAGATATCCCACAGTCTGGTTTGCTAGCCCAAATTATTTCACTCAGATAGCGCTCAGGGTATTCATGCCAGATTCTTACTCTAAGCGATGCAGCCCGCGCCGTGCCTCCCTGCCCAGCCCCCGCTTGCTAATGCCGTGTACAGGCGTCTGCGCTGATTCTCCGCTGGGGGAGTTACCATAGGGCTCGCAGTCTGCGAGTTTTAATTGTTTATTTATTTTTTCTCCCTGTTATGTTGCCCTCTGTGCTTCCAAAGCTTGGCACAGATTCAGCAGTGAGAAGGTTTCCTGGTGTTTGGAAACTTCTCTCTTTTTAAGACTCCCTTCCCGGGACGGAACTCCGTCCCTCCCTCTTTTGTCTCTTTTTTTGTCTTTTATATTTTTTCCTACCTCCTTTCAAAGAGTTGGGTTGCTTTTCTGGGTGCCTGATGTCCTCTGCCGGCATTCAGAAGTTGTTTTGTGGAATTTACTTGACGTTTAAATTCTCTTTTGATGAATTTGTGGGGAAGAAAGTGTTCTCCGCGTCCTACTCCACTGCCATCTTGGCTCCGCCCCTAATTTATTTATTTTAATTGGAGGCTAATTACTTTACAATATTGTATTGCTTTTGCCATACATTGACATGAATCCTCCATAGGTGTACATGTGTTCCCCATCTTGAAACCCCTCCTACCTCCCAACCCCATATCATCCCTCTGGGTCATCCCAGTGCACCAGCCCCGAGCATCCAGTATCATGCATTGAACTTGGACTGGCGATTTGTTTCACATACAATATACATGTATCATTGACATTCTCCCAAATCATCCCAGCCTCTCCCTCTCCCACAAACTCCAAAAGACAGTTCCATACATCTGTGTCTCTTTTGCTGTCTCACATACAGGGTTATCGTTACCATCTTTCTAAATTCCATATATATGTGTTTACTTCAGTTCAATTCCGTTCAGTCGCTCAGTGGTGTCCGACTCTTTGCGACCTCATGAATCTCAGCACGCCAGGCCCCACTGTCCATCACCAATTCCCGGGGTTCACCCAGACTCAGGTCCATTGATTCAGTGATGCCATCCAGCCATCTCATCCTCTGTCGTCCCCTCCTCCTCCTGCTCCAATGCCTCCCAGCATCAGAGTCTTTTCCAATGAGTCAACTCTTCGCATAAGGTGGCCAAAGCACTGGAGTTTCAGCTTTAGCATTATTCGTTCCAAAGAAATCCCAGAGCTGATCTCCTTCAGAATGGACTGGTTGGATCTCCTTGCAGTCCAAGGGACTCTCAAGAGTCTTCTCCAACACCACAGTTCAAAAGCATCAATTCTTCAGCTCTCAGCCTTCTTCACAGTCCAAGTCTCACATCCATTCATGACCACAGGAAAAACCATAGCCTTGACTAGACAGACTTTTGTTGGCAAAATAATGTCTCTGCTTTTGAATTTCCTTTCTAGGTTGTTCATAACTTTCCTTCCAAGGAGTAAGTGTCTTTTAATTTCATGGCTGCAGTCACCATCTGCAGTGATTTTAGAGCCCAGAAAAATAAAGTCTGACACTGATTCCACTGTTCCCCCATCTATTTCCCATGAAGCGATGGGACTGGATGCCATGATCTTCGTTTTCTGAATGTTGAGCTGTAAGCCAACTTTTTCACTCTCCAATTTCACTTTCATCAAGAGGCTTTTGAGTTCCTCTTCACTTTCTGCCATAAGGCTGGAGTCATCTGCATATCTGAGGTTATTGATATTTCTCCTGGCAAACTTGATTCCAGCTTGTGTTTCTTCCAGCCCAGCATTTCTCATGATGTACTCTGCATAGATGTTAAATAAGCAGGGTGACAATATACAGCCTTGACATACTCCTTTTCCTATTTGGAACCAGTGTGTTGTTCCATGTCCAGTTCTAACTGTTGCTTCCTGAACTGCGTACAAATTTCTCAAGAGGCAGATCAGGTGGTCTGGTATTGCCATCTCTTTCAGAATTTTCCACAGTTTATTGTGAGCCACACAGTCAAAGGCTTTGGCATAGTTAATAAAGCAGAACCAGATGTTTTTCTGGAACTCTCTTGCTTTTTCCATGATCCAGCAGATGTTGGCACTTTGATCTCTAATTCCTCTGCCTTTTCTAAAACCAGTTTGAACATCAGGAAGTTCACGGTTCACATATTGCTGAAGCCTGGCTTGGAGAATTTTGAGCATTGCTTTCTTAGTGTGTGAGATGAGTGCAATTGTGTGGTAGTTTGAGCATTCTTTGGCATTGCCTTTCTTTGGGATCAGAATGAAAACTGACCTTTTCCAGGCCTGTGGCCACTGCTGAGATTTCCAAATTTGCTGTCATATTTAGTGCAGGACTTCCACAGCATCATCTTTCAGGATTTGAAATAGCGCAAGTGGAATTCCATCACCGCCCCTAGCTTTGTTTGTAGTGATGCTTTCTAAGGCCCACTTGACTTCACATTCCAGGATGTCTGGCTCTAGGTCAGTGATCACACCATCGTGATTATCTGGGTCATGAAGATCTTTTTTGTACAGTTCTTCTGTGTATTCTTGACACATCTTCTTAATATCCTCTGCTTCTGTTAGGTCCATACAATTTCTGTCCTTTATCAAGCCCATCTTTGCATGAAATGTTCCCTTGATATCTCTAATTTTCTTGAAGAGATCTCTTGTCTTTCCCATTCTGTTGTTTTCCTCTGTTTCTTTGCATTGACTGCTGAGGAAGGTTTCTTATCTCTTCTTGCTATTCTTTGGAACTCTGTATTCCGATGCTTATATCTTTCCTTTTCTCCTTTGATTTTCACTTCTCTTCTTTTCACAGCTATTTTTAAGGCCTCCTCAGACAGCCATTTTGCTTTTTTGCATTTCTTTTCCATGGGGATGGTCTTGATCCCTGCCTCCTGTACAATGTCACGAACCTCATTCCATAGTTCATCAGGCACTCTATCTATCAGATCTAGGCCCTTAAATCTATTTCTCATTTCCACTGTATAATCATAAGGGATTTGATTTAGGTCATACCTGAATGGTCTAGTGGTTTTCCCTACTTTCTTCATTTTCAGTCTGAATTTGGCAATAAGGAGTTCATAATCTGAGCCAGAGTCTGCTCCTGGTCTTGTTTATGTTGACTGTATAGAGCTTCTCCATCTTTGGCTGTAAAGAATATAATCAATCTGATTTCAGTGTTGACCATCTGGTGATCTCCATGTGTAGAGTCTTCTCTTGTGTTGTTGGGAGAGGGTGTTTGTTATGATCAGTGCATTTTCTTGGCAAAACTCTATTAATCTTTGCCTTGCTCCATTTCAAATTCCAAGGCCAAATTTGCCAGTTACTCCAGGTGTTTATTGACTTCCTACTTTTGCCTTCCAGTCCCCTATAATGAAAATGACATCTTTTTTGGGTGTTAGTTCTAAAAGGTCTTGTAGGTCTTCATAGAACTGTTCAACTTCAGCTTCTTCAGCATTACTCATTGGGGCATAGACTTGGATTACTGTGATATTGAATGGTTTGCCTTGGAAACGAACAGAGATCATTCTGTCATTTTTGAGAATGCATCCAAGTACTGCATTTTGGACTCTTCTGTTGACCATGATGGCTACTCCATTTCTTCTGAGGGATTCCTGCCTGCAGTAGTAGATATAATGGTCATCTGAGTTAAATTCACCCATTCCAGTCCATTTTAGTTCGCTGATTCCTAGAATGTCAACATTCATGCTTGCCATCACTTGTTTGACCACGTCCAATTTGCCTTGATTCATGGACCTGACATTCCAGGTTCCTATGCAATATTGCTCTTTACAGCATCGAACCTTGCTTCTATCACCAGTCATATCCACAACTGGGTATTGTTTTTACTTTGGCTCCATCCCTTCATTGTTTCTGGAGTTATTTCTCCACTGATCTCCAGTAGCATATTGGGCACCTACTGACATGGGGAGTTCCTCTTTCAGTATCCTTTCATTTTGCTTTTTCATACTGTTCATGGGGTTCTCAAGGCAAGAATACTGAAGTGGTTTGCCATTCCCTTCTCCAGTGCACGACATTCTGTCAGATCTCTCCACCATGACCCGCTCATCTTGGCTTGCCCCACGGGCAAGGATTAGTTTCATTGAGTTAGACAAGGCTGTGGTCCTAGTGTGATTAGATTGACTAGGTTTCTGTGTGTATGGTTTCAGTGTGTCTGCCCTGTGATTCCCTCTTGCAACACCTACCATCTTACTTGGGTTTCTCTTACTTTGGGCGTGGGGTATCTCTTCACGGCTTCTCCAGCAAAGCGCAGCCCCTGCTCCTTACCTTGGATGAGGGGTATCTCCTCACTGCCTCCCTTCCTGACTTTCAACGCGGGATAGCTCCTCTAGGCCCTCCTGCGCCCACGCAGCCACAGATCCTTGGACGTGGGGTTGGTCCTCCCGGCTGCTGCCCCTGGCCTCAGGCATGGGGTTGGTCCTCCTGGCCGCCGCCCCTGGCCTCGGGCACCGGGGCATGGGGTAGCTCCTCCCGGCTGCCGCCCCTAACCTCAGACATGAGATAACTCCTCTCGTCGCTGCCCCTGACCTCAGACATGGGGTAGCTCCTCTTGGGCATGCTTAGTGCGGTGGTCGTCGCAGCCACCTGCGCTTAGTGCGCCGGTCAGTATATATGTGTTAGTATACTGTATTGGTGTTTTTCTTTCTGGCTTACTTCGCCCTGTACAGTAGGCTCCAGTTTCATCCACCTCATTAGAACTGATTCAAATGTATTCTCTTTAATGGTTGAGTAATACTCCATTGTGTATATGTATCACAGCTTTCTTATCCATTCATCTGCTGATGGACATCTAGGTTGCTTCCATGGCCTGGCTACTATAAACAGTGCTGCAATGAACATTGGAGTGTCCATGTCCCTTTCAATTCTGATTTCCTCAGTGTGTATGCCCAGCAGTGGGATTGCGGGGTTATACGGCAGTTTTATTTCCAGGTTTTTAAGGAATCTCCACATTGTTCTCCAAAGTGTCTGTATCAGTGTGCATTCCCACCAACAGTGAAAACGGTTCCCTTTTCTTTCTCCACACCCTCTCCAGCATTTATTGCTTGTAGACTTTTGGATACCCCGCTCCAATACTCTTGCCTGGAAAATCACATGGATGGGGGAGCCTGGTTGGCTACAGTCCATGGGGTCGCTAAGAGTCGAACACGACTGAGAGATTTCACTTTCACTTTTCATTTTCATGTATTGGAAAAGGAAACGGCAACCCACTCCAGTGTTCTTGCCTGGAGAATCCCAGGGACGGGGGAGCCTGGTGGACTGCCATCTATGGGGTTGCACAGAGTTGGACACGACTGAAGCGACTTAGTAGCAGCAGCAGCAGCAGCAGACTTTTGGATAGAAGCCATTCTGACTGGCATGAAATGGTACCTCATTGTGGTTTTAATTAGCATTTCTCTGATAATGAGTGATGTTGAGTATCTTTTCATGTGTTTGTTAGCCATCTGTATGTCTTCTTTGGAGAAATGTCTATTTAGCTCTTTGGCCCATTTTTTGATTGGGTCGTTTATGTTTCTGGAATTGAGCTGCAGGAGTTGCTTGCATATTTTTGAGATTAATTCTTTGTCACTTGCTTCATTTGCTATTATTTTCTGCCATTCTGAAGGCTGTCTTTTCACCTTGCTTATAGTATCCTTTGTTGTGCAGAAGCTTTTAATTTTAATTAGGTCCCATTTTTTTATTTTTGCTTTTATTTCCAACATTCTGGGAGGTGGGTCATAAAGGATCCTGCTGTAATGTATGTCAGAGAGTGTTTTGCCTATGTTCTCCTCTAGAAGTTTTTTTTTTTTTTTTTAACTTTACAATATTGTATTGGTTTTGCCATACATCAACATGAATCTGCCACGGGTGTACACGTGTTCTTATTTTCTGGTCCTACATTTAGATCTTTAATCCATTTCGAGTTTACTTTTGTGTATGATGTTAGAAAGTGTTGTAGTTTCATTCTTTTACTAGTGGTTGACCAGTTTTCCCAGCACTACTTGTTAAAGAGATTGTCTTTTCTCCATTGTATATTCTTGCCTCCTTTGTCAAATATAAGGTGTCCATAGGTGCGTGGATTTATCTCTGGGCTTTCTGTTTTGTTCCATTCATCTATATTTCTGTCTTTGTGCCAGTACCATACTGTCTTGATGACTGTGGCTTTGTAGTAGAGCCTGAAGGCAGGCATGTTGATTCCTCCAGTTCCATTCTTCTTTCCCAAGATTGCTTTGGCTATTCGAGGTTTTTGTATTTCCATACAAATCATGAAATTATTTGTTCTAGCTCTGTGAAGAATACCGTTGGTAGCTTGACCAGGATTGCATTGAATCTATAGATTGCTTTGGGTAGTATACTCATTTTCACTATATTGATTCTTCCAACCCATGAACATGGTATATTTCTCCATCTATTAGTATTCTCTTTGATTTCTTTCACCAGTGTTTTATAGTTTTCTATATATAGGTCTTTAGTTTCTTTAGGTAGATATATTCCTAAGTATTTTATTCTTTTCATTGCAATGGTGAATGGAATTGTTACCTTAGTTTCTCTTTCTGTTTTCTCATTATTAGTGTATAGGAATGCAAGGGATTTCTGCGTGTTGATTTTATATCCTGCAACTTTACTGTATTCATTGATTAGATCTAGCAATTTTCTGGTGGAGTCTTGAGGGTTTTCTATGTAGAGGATCGTGTCATCTGCAAACAGTGAGATTTTTACCTCTTTTCCAATTTGGATTCCTTTTATTTCTTTCTCTGCTCTGATTGCTGTGGCCAAAACTTCCAAAAGTATGTTGAATAGTAGTGGTCAGAGTGGCACCCTTGTCTTGTTCCTGACTTTAGGGGAAATGCTTTCAATTTTTCACCATTGAGGATAATGTTTGCTGTGGGTTTGTCATATATAGCTTTTATTATGTTGAGGTATGTTCCTTCTATTCCTGCTTTCTGGAGAGTTTTTATCATAAATGGATGTTGAATTTTGTCAAAGGCTTTCTCTGCATCTATTGAATTAATCATATGGCTTTTATTTTTCAATGTGTTAATGTGGTGTATTACATTGATTGATTTGCAGATATTGAAGAATCCTTGCATCCCTTGGATAAAGCCCATTTGGTCATGGTGTATGACCTTTTTAATGTGTTGTTGGATTCTGATTGCTAGAATTTTGTTAAGGATTTTTGCATCTATGTTCATCAGTTATATTGGCCTGTAGGCTTCTTTTATTGTGGCATCTTTGTCAGGTTTTGGTTTTAGGATGATGGTGCCCTCATAGAATGAGTTTGGAATTCCTCTGCAATTTGAGTAGGATGGGTGTTAGCTCTTCTGTAAATTCTTGGTAGAATTCAGCTGTGAAGCCGTCTGGACCTGGGCTTTTGTTTGCTGGAAGATTTCTGATTACAGTTTCAATTTCTGTGCTTGTGATGGGTCTGTTAAGATTTTCTATTTCTTCCTGGTTCAGTTTTGGAAAATTGTACTTTTCTAAGAATTTGTCCATTTCTTCCACGTTGTCTATTTTATTGACATATAATTGCTGATAGTGGTTTCTTATGATCCTTTGTATTTTTGTGTTGTCTGTTGTGATCTCTCCATTTTCATTTCTAATTTTATGGATTTGATTTTTCTCCCTGTTTTTTCTTGATGAGTGTGGCTAATGGTTTGTCAATTTTATTTATCCTTTCAAAGAACCAGCTTTTGGCTTTGTTGATTTTTGCTATGGTCTCTTTTGTTTCTTTTGCATTTATTTCTGCCCTAATTTTTAAGATTTCTTTCCTTCTACTAACTCTAGGGTTCTTCATTTCTTTCTTTTCTAGTTGCTTTAGGTGTAGAGTTAGATTATTTATTTGACTTTTTTCTTGTTTCTTGAGGTATGCCTGTATTGCTATGAACTTTCCCCTTAGCACTGCTTTTACAGTGTCCCACAGGTTTTGGGTTGTTGTGTTTTCATTTTCATTCGTTTCCATGCATAGTTTGATTTAATTTTTGATTTCTTCTGTGATTTGTTGGTTATTCAGCAGCGTGTTGTTCAGCCTCCATATGTTGGAATTTTTAATAGTTTTTCTCCTGTAATTGAAATCTAATCTTACTGCATTATGGTCAGAAAAGATGCTTGGAAAAATTTCAATTTTTTTGAATTTACCAAGTCTAGATTTATGGCCCAGGATGTGATCTATCCTGGAGAAGATTCCGTGTGTGCTTGAGAAAAAGGTGAAATTCATTGTTTTTGGGTGAAATGTCCTATAGATATCAATTATGTCTAACTGGTCTATTGTATCATTTAAAGTTTGTGTTTCTTAATTTTCTGTTTAGTTGATCTATCCATAGGTGTGAGTGGGGTGTTAAAATCTCCCACTATTATTGTGTTATTGTTAATCTCCCCTTTCATACTTGTTAGCATTTGTGTTACATATTGCGGTGCTCCTCTGTTGGGTGCATATATATTTATAATTATTATATCTTCTTCTTGGATTGATTATTTGATCATTTTGCAGTGTCCTTCTTTGTCTCTTTTCAAAGTCTTTATGTTAAGTCCATTTTATCTGATATGAGTATTGCTATTCTTGCTTTCTTTTGGTCTCTATTTGTATAGAATATCTTTTTCCAGCCCTTCACTTTCAGTCTGTATGCGTCCCCTGTTTTGAGGTGGGTCCCTTGTAGACAACATATATAGGGGTCTTGTTTTTGCATCCATTCAGCCAGACTTTGTCTTTTGGTTGGGGCATTCAACCCATTTACGTTTAAGGTAATTATTGGTAAGTATGATCCCGTTGCCATTTACTTTATTGTTTTGGGTTCGAGTTTATTCACCCTTTTTGTGTTTCCTGTCTGTTGAATATCCTTTAGCATTTGTTGGAGAGCTGGTTTTGTGGTGATGAATTCTCTCAGCTTTTGCTTGTCTGTAAAGCTTTTGATTTCTCCTTCATATTTGAAATAGATCCTTGCTGGGTACAGTAGTCTGGGCTGTAGGTTATTTTCTTTCATCACTTTAAATATGTCTTGCCATTCCCTCCTGGCCTGAAGAGTTTGTATTGAAAGATCAGCTGTTACCCTTATGGGAGTCCCCTTGTGTGTTATTTGTTGTTTTTCCCTTCCTGCTCTTAATATTTGTTCTTTGTGTTCGGGTGGACAATTTTTTAGGCTCACTTGTTCAGTCTTGCTGTGGGGAGGGAGGAACGCTGCAAACAAATAACACTGGTGTCTGTGGGGAGTGCTTGTAGTGTCTTGGCCACACTGGGTTTGCCCCCATCATGGCATGTGTACTTTCCCAGTCTATACTTGTTAGGCTCTAGGTTGCTATGCTGGGAACTGTCTGACGCCAACCCTGGGTTGCATGCACTTCCCAGGTCTAAGCCACTCGTGTTCAGGTACTCGGGTACTCCACAAAGACACAGATTTGGTTAGGCCTGCACTTTGTGCCCTTCCCCAGTCCGAGCAGCTCAGGTGACCAGGTGTTTGGTGAACGTGGTCAGTGTGACTTATCACCTGCCCCGTCCCTGCCACTCAGTTTTCTGGGTTTACAACCAGTGCACCTTCTCAGGCAGATGTTGACCATCCAGTATCCCAAGAAATCTTGGTTAGCAGCAAAGCCTGCTTGCAGTTCGGTAGATGATGCCTCTCTGGCGCTGTAATTGCCCCCTTCCGGCTCTGGCTGTCCTTGCCTGCCTGTCTCCGGTGGGGGATGGGCCAGCCTGCAGCCGGCTAGCTCTAGTCAGTCCTTTGTTCTGTGAGCGGTCCTGGCGGTGTCTTAGGTTAGGGCTTTTTGTCTTTTTGTGGGGTAACTATCCCACAGTCTGGTTTGCTATCCCAAGTTAGTTCCCTCAGATTGCCCTCGGGGCATTCAGGGCCAGGTCCTTACTCTAAGCAATGCAGCCCACACCTCCCTGCCCAGCCCCCGCTTACTAGTGAAGGATGCAGGCGTCTGCACTGCTTCTCCCTTGGGAGTTACCATTGGGCACTGGGCATGTAATCTGTGGGTTTTAATTATTTATTTTTCCTCCCGGTTATGTTGCCCTCTGAGGCTTCAAGGCTTGCCAGACTCGCCAGTGAGAGTGTTTCCTGGTGTTTGGAAACTTCTCTCTTTTTTAAGACTCCCTTCCCGGGATGGACCTCCGTCCCTACCTCTTTGTCTCTCTTTTTATCTTTTCTATTTTTTTCCTATCTCCTTTTGAAGACAATGGGCTGATTTTTCTGGGTGCCTGATGTCCTCTACTGGCATTCAGAAGTTGTTTTGTGGAATTTACTCAGCGTTCAAATGTTATTTTGATGAATTTTTGGGGAGAAAGTGGTCTCCCCGTCCTATTCCCCTGCTATCTTAGGACCGCCTCTCAAAGTGCATTTCTAAAGATGGTCTAAAGTCTGGTTTGAAAGAGAAAAGTCAGGAAGAAAGAGCAACTACAAGAAATACAGTGTAATTGTATGTCTATATGCATGCATGGATGCATGCATGTATCTTTCCTTCCACATCCAGAAGGAATATGAAAAGCATATTCATAGGAATTTGTATAATGATTGATAAGCATATTTTATCCTCCTATGGTCACTTGCAGTTTATCATTAAAAAAATAAACTAAAGAAATTTTTAAAGATAAATGATAGCATTTGGAATTTTTTTTATGTATGTGGGTGGTGGGGATTATAATCTACATATATCTCTGTTTATTTTAATGGTGTGAAAGATCTGGTTCTTTCCATTTTCTTTATTTTTTTCTAAATATAAAGTAAAACAGAAATTTAACAGAACATGTAAGAGAATCCCAAAGAACATTGCTGTTACAACCTGAACACAGAAGTAGCTTCCAAAGTGAAGTGATGTAAAATGCTGCAAACCTTTGTCCTGAGTAGATCAGGCTTCTAGTAAAAAAATCATACACCTCTATACATCACCTTTATAAATTACATGTAAAAAAATCAACTCCTTGTGCTCACAGAAGACTTGTTTTTATTTATTACAGTTCCACAGAAGTAGAAATGCTCATTTGAGAGTAGCTATTGTTAACTATGGTAAGGCCATTCTGTGAAATGAAGTGCTCAGTTGTTCTTTAAAGCAGCTTATGAATCCATTTTGCTGCAGGCTGAGGAATAAAGTAGAAAAAAGATTAAAATAAATAGTAGCATTAAAAAGAAGCTAGTAATTATAGAGAGTTCCTGGTGTGTTAAAGACCACAATAAAACACACAAGTGGAGGCAAACTTGGATATAATTTTTATGTTTTCTTATTAAAAATGTAGATCCTTGGATCCCACCCTAGAGTTAGCATTAAAAGCCTGAGATGGGGTCAGAAATAGCATGTTTAATAATTTCTCTGCATGATCCTAATGTTCACTTAAAGATGTGAAGTACTGAATACTAGTCCAACCACCAGCATTTGTGTAGGAACCAAGTCCTAAGGAATGTTACATTATGAACACAACTACTTTAATGGACTAGGGCTTCAAAAGCTGATAATATAAAAACACAAAAATACATTTTAAATACTGATAGTCTCTCTAAATTCCACCACATTAATACAAGTGTTTTCACATTTGCACATTATTGTCTAGTGTTTGTACAATAGTTGCAAATTTCATCTAGTTGCAAACCTATAGTATTTTCCTCTATGTTCTCCCTTAACATTATAGTATAAACTTTCCCCTCTAAACTCAAGGTCTCACAACTAGTATTTCAATGAATAAATACTATGTTTTACATTTTAGTATGCCAATTTTTAAATTTTCTACATTTAGTTTAATTCCAAATTTTTTGTCCTATAGACAGTATTGCAATTATCATCTCTATGCCCAGAGGTTTTTTTTTTTTTTTTTCCTTCTGCTGACTTGTTTTTATTATAGTACGTTTTTACTAATGGGATTACTGAATCAAATAGTACCATCCCATTTGTGACTCTTCCTACATAGTCCCATATAGGTCTAGAAGAAATTTAACCAGTTTGTGTTGTTCCTCTTTTGCCAACAGCAGTGAATTAATGGTATATATATATATATATATATATATATCTGTGTATCTTACTTGGAACTGTTGAGGCTTCAGGGATAATGGTGTATTTATTCATTTATTAACTACTCAGAGAGTAGTAGCAGAATTTTTTCCATACATAAAAGAGTTTTGGCAGTGTTCAAAAATGGAAATTTGCCTAAGAAAGGCAGATCATGGAATTAGAGCTTATTCTTGACAATCAGACGTCAGCAAGAAGACATCAAAACTAATGGTGAGTGAGTGGAAAGGGTAGATTAGTTGCACACTTAGAGCACAGCAAAGCAGCAGTGTTTCAACACAGTTATATAACAGGTAAAAATAAATATCTTGAAACTATAGATTTTTTTTTTTAAATCAAAGATTCATCTTGGAACAAATCAGTACTTTGTTCATCTTCCATTTATTTATAGTTTAGCATTTCCTAAAAACAAACAAACAAACTTTAAACTGTAGTAGAGGTATCACAATTTTCTATTGCTGCTTTTATGCCCCATAGCCTTGCATTATGCTTACTATGCCTGTTGTCAACTCTGTGTCACTCCCGTCAACCATTTTATCTGCCTCCTGGTCTGGAAATTTTGTTTCTTCCTTCAGTTAATATTTTCAATGTCATACTCATATTCCATTTCATGATGCAATTTCATACACTGGTTTTGGTATTAACTAGTTGGGTATTCTTGATTAGAAACTTCTCCCATTGCCTTTGCCTTTCAAAAATCTTTCTTATCTTTCATAGTCCTGTTCATATATCACTTTTTCACCCTGATTGAATGAGTGAATGAGTGTAAGTTAATTCATAAACTGGGCAGACTAAAATTTCATACTATCTAGTACCATCTGGAGTTTTAAAAATGCCCAGCAATTATTTCATTCATTTCCTGCTAATTTCTAATAAATGACAAATAAATTGATTTATTAAATTAATATTGAATGCCAGCCACTCTCTTGGACATATAAGCAAAGAGTTTTTGTCTTCACAGAGCTTACCTTTTACCAAAAAATACACAAAATAAACATAATAAATAAAGTAAATTACATAGTGGAAGGTAGCAAATTTCATAGGAAAAAAAGTAGATGACTTGAGGACTAGTATGCAGTAGTGGGGATTGTTACAATTTAAAATTGTATGATTAAATTAACCTCATTGAAAAATTGATATTTGAGCAAATATTTGAAGAGACAATTAACCACATAGAAATCTGAAGAAATAAGATTCTAGGTTGAAGTGTGGATCTATGCAAAGTCCTATTCCTGGGATGTATGGAAGGATGCCAGTATGGTTTCATCAGACTGATGAAAAGGTGAGATCAGAGAGAACAGCAAGTCAGATTATCTAGGATCTTATTGGCAATTGTAAGCATTTTGACATTCATTCTGAGTGAAATTAAGTATTAGAGTTTGTTGTTGTTCTCAAGTTTTGTTTCATTAGGTTTAATTTAACTTTGTTAATTCTAAGTATACATTTTAATAAACTTTATCAATTAAATGATGTTCAATAAATTGAATCCATGTTGAGGATATGAAGAGGAAAGATTAGAAGCAAGAGATATCTTAGCAGGCTAATGCAGTAATAAAGGAGAGAGATAATAGTGATGAGGACCTGGCTGGTAGCAATATGGTTCACAAGTGGTCAGATTTTAGATGTATACTGAGTCAACAGGATCCAAGAAGGATTGTGAAAGAAAAATAATTAAGATGCTGCTAATGAATTATAATCTTATTCTTGATCTTCAAGAAAATGTATCATGAGAATTTACTGTTTCCTTTCAATCTTTGTTAGATAGCTATTATAAAGATAAGGAAATTCTCTATTCCTTTTTAAATTGGTGTTTTCATCTTAAGTAAATGCTGACATTTATCAAATACTTTTCCACACACCTGCAATTCCAGTTCTCAAGAATAAAGTAGATGAGGAGAGAACATAAAGATGGAAAGTTTGTGTGGTATTTTGACTGTTTGTATTCTCAGGGAGCTTCCCAGGTGGCTCAGTGGTAAAGAATCTGCCAGCCAAGCAGGAGACAGAAGTTCAGTCCTTGGGTCAGGAAGATCTCCTGGAGAAGGAAATGACAACTCACACCAGTATTCTTGCCTGGGAAATCCCATGGACAGAGGAATTTGGCAGACTATAGCCCATAGGGTTGCAAAAAGTCAGACATGATGTAGCAACTAAAGAACAGCAACAACAACAGCAGCAATATTCTATGAGAAAAATAAAGTAGGATTCTGGATTAGAAGAGTAACTGAACAGTTGTGGGAGGGGATAACATAAGATATAGTAAATCAGGGAAGGCTTCTCCAAAAAATAATATTTAAGTTGAAAAACCAAATGATGAGAAGGACTAGTCATGCAAAAACCGGGGAGAAGAATTCCAAGCAGAGGGAACAGTATATGCAAAAACTTGGCAAGAGAGCAATCTTAATGTATATGAGAAGCAAAAATAGTAGTAGTTTGGGTAGGTCAAAAAATAAAATGGCAAACTGGTTCAAGATGAAGGTAGAAAATAGATGAGGATGGATAATGTAAGCATTGAAAGCCAGGGTAAGAAGCCTGAGTTTATTATGAATGTAATGGGAAACCTTAGTGTTTTAAGCAGTGGACAGTAGAGGCAGCAAGACTCTTGCAGTACTTCAGCAAAGATTATGATGAATATTGGGACCATTTAGGTAGTAGTAATTGAGATGGAAGAAGTTGACTGATTCAAGATATATTTTGGAGGTAAGGTAGACAAGTTTTAGTGATTGATCACATATGGGGGATAAGGAAAAGAGCAGAATCATAGATAATATCCAGATTTTAAAAGATTAAATGGGTGGATGGCAGTGCCATTTACTACTAAGATGGAGAATACTGGGAAGGATTAGGTTTTGAAATTGGTTAAGAGTGTTATTCATATACGTTAAATTTGAGATGTCCAGTAGACTCTACACTGAAACTTCCAAGGAGGTGTTTAGAATTTGGAACTCATTGGAAAGACCAAAGTTGGTTATGTTACTTTAGGAGTAATCAGTACATAAATGACATTTAAAACTATTAAATTGGATTAACTTATCAAAGGAGAATTTTAGAGAGAAGGTCCAGGACCAAGTCTTAGATCATTCTAACATTAAAGGTGAGGAAGTGTAAGATATAATAAAGGTGGTGGAAAGCTACCAGTAAGTAGAAAGAACAGGATAGGATCAGATAAGATCAGATCAGTCACTCAGTCGTGTCCGACTCTTTGCGACACCATGAATCGCAGCACGCCAGGCCTCCCTGTCCATCACCAACTCCCGAAGTTCACTGAGACTCACGTCCATCGAGTCAGTGATGCCACCCAGCCATCTCGTCCTCTGTCCTCCCCTTCTCCTTCTGCCCCCAATCCCTCCCAGCATCAGAGTCTTTTCCAATGAGTCAACTCTTCGCATGAGGTGAGCATCATTCTTTCCAAAGAAATCCCAGGGCTGATCTCTTTCAGAATAGACTGATTGGATCTCCTTGCAGTCCAAGGGACTCTCAAGAGTCTTCTCCAACACCACAGTTCAAAAACATCAATTCTTCGGCACTCAGCCTTCTTCACAGTCCAACTCTCACATCCATACATGACCACAGGAAAAACCATCGCCCTGATTAGATGAACCTTTGTTGGCAAAGTACTGCCTCTGCTTTTGAATATGCTGTCTAGGTTGGTCATAACTTTCCTTTCAAGGAATAAGAGTCTTTTAATTTCATGGCTGCAGTCATGATCTGTAGTGATTTTGGAGCCCAGAAAAATAAAGTCTGACACTGTTTCCACTGTTTTCCTGTCTATTTCCCATGAAGTGATGGGACCGGATGCCATGATCTTTGTTTTCTGAATGTTGAGCTTTAATCACCTTTTTCACTCTCCACTTTCACTTTCATCAAGAGGTTTTGTAGTTCCTTTTCACTTTCTGCCATAAGGGTGGTGTCATCTGCATATCTGAGGTTACTGATATTTCTCCTCGCAATCTTGATTTCAGCTTGTGCTTCATCCAGCCCAGAGTTTCTCATGATGTACTCTGCATATAAGTTAAATAAACAGGGTGACAATATACAGCCTTCACGAACTCCTTTTCCTATTTGCAACCAGTCTGTTGGTCCATGTCCAGTTCTAACTGTTGCTTCCTGACCTGCATACAAACTTCTCAAGAGACAGATCAGGTAGTCTGGTATTCCCATCTCTTTCAGAATTTTCCGCAGTTTATTGCGATCCACACAGTCAAAGGCCTTGGCATAGTCAATAAAGCAGAAATAGATGCTTTTCTGGAACTCTCTTGCTTTTTCCATGATCCAGTGGATGTTGGCAATTTGATCTCTGGTTTCTCTGCCTTTTCTAAAACCAGCTTGAATATCGGGCAGTTCAGGGTTCACATATTGCTGAAGCCTCGCTGGGAGAATTTTGAGCATTACTTTACTAGCGTGTGAGATGAGTGCAATTGTGCAGTAGTTTGAGCATTCTTTGGGATTGGAATGAAAACTGACCTTTTCCAGTCCTGTGGCCACTGCTGAGTTTTCCAAATTTGCTGGCATATTGAGTGCAGCACTTTCACAGCATCATCTTTCAGGATTTGGAATAGCTCCACTGGAATTCCATCACCTTCACAAGCTTTGTTCATAGTGATGCTTTCTAAGGCCCACTTGACTTCACATTCCAGGATGTCTGGCTCTAGGTCAGTGATCACACCATCGTGATTATCTTGGGCATGAAGATCTTTTTTGTACAGTTCTTCTGTGTATTCTTGCCACCTCTTCTTAATATCTTCTGCTTCTGTTAGGTCCATACCATTTCTGTCCTTTATCGAGCCCATGTTTGCATGAAATGTTCCTTTGGTATCTCTGATTTTCTTGAAGAGATCTCTAGTCTTTCCCATTCTATTGTTTTCCTCTATTTATTTGCATTGATCGCTGAAGAAGGCTTTTTTATTTCTTCTTGCTATTCTTTGGAACTCTGCATTCAGATGCTTATATCTTTCCTTTTCTCCTTTGCTTTTTGCTTCTCTTCTTTTCACAGGTATTTGTAAGGCCTCCCCAGAAAGCCATTTTTCTTTTTTGCATTTCTTTTCCATGGGGATGGTCTTGATCCCTGTCTCCTGTACAATGTCACGAACCTCATTCCATAGTTCATCAGGCACTCTATTTATCAGATCTAGGCCCTTAAATCTATTTCTCACTTCCACTGTATAATCATAAGGGATTTGATTTAGGTCGTACCTGAATGGTCTAGTGGTTTTCCATACTTTCTTCAATTTCAGTCTGAATTTGGCAATAAGGAATTCATGGTCTGAGCCACAGACAGCTCCTGGTCTTTTTTTTGCTAACTGTATAGAGCTTCTCCATTTTGGCTGGAAAGAATATAATCAATCTGATTTCAGTGTTGACCATCTGGTGATGTCCATGTATAGAGTCTTCTCTTGTGTTGTTGGAAGAGGGTGTTTGTTATGACCAGTGCATTTTCTTAGCAAAACTCTATTAGTCTTTGCCCTGCCTCATTCCGTATTCAAAGGCCAAATTTTCCTGTTACTCCAGGTGTTTCTTGACTTCTACTTTTGTATTCCAGTCCCCTATAATGAAAAGGACATCTTTTTTGGGTGTTAGTTCTAAAAGGTCTTGTAGGTCTTCATAGAACCGTTCAATTTCAGCTTCTTCAGCATTACTCTTTGGGGCATAGACTTGGATTACCGTGATATTGAATGGTTTGCCTTGGAAACGAACAGAGAACATTCTGTAGTTTTTGAGATTGCATCCAAGTACTGCATCTTAGACTCTTTTGGTGAACATGATGGCTACTCCATTTCTTCTGAGGAATTCCTGCCTGCAGTAGTAGATATAATGGTCATCTGAGTTAAGTTCACCCATTCCAGTCCATTTCAGTTCACTGATTCCTAGAATGTCAACATTCACTCTTGCCATTTCTTGTTTGACCACTTCCAATTTGCCTTGATTCATGGACCTGACATTCCAGGTTCCTATGCAGTATTGCTCTTTACAGCATCGGACCTTGCTTATATCACCAGTCACATCCACAGCTGGGTATTCTTTTTGTCTTGGCTCCATCCCTTCATTCTTTCTGGAGCCATTTCTCCACTGATCTCCAGTAGCATATTGGGCACCCACTGACCTGGGGAGTTTCTCCTTCAGTATCCTATCATTTTGCCTTTTCACACTGTTAGTGGGGTTCTCAAGGCAAGAATACTGAAGTGGTTTGCCATTCCCTTCTCCAGTGGACCACATTCTGTCAGATCTCTCCACCATGACCCGCCCATCTTGGGTTGCCCCACGGGCATGACTTAGTTTCATTGAGTTAGACTATGGCTGTGGTCCTAGTGTGATCAGATTGACTAGTTTTCTGTGAGTATGGATAGGATAGAGTCAAGTTAACTAAGTGTTTTTTGAAAGAAGAGGTTGGTTTAAATGCTGCTGGATTATAGAATAACATGAGGAGAGAAGAGAGCTCAGTATGTGTGGCTACAAGAACATATTTGGTAATCTTGAAAAGAGCACTTTTAGCAAAGTGGTAGGGATGGAAGGGCCTGATTAGATGGTAGCTATACAAATTTAAGCTTATTACAGTGATGGTATGAATATATTCAAGGCCAAAACATATCCTGAAAGTTTTTTTTTTTTTTAACAATTAAAATTAATCCTCAGATTCAAGGATTTTGTTGTATTTCTTGTATTTTACATATTTTTTTTTAATTTAACAATTTTTATTTAGAATTTTTATTGAAATTTACTTACAATATTATATCAGTTTCAGGTATTCTACATAGTGATTTGATATTTTTATACATTATGAAACAATCACAAGTCTAGTTACCATTTATCACCAAAGTTATTATAATATTATTGATTATATTCTTTACACTATATAGTAATCACTATGACATTTATTTTATAACTAGAATTTGTATCTCTTAATCTTCCTCACCTATTTCACTTATCTTCACATCTGTCTCCACTATGGTGACCACCAATTTGTTCACTTAATAAGTCAGTTTTTGTTGTTTGTTCATTTGTTTTGGTTTTAAATTCCACATATAAGTGTACATATTTTTCATAAAAACTACTTTTGGAAGAGAGTTCAGCTTTTCAAGGGTCTCTTTTTCTCAATTGCCTTAAAATTATCCACCAATATATATATTTTTTATTTTTATTTTTTTTTTTTATTTTTAAACTTTACATAATTGTATTAGTTTTGCCAAATATCAAAATGAATCCGCCACAGGTATACATGTGTGCCCCATCCTGAACCCTCCTCCCTCCTCCCTCCCCATACCCTCCCTCTGGGTCTTCCCAGTGCACTAGCTCCAAGCATCCAGTATCGTGCATCGAACCAGGACTGGCAACTCGTTTCATACATGATATTTTACATGTTTCAATGCCATTCTCCCAAATCTTCCCACCCTCTCCCTCTCCCACAGAGTCCATAAGACTGTTCTATACATCAGTGTCTCTTTTGCTGTCTCGTACACAGGGTTATTGTTACCATCTTTCTAAATTCCATATATATGCTTTAGTATACTGAATTGGTGTTTTTCTTTCTGGCTTACTTCACTCTGTATAATAGGCTCCAGTTTCATCCACCTCATTAGAACTGATTCAAATGCATTATTTTTAATGGCTGAGTAATACTCCATTGTGTATATGTACCACAGCTTTCTTATTCCACCAATATATTTTTATTCCTTAAAAATTTTGTTGCTTTACTGGTTATCTGCCCGTTGACTTAGACTGAGCCTTAAACAATGGGGTCGTTAACCAGCTTTGTCACAAAGCTGACATTTTGAGTCTGTCAGGAGAAAAATGGACTTAAAATCAGCCTTTTTTGAAAGAGATAATATGGATTAATTAATCTCTCCCACAAATGTAAAATATATGAAGAGCAAATGGAAATCAATACATAAAGTTTTATTATAAATAAACCAAGGATAGAAAAAACTTGGAATACAATGTAAAGTGAGATTCCCACCATTCAGAAGAGGAAATGGAAGCCCTTTGAGAGATAAGAACAAGAATGGGGGGACAGAGAGGGCAAGGAAGAAAGGGTGGGGGAAAATTAATTAAATATAAGCTCCAATCCCAGCCATATCTACAGATGATCTGAATTTAGCAGGACAGAGAACATGAAACCTACCATGCTGAGAATAGTCAATTAACACTGTGGGAAAGCAAAGGAAACACAGACTGATGCCCAGAAACCATGCAAATGAATCACATCTCAACCAAAGATCAGAGAGCCAACAAGGGAGGAAAAGAATGGGAAGAGCAGACCTTCCATCCAAAGTGAGATGTTTAACTAAGCATCCCTTTACAGCCATGTTTTAAAGGAAGGGGAATTGAAAGGGAGATCCTCTGTAGGAGAAAAGTAGAAAACGTTAAAATTACAGATCCAAAGAGATTGGATCAACCTTGAAAATACTCCCCCCCCCACCCCCCAATTATCAGTACTAGTGACAACTCATAAAGATATGGTTAAAAATTAAATAATTAAATATGCTTTTTTGCATATCTGAATCCTAGTATGTTATGTTTCTATCTTGCTGTGTCTGAATTTGGTTGAGTTTTTACCATATTCAGCAACTTTCTAGGAAATGTACTTATATCCTACTAAAACATGCCCCTTAAAAATTTTAGCCATTTTCCTTTTTGTTCTTTCATAAGTGTGGGACAGTTAACCACATTTGTAATGTGATCATTTTTACAAATAATTATGAAAAGTTTCTTAAATCCCAAGCCAGTTCTCTCTGCTCCAATCTAAATTCTATTCTTAACTTTTTGACATTTATTTTGCAACTCTTTTGGGTCCTGTGGAAGTACTCTATCTTTTCTCATCTGTGAGTCTCAAAATTGTCAATATTCCAGTAAAAGAGAACTAATCTTCAGAGAAAATATGAATTCAAAATTTAAAATATATCTTTCAGTTTTAATCCAATTTTCTCTAAAAATAAAACAGGAGCAAACATACCAAAGGAGCAAAGCTTGGTTTTGGAGGTGGAGGAGGCATCTGGCAACGACAGAGACGTTTGACTCTAGGTGATGGCGGTATAGGCTCACAAGGAGGTAGTGGTGGTCTTTCTCTTGATGGAGGAACTCTACCTGTACCTATTTTTTTTCCTTTTTCTTTGAATGTAGTTCTCCGGGATGGCATTTTGATTCCTCTTTTTGGTTCCACTGCATCCTTCTTTGAATCTGTAGATGTGGCATCTGATTCATCAACTCTCTTTTTAGGCCCAGGTTTAAATAGAGACTCTTCAGATTCAGCATCTGAACTTTTGAACATTTCAGTCTTCTTTAGCCATCTTTTGGAAGACACATCAGATTCAGCACCACTAGACTCTGTGTCCTTCTTTGCAGTCTTCTTGGTGTCTTTCTTTGAATCTCGCTTAACCTTCTTTGACTCCCAATCAGACTCAGTTTCAGTAGACACTTTGGACTTCATTGCAGGCTTTTTTTGGTCATCTTTCTTTAAATCTTTCTTATCTTTCTTTGAATCTTTTTTACTCTTTTTTGCATCCCCTTCAGATTCAGAATCAGCATCAGTAGACACAGCATCTTTCTTGGCATCCTTTTTCTTATCATCTTTCTTGCCCTTTTTCGAATCTTTCTTCACATCCTTTGAGTCTCCAGATTCTGCTTCAGTAGACTCTGCATCTTTCTTGGCATTCTTTTTCTTATCATCTTTCTTTGAATCTTTCTTGCCCTTTTTCGAATCTTTCTTCACATCCTTTGAGTCTCCAGATTCTGCTTCAGTAGACTCTGCATCTTTCTTGGCATCCTTTTTCTTATCACCTTTCTTTGAATCTTTCTTGCCCTTTTTCGAATCTTTCTTTGCATCCTTTGAGTCTCCAGATTCTGCATCAGTAGACTCTGTATACTTCTTTGCATCTTTCTTGGTGTCTTTTGTTGCACCCTTCTTATCTTTCTTTGCATCTTTTGAATCTACAGATTCAGCATCAGAGCCCTTCCCCTTTGCATCTTTTTTTGCATCCTTATTTGTTGGCTTCTTTGAATTATTCTGTGAATAATTCTTTAACCACATATCAAATTCCACGGATTCAGCATCCGATTCCCCTAAATGCACCATTAAACCCACATTTGAACTATTTTTTGAGCAAGTCTCTGATATGGCATCAGAATTATTCTTTGAGCTCTTAGAGTACTTCTTCGTACTTGTGGATTCAAAATCCATCTCCTTGGAATCTTTTGAATATCTCTTTTCTTTTTTTTTTTGATGCTTTATTGAAACTGATATAGAATCTTTGGATTCTGGGTTTGTTTCTGATTTGGACTTTGACTTCTTAGATAGTTGACTTCCATGTGATGATTTTGATGGAGTTTTATCTGCTTTATTTCCTCTTTTAGGTTTCTCATCTATTTCATGTGGGCCTGTATCTTTCTTGTAAATTTTCTTCAAAGCTGTTCCTTTTTTGTCATCTTTGTACTTTTTAGATTCTTCCTTTTTAGAATGGGTTATATGAGTATAAGGATGTCTGAATGAGGCCTGTATCCTGATGATTAAATAATAGATGGACTTTGAATTTTTTTCCTTAAAGAATGCCTTATCCATATATGAGCTGGCTTCTGAATTTCATCTAAATTTCTTTTATCATGTCTCTGAAAAAAAATGGTTAGAATAATGATAAGTTTTTTAATGAGTTATATCTTTTTTATATTGAAACAAATAGTCTAGCTTTTTCTATGACCATATATTTAGATTGTGTCTTGTTTCTGTTTCAACATTCTGTGTGTGTTTGTATGTGTGTGTGAGAAAACTCCACTTTGGAAATAAAATGAATTTAAGAAGAACCTCAGAATATCTTCAGCGTTTCCTATTAAGATAAGAAGGGGTCCACAATGATTCATGACACTTCAGGACCTGGCCTCACAATAGATAATAAATTCCTTTAGAACTCCTACATGGGAGAGATATTTTGAAACATTTCATGTACCCTTCTGCCCCAAAATAGATTAAAAAAATTAAGCTGATACTCTTGAAGTGTGTCATGATAATTCTTATGATAGTTTACAATTCTGCAGGCTTCTGGGTTAGCCTGATTTCTACTTATACTTTCAAGATTTTCTTACCAAGTTGAGAGCCTAATATCTCTGCTGTGAAGCACTGCTGAAAATAAATACATAAAATAAAACAAGTGTCTTATTCTCATTAATTAGTGTAGCAGTTGCTGCTGCTGCTAAGTCACTTCAGTCGTGTCCAACTCTGTGCGACCCCATAGACGGCAGCCCACCAGACTTCCCCGTCCCTGAGATTCTCCAGGCAAGAACACTGGAGTGGGTTGCCATTTCCTTCTTCAATGCATGAAAGTGAAAAGTGAAAGTGAAGTCGCTCAGTCGTGTCCAACTCTAGCGACCCCATGGACTGCAGCCTACCAGGCTCCTCTGTCCATGAGATTTTCCAGGCAAAAGTACTGGAGTGGGGTGCCATTGCCTTCTCCAGTAGCATATTATAATTATTACTTTTATATTTCTGTCCAAACATTTGTCAAGGCTGGTTGTCACAGTGACCATATAGACTAATTTTACATTTAGTTCTTATATTTCTTCCATTGTTATATGGAATGAAAGGAAGACCATGAAGAGAAGCATGAAACTTGGATCTCAATAGATGTAAATAAATGGCCCTTGAATAAATGCATTGACTATAGATCTGCTTTGGGAGATGCTTTTAAAACATATTTTGCTATCACTATGGGTGACCTCTGTAAGCTAACTTTTATTTTGGTTAGTTGTAAGAATAACTCCATTTTATAAAAGCAATAGAAAACTGGAATCTCCAAGTATCTAGTATTTGAATGTTAGATTAAAGAAAATGTAAAGGCCCTGAAACCTCAAGATTGGCTCCTAAGACTCAAATTTTATATGTTTTTGCAGCCGGTAAACATTGCCTGAGAGATCCCACCAGTTTCAGTATTACATTCTCCAGCTTACCTAGCCAATGAGCTTTAAAATGCCTTTGAAATGGAGGAACACATATAAATAAAAGTTCAATCAGAAACAGTTGGGGACAATCTGCTATACAGGGAATTATACACCTAAAATATCAGCATCCTAAAGATATCAAAATTCAAATTATGTATTTTATTTGTATGCATGCATTATAACATATTATATTTAGTTAAGAATGATCTTGTTGGTACTCACAGGAACTGTGGCTTGTATTTCTGAAGGTCTTAATCTCTTATTTCCACCTGGCTGGGATGACTTGGGAAATGTTATAGTCAAGTACTGTTGATTCCGTATTTTTTTGCTTGATTCACTGACTGAAATGAGAGAGGAAAAGAAACAATTTTGCAGCTAATAGCCAGACTTTCATCAGTTCTGAAATATTCCTGAGCAAGAAATATAGTTTAATTTAAACTAAATTATAACTCAAAATATAGTTCCCCCCTCCTAGAGTTTATAGTTTATTTGCATGCCAGTTAAGAAAAAAATAACAATTTATTAGTCCATTTAGAACCAAATTAAGTTTAAAATGACATTTGTAATTTTATTTTCTAGATTAATCCAATACATGCACTACCATGTGTAAAATAGATAGCTAATGGGAAGCTGCTGTATAACACAGGGAGCTCAGCTCAGTGCTCTGATGACAGAAGGGGTGGGGTAGGGGAGTGGGGGGGAGGCTCAATAGGGAGAGTATATATGCCGGGCCAAGAGGAGCTACTCCACGTCCAAGGTGAGGAGCAGTGGCTGCACTTTGCTGGAGCAGCCGTGAAGAGATACCCCACGTCCAAGGTAAGAGAAACCCAAATGACGGTAGGTGTGGTGAGAGGGCATCAGAGGGCAGACACACTGAAATCAGAATCACAGAAAACTAGCCAATCTGATGACACAGACCACAGCCTTGTCTAACTCAATGAAACTAAGCCATGCCATGTGGGGCCACCCAACACCGGTGGGTCATGGTGGAGAGGTCTGACAGAATGTGGTCCACTGAAGAAGGGAATGGCAAACCACTTCAGTATTCTTGCCTTGAGAACCCCGTGAACAGTATGAAAAGGCAAAATGATAGGATACTGAAAGAGGAACTCCCCAGGTCAGTAGGTGCCCAATATGCTACTGGAGATCAGTGGAGAAATAACCCCAGAAAGAATGAAGGGATGAAGCCAAAGCAAAAACAATACCCAGTTGCAGATGTGACTGGTGATAGAAGCAAGGTCCGATGCTGTAAAGAACAATATTGCATAGGAACCTGGAATGTTAGCTCCATGAATCAAGGCAAATTGGAAGTCGTCAAACAGGAGATGGCAAGAGTGAATGTCGACATTCCAGGAATCAGCAAACTAAAATGGACTGGAATGGATGAATTTAACTCAGATGACCACTATATCTACTACTGTGAGCAGGAATCTCTTAGAAGAAATGCAGTAGCCATCATGTTCAACAAAAGAGTCCGAAATGCAGTACTTGGATGCAATCTCAAAAATGACAGAATGATTTCTGTTAATTTCCAAGGCAAACCATTCAATATCACAGTAATCCAAGTCTATGACCCAACCGGTAATGCTGAAGAAGCTGAGTCGAATGGTTCTATGAAGACCTCCAAGACCTTTTAGAACTAACACCCCAAAAAGATATCCTTTTCATTATAGGGGACTAGAATGCAAAAGTAGAAAGTCAAGAAACACCTAGGGTAACAGGCAAATTTGGCCTTGGAATATGGAATGAAGTAGGGCAAAGTTTAATAGAGTTTTGCCAAGAAAACGCACAGGTCATAGCAAACACCTTCTTCCAACAACACAAGAGAAGACTCTACGCATGGACATAACCAGATGGCCAAGACAGAAATCAGATTGATTATATTCTTTGCAGCAAAAAATGGAGAAGCTCTGATCATAAACTCCTTATTGCCAAATTCAGACTTAAATCGAAGAAAGTAGGGAAAACCACTAGACCATTCAGATATGACCTAAATCAAATCCCTTATGATTATACAGTGGAAATGAGAAATAGATTTCAGGGACTAGATCTGATAAATAGAGTACCTGATCAACTATGGATAGACATTGGTGACATTGTACAGGAGACAGGGATCAAGACCATCACAATGGAAAATAAGTGCAAAAAAGCAAAATGGCTGTCTGAGGAGGCCTTACAAATAGCTGTGAAAATAAGAGAAGAGAAAAGCAAAGGAGAAAAGAAAGATATAAGCATCAGAATGCAGAGCTCCAAAGAATAGCAAGGAGAGATAAGAAAACTTTCCTCAGCAGTCAATGCAAAAAAATAGAGGAAAACAACAGAATGGGAAAGACTAGAGATCTCTTCAAGAAAATTAGAGATACCAGGGGAACATTTCATGCAAAGATGGGCTCAATAAAGGACAGAAATGGTATGGACCTAACAGAAGCAGAAGATATTAAGAAGAGGGGGCAAGAATACACAGAGGAACTGTACAAAAAAGATTTTCACGACCCAGATAATCACGATGGTGTGATCACTCACTTAGAGCCAGACATCCTTGAATGTGAAGTCAAGTGTGCCTTAGAAAGCATCACTATGAACAAAGCTAGGGGAGGTGATGGAATTCCAGTTGAGCTATTTCAAATCCTGGAAGATGATGCTGTGAAAGAGCTGCACTCATAATGCCAGCAAATTTGGAAAATTTAGCAGTGGCCACAGGAGTGGAAAGGGTCAGTTTTCATTCCAATTCCAAAGAAAGGCAATGTCAAAGAATGCTCAAACTACCGCACAATTGCACTCATCTCACACGCTAGTAAAGTAATGCTCAAAATTCTCCAAGCCAGGCTTCAGCAATGTGTGAACCGTTAACTTCCAGATGTTCAAGCTGGTTTTAGCAAAAGCAGAGGAACCAGAGATCAAATTGCCAACATCTGCTGGATCATGGAAAAAGGAAGAGAGTTCCAGAAAAACATCTATTTCTGTTTTATTGACTGTGCCAAAGCCTTTGACTGTGTGGATCACAATAAACTGTGGAAAATTCTGAAAGAGATGGGAATACCAGACCACCTGACCTGCCTCTTGAGAAACCTATATGCAGATCAGGAAGCAACAGTTAGAACTGGACATGGACCAACAGACTGGTTCCAAATAGGAAAAGGAGTATGTCAAGGCTGTATATTGTTACCCTGCTTATTTAATTTATATGTAGAGAGCATTATGAGAAACGCTGTGCTGGAAGAAGCACAAGCTGGAATCAAGATTGCCAGGGGAAATATCAATAACCTTTTATATGCAGATGACACCACCCTTATGGCAGAAAGTGAAGAGGAACTAAGAAGCCTCTTGATGAAAGTGATGGAGGAGAGTGAAAAATTTGGCTTAAAGCTTAACATTCAGAAAACTAAGATCATGGCATCTTGCCCCATCACTTCATGGGAAATAGATAGGGAAACAGTGTCAGACTTTATTTTTTGGGGCTCCAAAATCACTGCAGATGGTGATTGCAGCCAAGAAATTAGAAGACACTTACTCCTTGGAAGGAAAGTTATGACCGACCTAGATAGCATATTCAAAAGCAGAGACATTACTTTGCCAGCAAAGGACCGTCTAGTGAAAGCTATGGTTTTTCTAGTGGTCATGTATGGATGTGAGAGTTGGACTGTGAAGAAAGCTGAGCACCGAAGAATTGATACTTTTGAACTGTGGTGTTGGAAAAGACTCTTGAGAGTCCCTTGGACTGTAAGGAGATCAACCAGTCCTTTCTAAAGGAGATCAGCCCTGGGTGTTCTTTGGAAGGACTGATGCTGAAGCTGAAACTCCAATACTTCGGCCATCTCATGCAAAGAGTTGACTCATTAGAAAAGACTCTGATGTTGGGAGGGATTGGGGGCAGGAGGAGAAAGGGACAACAGAGGTTGAGATGGCTGGATGGCATCAGTGACTCGATGGATATAAGTTTGAGTGAACTCCGGGAGTTGGTGATGGACAGGGAGGCCTGGCGTGTTGCAATTCATGGGGTTGCAAAGAGTCTGACACGACTAAGTGACTGAACTGAACTGAACTTATCTGATATATATATTTATATCTGATTCATGTTGCCACGCAGCAGGAACTAACAGAACATTGTATAGCAATTATCCTCCAATTTAAAAAATTAATGAAAAAAATAGTTACAGTAATACAATAAAAAAATAGGAATGGAATATAAAGATTAACTGTTTCCTTCCAAATACCTCCATCATCTCCACTACCTTCATTTTGTTTAGATTGCAGAGCATATGACTTCTTCTATAGTCCCCATAATAGCTATTAATAGCACAATAGCATAATAGTTATTAACAGAGCATCAGCTAAATGTCTCATTTGATTAAGCGTTTAGGTTACTCCTCCTCTAACCTCAATGACATCCCAAGCCATAAAAATTAAGACCACAGACCCAAATGCTTCATTCAGTTCTGACACCCTTATGACATTGAAACATGTATATTATTATATGTGTAATGAATCGCCAGTCCAGGTTCGATGCATGATACAGCGTGCTTGTGGTTGGTGCACTGGGATGACCCAGAGGGATGGGATGGGGAAGGAGGTGGGAGGGGGTTTAGGATGGGAAACACATGTACACCCATGGTGGATTAAAGTCAATGTATAGCAAAACCAATACAATATTGTAAAGTATTTAGTCTCCAATTAAAATAAATAAATTTAAAAAATTAATTAAAAAAAAAGGCATGTACACATTTGAGGGCACCCAGAATAGAGTGATCAGGAGGATCAAGCTATCTGGAAGCTATCAAAGGAAGAAAAGTGGGATAGTTTAGGTAGTTCTTCTGGAGATGAACAAGAGATGTGATCATTATACTCAAATATTTAAAGAGCTGTTACATAAAAGAGTAAAGATAGCGGCAACTGCTAACACATACATAGCACTTACTATATGCTGGACTGTGTTTTAAGCACTTTATATATATCAAGTCTTAGTCACTGAAACACTTTGAATTAGTTAATATTATTTATGATTGACTCCATTGTACAGATGTAGAAAAATAAAGTACCTAGAGAGGTTAAATTACTTGCCCCCAAATCATAAATTTAGCATAAGAGTTAAGATTCAAGCACAGATAGTTTGGCTCCAGAGTCCATGCTCTTAATTAGGATGTCAGAGACTTCTTTGTTTCCTGAGGGAATAACTAGACTCAATGGATAAAAGTTGTAGCAATGCAGGTGGATTTCAACTCAATATATTAAGAAATTTCCTAAAGTTTTAAGCTGTTCAACACATGAACAGTCAACTTTTTTCTTTGTGACTATAGAAATACTTTAAACACACACACACACACACACATACCAATATTCATGCTTCTCTTAGATTTTAACAAAAACTCAGGGTTTTTTACACTTTATCACATTGAATGGAAGAGACTAGTCATTTTCCCTAAAATTATTTTCAAATATAATTTTAATTTTTACTTGGTATGGAATCATCATATGTTTTGATGGTTATTTCTTGCCTGTTTAAAAAAGAAAATGTTTTAATTGAATTTGTACTATGTCTAATAATAATAATAACGACTATTATTACTAAGATGTCTTTAATAGTAATGCTGTCAGAAATCTGATGTGTTCTCTGAATTCCATTATCTAAGACTGTTTAACTATAATCCACAATTCCCATCCTCTAAATCAAGTTATAGATGTATATGACTGTATTTCTCATCAAAACTTGAATAAAAATAGACAATAGATTAAAACTGAAATAAAAACACTCCAGTTAAAATAAATATATCAATTAAAAAAAAAACTTGGTAAAGAGAAGGAAATATAATCTTATGTGCATATCTAAATAAACTTACTAATGACAAATTTAACTTAGTAAAAAAAAAACCCACTAATTTGAAAAATTCTATAACCTGCAAAATATCTTATTTAATTATATAGAGCAATAAATAAAATTAGTTCCCCTACAATTTTCTAATGAAAACATCTAAATCAGTATGAACCATATATCTTCTAAATTCATTACATAAATTTTGAAGACAACCTACCATGTTTTAATATTCTTAGTACTTAAATCACTAATGATGTGTGAGAGGGGAACATATAAATGTTGATCTGTATTTTGAGTTGCTCCTACACATGGGAAAATTGGTCCATGGTATTTTCAATTTGGAAAGTACTCATTTAATATTGTAATGATTGTGTTGTTTATCGAAGACACACATGGTATAATTTGTTTTTAATTTTAAAATTTGTATCTTTTTAAAATTTTATTTTATTTAAGTATTACTTCCTTATTAATTAGCAGGAACAGTAGATTGTGACCATTGCTAATTCTGAGATTGTACTTGTGTGTGCTAAGGCACTTCAGTTGTGTCTGACTCTTTGCAACCCAGAGTCTCTAGGTGTGGCTCAATCAAGTCTATTTAAAAACTCTCACAGGTTATTTGGACACTCAGTTCTAGTTATGAATCACACTCAGTTCTATGTATGAATTCATGGTCTTGAAAAAGAAAACTTCATAGATTTCTGAAATAGTCCAAGCTTGTGGTGTTTGCTTTTTCAAAAAAAATAGATCAATGGTCTATTCATTTGTATTGAAACCACATTTATTCTATAGCAGAGCTAAAAGGTTAAATGTCCTGGGATCCTGGAAACTTAATTGTTTGAAAGTTTGAAATGCTGGCTGGGTCACTGCCTTCACATACTGGGAAAAATATTTTGCACCTGTATTGTTTTTGACCTCTTTGCTACAGGCTAAAGTAATCTTTTTCAAACTTTCTTTTAAGCACAACTCAATGAGTGTGATATGTGGGTAATTCAAATTCTACTGTAATAATAGAGTTTATAAATCATGCATAGCCAGACATCCTGGAATGTGAAGTCAAGTGGGCCTTAGAAAGCATCACTACGAACAAAGCTAGGGGAGGTGATGGAATTCCACTTGAGCTATTTCAAATCCTGAAAGATGATGCTGTGAAAGTGCTGCACTCAATATGCCAGCACATTTGGAAAACTCAGCAATGGCAACAGGAGTGGAAAAGGTCAGTTTTCATTCCAATCCCAAAGAAAGGCAATGCCAAAGAATGCTCAAACTGCCGCACAATTGCACTCATCTCACATGCTAGTAAAGTAATGCTCAAAATTCTCCCAGCCAGGCTTCAGCAATACGTGAACCATGAACTTCCTCATATTCAAGCTGGTTTTAGAAAAGGCAGAGGAACCAGAAATCAAATTGCCAACATCTGCTGGATCATGGAAAAAGGAAGAGAGCTCCATAAAAACATCTATTTCTGCTTTATTGACTATGCCAAAGCCTTTGACTGTGTGGGTCACAATAAACTGTGGAAAATTCTGAAAGAGATGGGAATACCATACCACCTGACCTGCCTCCTGAGAAATTTGTATGCAGGTCAAGAAGCAACAGTTAGAATTGGACATGGAACAACAGACTGGTTCCAAATAGGAAAAGGAGTACGTCAAGGCTGTATGTTGTCACCCTGCTTATTTAACTTATTTGTAGAGTACATCATGAGAAACACTGGACTGGAAGAAGCACAAGCTGGAATCAAGATTGACAGGATAAATATCAATAACCTCATATATGCAGATGACACCACCCTTATGGCTGAAAGTGAAGAGGAACTAAAAAGCCTCTTGATGAAAGTGAAAGTGGAGAGTGAAAAAGTTGGCTTAAAGCTCAACATTCAGAAAACGAAGATCATGGCATCCAGTCCCATCACTTCATGGGAAATAGACGGGGAAACAGTGGAAACAGTGTCAGACTTTATTTTTTGGGGCTCCAAAATCATTGCATATGGTGACTGCAACCATGAAATTAAAAGACGCTTACTTCTTGGAAGGAAAGTTATGACCAACCTAGAAAGGAAATTCAAAAGCAGAGACATTATTTTGCCAACAAAAGTCTGTCTAGTCAAGGCTATGGTTTTTCCTGTGGTCATGAATGGATGTGAGACTTGGACTGTGAAGAAGGCTGAGAGCTGAAGAATTGATGGTTTTGAACTGTGGTGTTGGAGAAGACTCTTGAGAGTCCCTTGGACTGCAAGGAGATCCAACCAGTCCATTCTGAAGGAGATCAGCCCTGGGATTTCTTTGGAAGGACTGATGCTAAAGCTGGAACTCCAGTACTTTGGCCACCTCATGCGAAGAGTTGACTCATTGGAAAAGACTCTGATGCTGGGAGGGATTGGGGGCAGGTGGAGAAGGGGATGACAGAGGATGAGATGGCTGGATGGTATCATTGACTCGATGGACGTGAGTCTGAGTGAACTCTGGGAGTTGGTGATGGACAGGGAGGCCTGGCGTGCTGTGATTCATGGGGTCGCAAAGAGTCAGACACGACTGAGCGACTGAACTCAACTGAACTGAAGATAGAAAATTTTAAGAGATGAAATAAAATACATAAATTGAAGCTGTAGTATCCTATTCACACATTTCAATTGATTATCTTGCATGTGCATCTCATTTTGGAAAACACTAGAGAAGGCAATCAAGAAACAATGAGAAATGGGAAAACAGTCAAGTATCACAACATGTCTACCTTGTATATGGGCTTCCCAGGTGGAAAAGAAACTGTCTCCCAATTCAGGACATGAAAGAGATGTGGGTTTGATCTTTCAGTTGGGAAGACTTCTGCTACTATTTTTGCCTGGAGAATCTCATGGTTGGAGAAGCCTCGCAGGCTATGGCCCATAGGGTCACAAAGAGTTGGACAGTACTGAAGTGACTTAGCATGCACTGCCTTGTATACAAGTGGCCTCAGTTTTACATCATTAGGTCTGTAATATAGTTAAAATCCTGAGAATTTTTATTCATTCCAAAGTGTACATTTTAGTGCAATAAATGATTGTGTGCATACAATTTGTTACATAAGTGATCTGAACCTATATTTTGAAATAAAGGGGAAAATTAGTGACAGAAGTCAGAAGAGAATGGAAGTCATATTTAGTTCTAAAACAAAACAAAACAAACAAAAATAAAACAGCAAAAAGCCCTGACAATTTAAGGTTTTTAATCATAGCACAAATATTTTTCAAAAGTGAGTGTGAAATAAAGACATTGTTTTTATATTGAAATAAAAAAAATTGTGTGAGTTGTATGGCTAGCGGAAAGTACAAAAACATATACAAGTAAGAATTCTTCAGGTAGAAGGAAATTACCTAAGGTAGTACTTCCTAAAAAAAAAAAAAAAAAGCATAAGACAGCACATATTTGGGTGCAGAACATGAATATTAAGTATTTACACATAATAATGATAATCTGGTAAGCTTAAAATGAAATTTATAAATTTAAATTCAAAATTTATAGTGGTAATAAAGATTGGTGAAATAATTGGAGTTAAGGTGTTATAAGAAGCTTGATTCTCTGGGAGTTGTAAAGATACAAATTTGTGATATACTTCTATAAATTAAAACATAAGCACTAAATAATAACTAAAATTATATAAATAAAATAATAGAGAAGGAAATGTAATTAAAATGTTTGATTAATATAAAGGAAAGCAATAAAGGATAAATAAACAAAAACATGGCACAAATAATAAAACTAAAATGATAGATGTAAATCCAAACATAAAGCTATTACATTAAAAGCAAATTGACTGGGGACTTCCCTGGTGTTCAGTGAGTAAGAATTTGTCTGCCAAAGCAGGAGACACAGGTTTAATCCCTGGCCTCTGAAGTTTCCACATGCTGTAGAACAACTAAGCCTGCAAGCCTTAACTACTGAGTTTGTTTGCCACAACTGCCCAAGCCTGCGCATCTAGATCCTGTGGTCTGTAACGAGAAGCTACTGCAGTGAGAAGCTCATGCCCAACAAGAGTAGCTCCCGCTCACCACAGCTAGAAAAACGCCCGCACACAGCAACAATGCAGCAAATTCTTTACCCTCTGAGCCACCAGGGGAACCCAAGAATACTGGAGTGGGTAGCTTGTCCCTTCTCCAGGGGATTTTCCTGACCCAAGAATCGAAAAAGGGTCTCTTGCATTGTAGGTGGGTTCTTTACCACCTGAGCTACCAGGGAAATCCAAGAAAGACCCATTGCTGCCAAAAATAAATAAAATTTTAAAAGTCAAATGGACTAAAATCAACAAGTTATAGAGGTTTTCTGCATAACATTGGGCCTATAATTAACAATACTGTATTTTACACTTAAAAATTTGGTGAGTAGTTCTCACGTTTGATTTTCTTACCACAGAACAGTATATGGACTAAGTACACCACTTAAAACATGAATCTGCACAGTGGATTATAATAAACCTAAAATATAAGAGAACATGATTTTTTTTTTAATGGAAAAGGGATACACTGTGTACCTTAATGGATAATAAGCCTGTGGAGCTAAACTAATGTCAAAGTTACCTTTAAGATACATAAAGGTAAATAGGAATATTTTATAATAGTAAAGGGGTTAATCCAACAGAAAGATGTAATAATTCTAAATATGCATGTACCCATTGACATAGCTCTAAAGACCATAAAACTATAATTTATAAAAGGAAAAGTAATGTGCAAACTGACAATTATAGTTGGGAACTTCATCATATTTATTTAAATAACTAATAGAACAAGAAGAAAAGAATATACAGTAGAGATATAGAAAAGTTGAATAACATGATTGACAGAAATTGGCATAATATAAAGACATTACACCAAATAACTGCACAATACTATACATTTTCTTCAAGTTCACATGGAACATTTAACAAAAGTGACCATAGGCTAGGCAATAAGCAAGTCTCAACAAGTATCAAGTACTCAGTCATATGGCATATGTTTGCTGCTCACAGTTGACCAAAGCTAGAAATCAACAACAGAAACGAAAAAATAAAAAACCTAAACAATTGGAAATTAAAAATATAATCTATGGATCAAAGAATAAATTACAATGGAAACAAGAAAATATTTTTAAAACATTTTGAAGAGCATGAGGTAAATACAGTATTGAAATATTTGTGGGGTGTAAAAACCTATTTAAAACTTTGGATGCAAAAACCCATTTAAAACTTTATAACTTTAAATTTGTAAATTAGAAAAAAGGAATAGCTGAAAAGTTAATGACTTAAGTATCTAGTTTAAGAAGCTAAAAACAGAACAGCAAAACAAAGCCAACATATATAAGAGGAAAAAATAATAAAATTATCATCAGAAAGAAACGAAAGATGCAAAAGCTTTATGCTAATATATTGAAAACTTAGATGAAATAAGCAAATTCCTTTAAAAAGAAAGCATATTAATTCTGAAACAAGGGTTAAGTAGAAAATATGGATTACTGTATGTATACTAAAGACATTGTTTGATCATTAAAAACTTACTGACATAGAGAATTCCAGGTGTGGATGTCTTCATTGATTAATTCTCCCAAACACCTAAGGAAGAGAAAGTAACAATTATTCAAAAAATCTTCCAAAGAACAGAAAAAGAAGAGTGACTTTTCAATTTATTATATGAAAAAAACATAACGTTGATACCAAAATCTGATGAGGTCATTAATAGAAAAAAATCACAGACTTATATCTCTCATAAATATAAACACCCCTACCCTTAAACATTTAATCTAATTCAATACATAGAAAGGATACTCTACCACAATAAAACAGGATTTAATTCAGGTTAGTTTAACATTTGAAATTCACCACATTAACACATCAAAATAAAAAAGGGAAAATTATATGAGCATTTCAATATGCAGTCTAACAAATTCATGGTAAAATTTTAGCAAATAAAAATTGGAAAGAAACTTCCTTAACCTGATAGAGGATATATAAAGAAGACTAGAGAAAATACAAATACGCAGTGCTGAAGCATTAGAAATATTCCCCTTAAGCTCAGGAACAACAAAAGGATATCTGCTAGTACAACTTCAATGTAATATTTTACTGGAGGTTCTAGCTAGTGCAATAAGGAAAGACAAATATAAACAAAATGTCAAGAATAGGGGGAAAAAGAAATAAAACTGTTAGTATTTACAGGCAGCATGTTTATGTAGAAAATCCATAATACCTATAGACACACAATTAGAATTAATAAGATAATTTAGCAAAATAGATATAAGATTAAATGTGAAAATCAATTGTATTTAGGTATACAACCAAACAATTAGAAAATATTTTAATAATGCAATTTTTCAGTTCAGTTCAGTTACTCAGATGTGTCCGACTCTTTGAGACCCATGGACTGTAGCACACCAGGTTTCCCTGTCCCTCACAAACTCCCAGAACTTGTTCAAACTCATGTCCATCAAGTCAGTGATGCCATCCAACTATCTCATTCTCTGTTAGTCCCCTTCTCATCCCACCTTCAACCTTTCCCAGCATCAGAGTCTTTTCCAATGAATCAGTTCTTCACATCCGGTGGCCAAAGTATTGGAGCTACAGCTTCAGCATCAGTCTTTCCAATGAATATCAGGACTGATTTCTTTAGGACTAACTGGTTTGATCTCTTTGCAGTCCAAAACTCTCGAGAGTCTTCTCCAAGACCACAGTTCAAAAGCATCAATTCTTTGGCATTCAGCTTTCTTTATAGTCCAACTCTCACATCCATACATGACTGCTGGAAAAACCATAGCTTTGACTAGACGCAATTTGTCTGCAAAGTAATGTCTTTGCTTTTTCATATGCTGTCTAGGTTGGTCATAGCTTTTCTTCCAAGAGCAAGCGTATTTTAATTTCATGGCTGCAGCCACCATTTGCAATAATTTTAGAGTCAAAGACAAATAAAGTCTGTCATTGTTTCTATTGTTTCCCCATCTATTTGCCATGGAGTGATGGGACTGGATGTAGGATCTTAGTTTTTTGAATGTTGAGTTTTAAGCCAGCTTTTTCACTCTCCTCTTCCACTTTCCTCAAGAGGCTCTTTGTTTCCTCTTGTGGCAGAAAGTAAAGAGGAACCAAAGAGCCTCTTGAGGAAAGATCTACTCTGCATCATGGGCTTCCTTGGTGGCTCGGAGGTTAAAGCGTACGCCTGCAATGCGGGAGACGTGTGTTCGATCCCTGGGTCAGGAAGATCCCCTGGAGAAGGAAATGGCCACCCACTCCAGTATTCTTGCCTGGAGAATCCCATGGATGGAGGAGCCTGGCAGGCTACAGTCCACGGGGTCGTAAAGAGTCGGACATGACTGAGCGACTTCACTTTCACTTTTCACTCTGCATCATGGAATCAGGTCCCATCACTTCATGGCAAGTAGATGAGGAAACAGTGAAAACAGTGACAGACTATTTTTTGGGGCTTCAAAATCACTGCAGATGGTGACTTTAGCTATGAAATTAAAAGAAGCTTGCTCTTTGAAGAAAACTCATGATCAACCTAAACAGCATATTAAAAAGCAGAGACATTACTTTGCCAACAAAGGCCTGTCTAGTCAAAGCTATGTTTTACCAGTAGTTATGTATGTATGTGAGAGGTGGACTATAAAGAAGACAGAGCACCAAAGAATTGAACTGCAGTGTTGGAGAAGACTCTTGAGAGTCCCTTGGACTGCAAGGAGATCCAACCAGTCCATCCTAAAGGAAATCAATCCTAAATATTCATTGGAAAGACTGACGCTGAAGCTGAAACTCCAATACTTTGGCTACCTGATGCAAAGAACTGACTCACTGGAAAAGACTCTGATGCTGGGAAAGGTTGAAGGCAGGAGGAGAAAGGGACGACAGAGGATGAGATTGTTGGATGGCATCACTGACTCAATGGACATGAGTTTGAGTAAACTCCAGGAGTTGGTGATGGACAGGAAGGCCTGGTGTGCTGCAGTCCATGAGGTTGCAAAGAGTCGGACACAACTGAGGGACTGAACTGACCTGAACTCCGCATATATGTTAAATAAGCAGGCTGACAATATACAGCCTTGACGTAGTCCTTTCCCAATTTGGAACCAGTCTATTGTTCCATGTCCAGTTCTAGCTGTTGCTTCTTGACCTTCATACAGATTTATCAGGAGGCATGTAAAGTGGTCTGGTATACCCACCTCTTGAAAAATTTTCCACAGTTCGTTGTGATCTATACAGTCAAAGGCTTTGGTGTAATTAATAAAGCAGAAGTAGATGTTTTTATGAAACTCTCTTGCTTTTTCTATGATCAAACGGATGTTGACACTTTGATCTCTGGTTCCTATGCCTTATCTAAATTCCACTTGAACATCTGGAAATTTTTGGTTAATGTACTGTTGAAGCCTGAATGGAGAATTTTGAACATTATTTGCTAGCACGTGAAATGAGTGCAATTGTGTGGTAGTTTGAACATTCTTTGGCATTTCCCATTTGGGGATTGAAATGAAAACTAAACTTTTCCAGTCCTTTGACCACTGCTGACTTTTCCAAATTTGCTGGCATATTGAGTATAGCACTTTAACAACATCATCTCTTAGGATTTGAAATAGCTCAACTGGAATGCCATCACCTCCACTAGTTTTGTTCATAGGGATGCTTCCTAAAGCTCATTTCACTATACATTCCAGGATGTCTGGTTCTAGGTGAGTGATCACACCATCATTGTTATCTAGGTCATGAAGATCTTTTTTGTATAGTTCTTCTGTGTATTCTTGCCACCTCTTCTTAATATCTTCTGCTTCTGTTAGTTCCATGCCATTTTTGTCCTTTATTGTGACCATCTTTGAGTGAAATGTTCCCTTGGTATCTCTAATTTTTTTGAAGAGATCTCTAGCCTCCCCCAGAAATTCTCTGTTTTCTTCTATTTCTTTGCATTGATCATTGAGGAAGGCTTTCTTATCTCTCCTTACTATTCTTTGGAACTCTGAATTCAAATCAATATCTTTCCTTTTCTCCTTTGCCTTTAGCTTCTCTTCTTTTCACAGCTATTTGTAGGGCCTCCTCAGACAACCATTTTGCCTTTTTGCATTTCTTTTTCTTGGGGATGATCTTGATCACTGCCTCCTGTAAAATGTCACGAATCTCTATCCATAGCTCATCAGGCACTCTGTCTATCAGATCGAATTCCTTAAATCTATTTGTTACTTCCAGTGTATAATCATAAGGGGTTTGATTTAGGTCATACCTGCATGTGGTTTTAAGCATTTTGTACGTATGTTAATGACATATAGCATAAGTACAAAATACTCAAAATAAATTTAGAGATATATGTGCAATGCCTCTACACTGAAGGATATAAATCAATGTTAAGATAAATTAAAGAAAACATAAGTAAATAGAGCTATATACTATATTCAGAAGGTTCCTTCCCAAATGATTCAATGTAATCCCAATAAAATTTGCCCTGACTTTTTGTGATAACTGACTAGATAATTTTAAATTTTATATGGAAATAAGAGCCAATAATATACAAGACAATTTGAAAGATAAATAACCAATGTGAAGGATATGTATTATTAAGTATAAATATTATATATTGATATATGTTACCATATATCAATTATTAAAAAGTGAGAGCAATTAAGATGATGTATGCAGGTCAAGAAGCAACAATTAGAACCTGATATGGAACAATGCACTGATTCAAAATTGGAAAAGGAGTACAATGAGGCTGTGTATTGTCACCCTGCTTATTTGAACTACATGCAGGGTATATTGTGTGAAATGCCTGGCTGGATGAAGCACAAGGTGGAATCAAGATTGCCAGGAGAAATATCAATAACCTCATGTATGCAGATGACACCACCCTTATGGCAGAAAGCAAAAATGAATTAAAGAGTGTCTTGATGAAGGTGAAAGAGGAGAGTTAAAATACTGGCTTAAAAGTCAACATTCCAAAAACGAAGATCATGGTATCTGGCCCCATCACTTCATGGCAAATATATGGGGAAACAATGGAAACAGTGAGAGATTTTATTTTCTTGGGCTCCAGAATCACTGTGAACAATGACTGTAGCCATGAAATTAAAAGACACTTGCTCTTGGAAGAAAAACTGTGCCAAACTTAGACAGCATATTAAAAAGAAGAGACATTACTTTGCAGACAAAGGTCCATATAGTCAAAGCTATGGTTTTTCCAGTGGTCATGTATGGATGTGAGAGTTGGACCATAAAGAGAACTGAATGCCAAAGAACTGATGCTTTTGAACTCTGGTGTTGGAGAAGACTGTTGAGAGTCCCTGGGCTGCAAGGAGATCAAACCAGTCAATCCTAAAGAAAATAAACCCTGAATATTCACGCCCAACTCTTTGTAACCCAATGGACTATACAGCCTATGGAATTCTCCAGGCCAGAATACTGGAGTGGGTCACCTTTCCCTACTCCAGGGTATTTTCCCAACCCAGGGATTTGAACCCAGGTCTCCCTCATTGCAGGAGGATTCTTTGCCAGCTGAGCCACAAAGGAAGCCCCAAAATACTGAAGTGCGTAGTCTATCACTTCTCAGGGGATCTTCCCAACCCAGGAATTGAGCCAGGGTCTCTTGAATTGCAGGTGAATTCTTTAACAACTGAGCTATCAGGGAAGGAAGGACTTATGCTGAAGCTGAATTGCCAATACTTTTGGCACTTGATGCAAAGAGCCAACTCATTAGAAAAGACCCTGACTCTGGGAAAAATAGAAGTCAGAAGAAGAAGGGGATGATAGAGGATGAGATGGTTGGATGGCATCACTGACTCAATGGACATGAGTTTGAGCAAGCTCTGGGAGATGGTGAAGGATAGGGAAGCTTGGCATGCTGCAGTCCATGGGATCACAGAGTCATACACCACTGAGCAACTGAGCAATAACAAGAAGTATCAGCCTGAAGACAAGTAACCTACAATACAGACTGAGTTAAAAGAGATGCCTATATAGATATGGTCATATGAATTGTCTCAAAGTTGTTACACATTGAAGAAAAATTAGATTTTCAATAAACAGTACTAATCAACTGGATATCTTCTAGGGGAAACAAAAAAAAAGTGATTCTTGACCTGATCTCACATTACACACTCAAATCAATCCTAGATGCAAAGTAGACCCAAAGGTGAAAGGTAAAAGAGTAAAGTTTCCAGGAGGTAAAAAAGGAGACTATCTTAGTGATAGAGGAGTAAATGTTTCTTAAACATGACACAAAAATATATAACCATAATGGAATAAAATGACAGATTTGGCTTCTGTTATCCAGTTATCATTAACTCTAATACTCTTTCTTTTCACAGTAATGGAAATGTAAAAAAAAAATAATGTATAAAAAAGACATTTGTTCTTTCAATATCTTGAGAGAAATAGTATAGTCATGACAATAGTAGTAACAATAATAATGAATATGCTTATTATCCTTTCTGTTTAAAATAGTTGCTGTTTAAAATATGATTTCAAAGATACTATATCATTTCATATAATTTTACAATGTTTTACTCATTTAGATTTTTCTGAAGTGAAATTTTTCCCTCAAAATTCTCTGTTCTTTTAATATAAATTTGTTTATTTTAATTGGAGGCTAATTACTTTACATTAAAAAAATTCTCTATTCTTTTTCAGTTTATGTGTACATTACTTCAAATCTATCTTTTATAAAACTGACTTCCTTATTGTCCTATTGTTTTTGCTCCACTTGTTTTCATTCATTACTATTCTTGCAGTTGTATCCCCTGGTAACTGAATGAGTCAATCCTTCAAATTTGAACAAGAAAGTATTATGTGATTTTCATTAATTTATTCATTCAGCTAATTAATATTGAGCATTGTAAAAAGTTGATAAATGACTCCTCAAAGTATTCATATCAAATCCCTGAAACCTGTGAATGTTGTTTTATATGGAAAAAAGGACTTTGCACATGTGACTAAATTAAAACCTTGTGAACAGGAAATTATTTGATTACCCTGGAAGACACTAAATATAGTCACCAGAGTTCTTATAAAGAGGGAAACAACTGGGTTAGAGAAGAATAAAGCAGTTTGATGATTGGCCTTGTTTCCATTGTGGCCCAAGAACTAGCCTCAACCCCCCTCAACTAGGGTCCAGGAGTCCCTGGAGAACATTGTTTTAGACAATCTCCCACAGATAAGACAGCCTTTGTGGAAGTCCAAATTTCCAGGAGGATGATTATAGGTTATAATGAGAGCAAAAAATATAAATTTGGGTGCTTGGAGAGGGTCAGAGCAATACTTGACTTTATATACATCATCCCTCCCTTAAGGTAGCACAGTATACTGCTAAAAGAAATCTCCTTGGCCTATAATTTCTCCCATAAGAGACAGTAAGGTTGTGTGAGTGAGCATCCAGCTTCCTTGCAGTGTATGATGCTGTCAAAAAGGATCATTTCTCTGTCACCACATCTAGAATACTGAGTCATGAGCAACATGGATGGAAGCAAGAAGAAGCTGAGAGAGCAGCAGATATGACCCTCCTAGGGCATTAAAGGAAAATAAATCCTATAGCCCTGGGATTTCTTTGGAAGGAATGATGCTAAAGCTGAAACTCCAGTACTTTGGCCACCTCATGAGAAGAGTTGACTCATTGGAAAATACTCTGATGCTGGGAGGGATTGGGGGCAAGAGGAGAAGGGGACGACAGAGGATGAGATGACTGGATGGCATCACTGACTCGATGGGTGTGAGTCTGAGTGAACTCCGGGAGTTGGTGATGGACAGGGAGGCCTGGAGTGCTGCGATTCATGGGGTCGCAAAGAGTCAGACACGACTGATCTGATCTGATCTGATAGTGTTGCAAACTACATCATGAAGCCTACCCACGAGCTGCTGGAGATGACTTGCTCAGGAATACCTACAACTGGCCCTCATGCACCCCCAGAATATCATGTGCTTTATTCATACATACTCCCACCCTGTGGCTGGTTCCTTGTATATATTTTTAATGATGGTGAGAGTGAGCTTTGAAAGAGAGTTAGTGAGCATGCACAGAAAGCTGGCATGAATCTGTGGGCCAAAGAGAAACCACAAACATGAGCTTTGGTTCTGCCACTAGGAAAGTAAAATGGAGACTTTCAGCAGTGGCCCTGGTACACTGTAAGATAGAAAGATGGTTACAAGCTTAAGAATTCTGCTGCAAAAGGGATCAAGAAACATGGAGCAGAAACAGCCATAGAGTGTTTGAGGAAACCCCAGAATCCCTAGCAGGTCTGATGGAAGGTATTTATCTCCCAAAGAATAGAGGAAGTTACTGCTTCTTCAAATGTGAAGCCAGTAATGTAAGACTTCAAGAAACGTGAAAAATCAAAGAAACGTGATACCACAAAAGTATCATTTATGATTTATTTAATAAATAATTCAAAACAGCTGTTTTAAGAGAGTTCAATAAGCTACAAGAAAGCACAGAAAGACAATTCACTGAAATTAGGGAAACAATAGACTAACAAATTTAGCAGTTTATAAAGTGGTGGAAATCATAAAAAAATTCTCAAGCTGAAGAATATAGTGAATTAAATAAAAATGCAATACACAGCAGAGCACCAAGCTGAATAGATCAAACAGAAGAAAATGGAAAGTTTTTCCATTCTAAGAATGGAAAAACAGGACTTTTGAAATTATTGAGTCAGAATAGAACAAAGAACACAAATGAAAAAGACTGAAGAAATCCTATGTGATCTACGGGATACCATCAAGAGAAACAATTCGTGAATTATTGAAGAAAACTTATAGTTCAGGAGAGAATGAGATGGTATATTCAAAGGGCTGAAAGAGAAAAAAAAGAATATTACTCAGCTATAAAAAACAACACATTTGAGTCAGTTCTAATGAGGTGGATGAACCTGGAGCCTATTATACAGAGTAAGTCAGAAGAGAAACTTCAATACAGTATATTAATGCATATATATGGAATTTAGAAAGACAGTAATGACAACCCTGTGTGCAAGACAGAAAAAGAGACACAGACATAAAGAACAGACTTGGACTATGTCAGAGAAGGAAGGGGTGGAATGATTTGAGAGAATATTATTGAAACATGTATATTACCATATGTAAAATAGATGACCAGTGCAAGTTTGATGCATGAAGCAGGGCACTCAAAGCAGATGCACTGGGACAACCCAGAGGGATGGGATGCTGAAGGAAGTTCAAGATGGGGGGACACATGTACACCCATGGCTGATTCACGTCATTGTATGGCAAAAACCACACTACAATATTATAAAGTAATTAACTTCCAGTTGAAAAAAAAAAAAAAAAAAACCCTGCCAACAAAGAACATTCTATCTAACAAAAGTTTTACTTCCTAAATTAATGAGAAAAAAAGATCTCAGACCAAAAAAAAAAAAAAAAAATTACCATTAGATGTTTCTTACAAGAAATGAAAGTTCTTCAATGTGAAATTAAAGGATAATAACTGATAACATGAAAAGATATGAATATATTCAACACACTTGGAGTATATAGTCAAATTCAGAATACTTTAATACTGTAATATGATTATATGTTAACTTAATTGAAGTTAAGTATTTATCAGTGAAAAATAAACTATAACATTAAGAGTTTTTTTAAACTGATGGAACTGCAAGGCAAAAACTTTTAGTAGATACACAAAAGATAAAGGAAAAGGGGAATAAAAACAACTTACTATGATATTAATCAATTTATAAAGGAAGGCAGCAAGAGATGAAGGAAGAAAGAAACAAGGGAACTATAAAACAATAAGAAAGAATAACATGACATTAGTAAGTTTTTATTTATTAGTAATTACTCTAAAAGTAAATGGATTAAATTTTCCAAATAAAATACATAGAGTAGCTGAATGAATGTAAACACAAGACATAACTATATGATACTCACAAGAGAGTCACTTCAGTTTTAAGATCACATATAGATTCAAAATGAAGTGATGGAAAAATATATGCCATACAAGTGGAAATCAAAAGAGAGCTTTCATCAGAAAAAATAGACATTAGGTCAAAAACCATAATCAGAGAAAAAGAAGGCCCTTTTATGATTATAAAGAGATCAATTCATAAGAAGATATAACAACGATAAATATATATTCAGCAAAGATTAGAATACCTAAATATATTAAGTAGATACTAACAGGTCTTTAGGCAAAAATATGCACTAATACAATAATAGTGTGGGACTTCAATACCCACTTGCAACAATAGATAGATTCTACAGATATAAAAATCAATAAGGAACAATTAAATTTGGAATATATTTTATACCAAAAGGGCCTAACAGTCCATCCAATAACATCAGGATACATATGCCTCTCAAGAGCACACAGAACAGTCTCCACAAAAGATCATATGTCAAAGAACATGCTTTAGAAAATTTAAGAAGATTGAAATAATATCAGACATCTTTTCCGACCACCATGATATTACAAATATTATACAGTATGATTACAAATCTGTAAATGTGACACTCTATATTAATAGAATGAAAACTGAAAATCACATAATAATTTCATAGGCACAGAAAAAGCATTGACAAAATATAACATTCTTCCATATAGAAAAAATACTCTCAACAAATTGGCTATAGAAGAAATGTACCTTAATGTAATAAAGGCCATCAATGACAAACTCTCATTTTACATTACACTAAATGTTTAAATGTTGAAAGCTTTTCCTCTGTGATCAGGAACAAGTACGACCACTCTTGCCACTCTTAGTCAACATAGTAGAGGAAGCCTTAGCCAGAGCAATTAGGCAAAAAAAATAAATACACAGCATCCAAATTAGGAATAAGTCAAATTATTTTTGTTTGCAAATATGTGATCTTGAATATAGAAAGTCTTGAAGATTCTACCAAAAACTACTAGAACTAATCAGCAAGTTCAGTACATTTGCAGGATACAAAACATATAGAAATCAGTTGCACTTTAATACACTAAAACCAAAATATCTGAAAACTAAAGGAAACTATCTAATTTACAAAAGTTTAAAGTAACACAATCCTTATAAATATATTTAGCTAAAGAAGTTAAATAGCTACACACTAAAAGCTATAAGATTTTGATGAAAGAAAATATATAAGATACAAATAAATGGAAAGACATTTCAAGTTCATGAATCAGAAGAATAATATTGTTAAAATGTCCAGACTACCAACCAAAAGCCATCTATAGTTTAAATGCAATCCTTACGAAAATGTCAATGGTGCTTTTCACAAAAATTGAAAACACAAATCTAAAATTTGTACAAAACCACAAAAGACTATGAATATCCAAAGAATTCTTGAGAAAGAACAATGTTGAAGACTCATAGTTCCTGATTATAAACTACTCTTAAAAACTAGAATGTACTTGCATAAAAAAATTATATAGACTATTATAACAGAATCGACAACCCAGAAATACCAAGACAAAAAAATGGGGAAAAGATAGCTCTTCAATAAATGTTTCTTTGAAAACTGGATGTCCACATGGAAAAGAATAAAAGTGGACTCCTATATTACACAACTCAAAAAATAAGTTTGAAATGTATTAATGACTTCAACATAGAAGCTGAAACTGTTCAGCTCCTAGAAGAAAAAAGGAAAAAAGCTTTTTGATATTCTTTTGTCACTGATTTTTTTTTTTTTTGACAGCAAGAAAGTACAGGCTAACAAAAAGAGAAATGAATAAGCTGAAAAGCTTTTTTACAGCAAAAAAAAAAAACAATACCAAAAAACAGCAACAGCCTATGGAATGAGACAACATGTTTTCAAATTGTCTGTCTGATAAAGGGTTAATATTCAAAATATATGAGACACTGATACAGCTCATCAGCAGAAATAATCCAAACAACCCTATTTTTTTTTTAAGTGAGCAAAGAAACTGGAGATACTTTGCCAGAATATTTATAAAAATGGCCAACAAGTACATGAAAAGATGCCCAACATAATAATCAGGGTAACTAATATCAAAACTAGAGTGTGATATCATCTCATATATGTTAGAATGGCTCTTATCAAAAATAGTAGAGACAAGTATTGGTGAAGCTGTGGATAAAAGGAAATTTGGGCACTTTGGTACAGATGTCAATTGGTATAGCCACTGTGGGCAACAAGAGGGAGGTTCTTCAAAAATTAAAAACAAAACTACCATATTTTTATAGCAACTCTACTACTGGACATATATCTAAAGGAAATGAAATCACACTTGAAGAGATATGAGACTTATCTATCACCTATCAATCATTTATCTAATTTAGCCATGATAAAGAAGGAAGTTCTGGCATTTATGACAACATGGAAGGACCTTGAGGGCATTATGATAAGTGAAGTAAGTTAGTGAAAGACATATACAGTACAATCTCACTTATAAATGGATTCTAAAGAAGCCATACTTAAAGAACAAACTGAGAGGTGGGGGGAAATGCAGAGGTAACATTCAAAGTGTACAAATGTTCAGTTAAAATATGGATAATTTCTGGTATTTATTGTGTTGACTATAGTTAACAACACTATATTATATACTTGAAATTTGGTATGAGAGTAGACCATAAATGTTCTCACCACAAAAAGAAATAGTATTTTTGTGATGTGATGGAAGTGTTAAGTAATCCTACTGTGGTAATTATTTTGCAATATGCATGCATAAAAAATCATCACATTGTACACTTTAAACTGAAACAATGTTACATGTTAATTGTATCAGCAAAATTCTGTAATAAAAGGAAAGACAATGAGAATAGAGAAGAACAGTATAGGAGCTATACTTTTGGTGGAGAAAATCCAGCACTCAGTGTTGTGAGTTGATTTGTGCCCCTTATAAAGATAAACACAAGTCTTACCAGTTGGTACTTGTGAATTTGACCTTATTTGGGAATAGTGTCTTTTACAGATGTAATCAAGTTAAGATGAGATAATTCTGGATTAAAGTGGGGCCGACTACAATGACTGGTGTCATTATGAAAAGGGGAAACTTGGCACACACACAGGGAGAGTGAATTTTGTGATGTTGGAGGCAGAGATTGAAGTGATGCATCTATAAGCCAAAGAATACCAATGCTTGCCAGCAACTGCTGTAACCTAGGGTAGAGGCATAGGCCTCCCTCAGAGCCTCAAGGAGCAAAATCTGCTGACACCTTAACTTTGGACTTAAAGCTTCCTGAAGTATGAGACAATTAAGCCACTCAATTTGTGGTAATTTGTTTTGACTGCCTTAAGAAATTGTCACACTTCAAATTATACTCAGGCATGAGCAAGAAAAGGGCATTTGCTATAATAAAAGAGAAGGCAGAAAATAGGGTTGTAATATGCCTGTAGATTAGTATATATTCAGTAGTGACGATGATGAAATTTTCCCCTAGCTGAGAGTAGGATACAGTGTAGCTATTATAGATTTGAGAAGAGAGGAAAAAGTGAAGAACACTCATCTTCAAGAATAGGAGAGCTATGAATAGATGATAGAAGTTTAATATTATTGCCAGGTACCATTAACAGTACACTTGCAGTTTGTCATAATAAATATGAATTGAAGCCAATCATCATGGTTACATGCCTTTCCTTAGTCATGTTCAGTTGCAAAAGTGCCACCAACCACTGTGGAGTAATAGGAGAATCGGATTTAACTAAAATTAGGGTTTTTGTTAGCAGAAATGTCAAAAGGAGAGTGGGGAGATGGAATTGAGGCTTTATGAAGGGAAACACTTGTGCTGATTCACCATGAGCGTGTAAGAATCTAATATAGGTAAGAATTTATAATGGGTAAGAATATTAGTAAAGCCATGGAGAAGGGATTGATGAGTTCAAAGATTGTAAATCAATGGTAAGTTTTGGAGGGGTGGAAACATTGTTGGAGTGGGGTTATTAAAGTTACCTGAGGCAGTGGTTGAAGAGTGAAATGCTAGAAAGTGAGGTTTTGGAGGGGTATGTATGGAAGTGAGCCATTGAAATTAGATGAAAGGCAAGATAATTGGACATTAAAGATGGCGGAGAAGAAGGATATGCACTCACCTTTTCCTGTGAGAACTCCAAAATTGAAATTAGCTGCTGAACAACCATCGACAGGAAAAAGTTGGATCCAGCCAAAATATGATACCCCACATCCAAGGGCAAAGAAGAAGTCCCAACAAGATGGCAGGAAGGGCAAAATTTCACTTAGAATCAAACCTTATACAGGCCAGAGATGCTTGAAGGGTGCAAACAAAGTCTTGTGTTCACAGGACCTAGGGACCCCATAGGAGACTGAGCCATACCTGCCTTTGAGTGTTTGAGTGTTTCCTGCAGAGGCACAGGTCAGTAGTGGCCTGCCTCAGGGACAGGGTCTCTGTGTGCAGCAGGCCTGGGAGGCACGATATGTGGCATCAGACCTTTTGGAGGATGCTGACATTAGCCCCATCATAAAGCCACAGAGCAGAGGACTCACAAACTGGAGAAAAGTAATACCAAAGAAGTTCTTGTAGTGTTACAAAAGTTCTATGGCCCACAACAGATTTCCCAACCTGGGGATCTGGCAAAGGGACTGTGAACCCTCAGGGAATTTGAACGCCAGTGGGATTTGACTACAGAACATCCACAGGACTGGGGAAACAAACTTTTGGATGGCACAAACAAAATCTTGTGCACACCAGGACCCAGGAGAAAGGAGCAGTGACCCCACAAGAGATGGAGCCAGAGTTGCCTGTGAGTGTCCAGGAGTCTCTGGTGAAAGCATGGCTCAACAGTGACATGCTGCAGGGTAAGGGGCACTGACTTCAACAGTCCTGGGAGCCACATGGTGCTGGCATAAGTCTTTTGAAAGAGGTCGCCATTACTGCCATTACTCTCACCATAGTTTTGCCTCAGGCCAAAGTACAGGGAGGGGACACAGCACCACATCAACAGAAAATTGGATTAAAATTCTACTAAGCAAGGTCCCACCTATCAGAGCAAAACCCAATTTGCCCACAGCCAGTACCTAGCAGGGCTTCCCTGGTGGCTCAGATGGTAAAGCATCTGCCTGCAATGCGGGGGACCTGGGTTCAATTCCTGGGTCAGGCAGATCCCCTGGAGAAGGAAATGGCAATCCACTCCAGAACTCTTGCCTGGAAAATCCCATGGATGGAGGAGCCTGATAGGCTACAGTCCATGTGGTTGCAAAGAGTCAGACACGACTGAGTGACTTCACTTTCACTTTCAGTACCTAGCATCAGGAAGCTTCCACAAGCTTCTTATCCTTATCCATCATAAGGCAAACAGAATGAATAGGACAATTAAAGAAAACTAACCAAACTGATCACATACATCACAGCCTTATCTGACACAATGAAACTATGAGCCATGGCGTGTAGGGATACCCAAGACAGATGAGTCATGATGGAGAGTTCTGATAAAAAATGGTTCACTGAAGAAAGGAATGGCAAGCCACTTCAACATTCTTGCCTTGAGAACCCCATGAACAGTATGAAAAAGCAAAGGGATACAAAACTGAAAGATGAACTCCTCAGATCAGTATGTGCCCAATATGCTACTGGAGAAGAGTGGAGAAATATCTCCAGAAGGAATGAATAAGCTGAGCCAAAGTGGAAACAATGCCCAGTTCTGGATGTGTCTGGTAATGAAAGTCAAGTCCAATGCTGTAAGAACAATAATGCATAGAAACCTGGAATGTTAAGTCCATGAATCAAAGTAAATTGGAAGTGGTCAAACAGGAGATGGCAAAAGTGAACATTGACATTTTAGGAATCAGTGAACTAAAGTGGGCTGGGATGCATGAATTTAATTCAGATGACCTTTACATCTACTACTGTGGGCAAGAATCCCTTAGAAGAAATGGAGTAGACCTCATAGTTAACAAGAGAGTAAAAATTGTAATCAGTTCAGTTCAGTTCACTCAGTTGTGTCCGACTCTTTTTGACCCCATGAATTTCAGCACGCCAGGCCTCCCTGTCCAATACCAACTCCTAGTGTTCACTCAAACTCACGTCCATTGAGTCGGTGATGCCATCCAGCCACCTCATCCTTTGTCGTCCCCTTTTCCTCCTGCCCCCAATCCCTCCCAGCATCAGAGTCTTTTCCAATGAGTCAACTCTTCTCATGAGGTGGCCAAAGTACTGGAGTTTCAGCTTTAGCATCATTCCTTCCAAAGAACACCCAGGACTGATCTCCTTTAGAATGGACTTGGGTGCAATCTCAAAAACGACAGAATGATCTCTGTTTCTAAGACAAACCATTCAATATCATAGTAATCCAAATCTGTGCCCCGACCACTAATGCCAAAGAAGCTCAAGTTGAATGGTTCTATGAAGACCTACAAGACCTTTTAGAACTAATACCAAAAAAAGAGATGTCGTTTTCATCATAGCTGACTGGAATGCAAAAGTAGGAAGTCAAGAGATACCTGGAGTATGAGCAAGCTTGGCCTTGGAGTACAAAATGAAGCAGGGCAAAGGCTAACAGAGTTTTGCCAAGATAACACACTGATCATAGCAAACATCCTCTTCCAACAACACAACAGACAACTCTACACATGAACATCACCAGATGGTCAATACCAAAATCAGACTGATTGTTCTTTGCAGCTAAAGATGGAGAAGTTCTATACAGTCGGAAAGAAAACTGGGAGCTGACTGTAGCTCAGATCATGAACTCCTTAGTGTCAAATTCAGACTTCATTTGAAGAAAGTAGGCAAAAACAATAGGTCTTTCAGGTATGACCTCAAACAAGTCCCGTATGATTAAACAATGGAAGTGACATATAGATTCAAGAGATTAGATCTGATAGACAGAGAGCTTGAAAAACTACAGATGAAAGTTTGTGACATTGTACAGGAGGCAGTGACCAAAACCATCCCCAAGAAAGAAATGCAAAAAGGCAAAATGGTTGTCTTAGGGTGCCCTTACAAATAGCTGAGAAAAGAAAAGAAGCAAAAGGCAAAGTAGAAAAGGACACATATACATGGGGGGTTGTAAAAAGCCTTTTTAAGTGAACAATGGAAAGAAATAGAGGAAAACAAGAGTGGAAAAACTAGAGATGTCTTCAAGACAACTAGAGATAACAAGGAAGCATTTAATACAAAGATAGGCACAATAAAGGACAGAAACTGTATGGACCTAACAGAAGGAGAAGATATCAAGAAGAGGCGGCAAGAATAGACAGAAGAACTATATAAAAAAAGATCTTCATGACCTAGATGGCCATGATGGTGTGATCACTCACTTAGAGCCAGATATCCTGGAGTCCACAGTCAAGTGGGCCTTAAGAAGCATCACTACGAACAAAGCTAGTGGAGTTGGTGAAATGCCAGCTGATCTATTTGAAATCCTCAAAGACGATGCTGTGAAAGTTCTGCACTCAATATACCAGCAAATATGGAAAACTCAGCAGTGGCCACAAGACTGGAAAAGGTCAGTTTTTACTCTAGTCCCAAACAAAGGCAATGACAAAGAATGTTCAAGCTACCCCACAATCACTCTTTCACACACTAGCAAAGTAATGCTCAAAATTCACCAAGCTAGGCTTCAACAGTATGTAAGCCAAGAACTTCCAGATGTTTAAGCTGGATTTAGAAAAGGCAGAGGAACCAGAGATCAAATTGCCAACATCTGTTGGATCATAGAAAAAGCAAGAGAATTCCAGAAAGACATCTATTTCTGATTCATTGACTATGCTAAAGCCTGTGGCTGTGTGAATCACAACAAACTATGGAAAATTCCTAAGCAGATAGGAATATCAGACCACCTTACCTGCCTCCTGAGAAACCTTTATGCAGGTCAAGAGGCAACAGAACAGGAAATAAAACAATGGACTGGTTCCAAATTGGGAAAGGAGCACGTCAAAACTGTATATTGTCATCCTGTTCATTTAATTTATATGCAAAGTACATCATGTGAAATGTCAGGTTAAATGAAGCACAAGCTGGAATCAAGATTGCTGGGAGAAATTTCAGTAACCTCAGATATGCAGATGTCGCCACCCTTATGGCAGAAAGTGAAGAGGAACTAAAGGGTCTCTTAATGAAAGTGAAAATGGAGAGTGCAAAAGCTGGCTTAAAACTCAACATTCAAAAAAATGAAGATAATGGCATCCAGTTTCATCACTTCATGACAAATAAATGGAGAAGCAATGGAAACAGTGCCAGACTTTATTTTCTTGGGCTCCAAAATAACTGCAGATGGTAACTGCAGCCATGACATTAAAAGACGCTTGCTCCTTGGAGAAAAAAATCATTGAAAACCTAGACAGCATATTAAAAAGCAGGGGCGTTACTTTGAGGACAAAAATCCATCTAGTCAAAGCTATGGTTTTTCCAGTAGTAATGTACATATGTGAGTGTTGGACCATAAAGAAGGCTGAGCATGGAAGAATTTATGCCTCTGAACTGTGGTGGTGTAGAAGACTCTTGGGAATCCCTTAGACTGCAAGGAGATCAAATCACTTAATTCTAAAGGAAATCAATCCTGAATATTCATTGGAAGGACTGATACTGAAGCCAAAACACCAATACTTTGGCCACCTTATGTGAAGAACTGACTCATGGGAAAAGACCCTGATGCTGGGAAAGACTGAAGGCTGAAGTAGAAGGGGACAACAGAGGAAGAAATCATTGTATGACATCACCAACTCAATGGACATGAGTTTGAGCAAGCTCTGGGATATGTTGAAGGAAAGGGAAGCCTGGTGTGCTGCAGTCCATGATGTAACAAAAAGTTGGTCATGACTGAGAGGCTGAACAACAACAGAAAAATCACAAGGAATTGACAAGAGTACAGTTGATAGTACTGTATAGCATGGTAGTAGGCCACATACGAAAATCATGGCAAAATGAAGTGGAGCAACAATGGAATCAGCAAATGGATAGAGTTGAGAAAGCTATCAGGTGACGTAATCTGATGGCACAAGATTCCAAGCAAGCTTTTTTTAAGGAATAGAGAAGAGAAAAGATTTGGAAATGCCATTGAGGAAACAAATCTGCAGTACCTCTGAGTTCTGTTTTATGAAGGGATATGGGAGAAAATACTTCTCACTAGAGAAGGATTTACTTGTAACACTGTGTTTAAAAGAGGTAATAATGTCCAGTAGTGACATAATCTGAGCCCTTTGTGATGTAAGAGGCAAGAATAGACATAGGCAACATCAAACTAGAAATACATTTTAAAGGCACTAGGGAACTAAATCATTAATTTCTAGATAAAATAATTCTTTCCCTTTTTTTTTTTTAAACTATGTTGCATTTTCTGATTCTAAAAATAATACATACTTTTTGGAAAAAAAATCCAAACATTATAGAAATGTATTATTTTAAAAGGGAATAGATCTCTATAGTTCTCTAGAATTTGAATTTCTGACTCAAAGGTTTTCTAAACTTTATTTTCATTGTTGAAGTTGTGCAGTTTTTCATATTTTTACTGATCTTTGACATTTTTTTTCTGCAAATTACCTATTCCATCTTAACTATAGCTTTCTTACTGATTTTTTTTAACTTAACATAATTGTATTAGTTTTGCCAAATATCAAAATGAATCCACCACAGGTATACATGTGTTCCCCATCCTGAACCCTCCTCCCTCTTCCCTCCCCACACCATCCCTCTGGGTCGTCCCAGTGCACCAGCCCCAAGCATCCAGTATCGTGCATCGAACCTGGACTGGCAACTCGTTTCATACATGATATTTTACATGTTTCAATGCCATTCTCCCAAATCTTCCCACCCTCTCCCTCTCTCTCAGAGTCCATAAGACTGTTCTATACATCAGTGTCTCTTTTGCTGTCTCGTACTCAGGGTTATTGTTACCATCTTTCTAAATTCCATATATATGTGTTAGTATATTGTATTGGTGTTTTTCTTTCTGGCTTACTTCACTCTGTATAATAGGCTTCAGTTTCATCCACCTCATTAGAACTGATTCAAATGTATTCTTTTTAATGGCTGAGTAATACTCCATTGTGTATATGTACCACAGCTTTCTTATCCATTCATCTGCTGATGGACATCTAGGTTGCTTCCATGTCCTGGCTATTATAAACAGTGCTGCGATGAACATTCAGGATCCTCTATGACCCACCTCCAAGAATATTGGAAATAAAAGCAAAAATAAACAAATGGGACCTAATTAACCTTAAAAGCTTTCTTACTGATTTTTACATGCTTTTAAAAATAGGTTGTGTCATAAGAATTTTCCATTTTTGTAAGTTAAAATGGCTGAATATTGATAGCTTTATATGGTTCAACTTAATATATATGGATATTAGCTGTTAGCTCTAAGTCAATATCACTTACACCATCAAAATTTTTTGTATTACTGTCAGTAATACTCTTTTAAAGGAGATTGGCTTTTAAAATAGAGACTAACACTAAATGATGTAGCCACTAAATCCTGAAGAAATACTTTTGTTTAATTTCTATGAATAATATTTTATCATCCACAATGATACCTTTAAAAATCAACTAACTATAGTGTCTTAATTGGCAATAATATAAAGTCTTCCTTTTTATCAGAAAAACAGGATGGCCTAATGCTCTTTACATAGAAAATTAAGTATACCAGAGTACCATAATAAAGTCTTACTATGTTTTATTATGCTTTTCATTTTGAAGTGCCTTCACACACAGTAATTACTTCCCTTCTCCCGAAAATAAGATGTGGTTATAAGTACACATATACACACATTCAGAGTGATTAAAATATTCAAGGCCATGCAGCTATTTTGTGAAAGAGCCTGAACTAGCTAAATTTCAAAGTAAAACACAAGATGTTATGGAAATTTTGTACCTCTGTTTAAAATACAACTTTCAGTCATGGCCAGGTAGCTCAGTTGAATAGAGCATGATGCTAATAAAATACAAATTTTAATCTATAAGTAGCTACTATTAGAGGAACATTATATTAAAATATAAATATGAAGCTAAATTGAGCACACTAACCGTTGAAAACGCTAAAAATTATTCAGAAGAGGACTTACAATCTTGGAAAGACATTTCCCCTGCCTATAGGTTGCCAGGACTTTAACACTGTAAGTTCAAACTGGTAACGCTGAGTGATGACATCATAAAGAGACTGTAAACAACAGGAACTTAAAGGGATAAGATACAGTAATTATATTTTACATGCATAAGTGCTTCTGAAATCTATTCAATAACTTTAGATGTGTTCACACACAATATTTCACAGTTTGAACTGAGAGAATCAGTTTTTCATTGATTGAACCTATTTTTATTTTTTTTTTAAATTAGAGTAAAATTGCTTTACAATGTTGTGTTGATTTCTGCCCTACAACAACACAAATCAGCCATAATTATACATATATCACCCCTGTCTTGAGCCTCCCAACCTTCTCCCTATCCCACCTCTCTAGGTTATCACAGAGCTCCAGTCTGGGCTCTATGTGTTACACAGCAACTTCTTACCAGTTATCTATTTTACATATGGTAGTGTATATATGTCAATGCTACTTTCTCCATTCGTTCCACTCTCTCCTTGCCTGACTGTATCCACAGATGCAGTCTATAAATCTATGTCTCCATTCCTTCCCTGCAAATAAGTTCATCAATAACATTTTCCGAGATTTCATATATATGTGTTAATATACAATATTTGTTTTTCTCTTTCTGACTTACTTCGCTCTGTATAACAGGCTCTAGGTTCATCCACCTCACTGGAACTGACTCAAATTCATTATTTTTTATGGTTTAATAATATTCCATTGTATATATGTACCACTTCTGCTTTATCCATTCATCTGTAGATGGATATCTAGGTTGTTTTCATGTCCTGGCTACTGTAAATGGTGATGCAATGAATATTGGGGTACTTGTGTCTTTTAGAATTGTGGCTTTCTCAGGGTATAGTCCCTGTAAGTGGGACTGCTGGGTCATGTGGCAGATTTATTCTTTGACCCATCTCATAGAGTAATGGAAATGAAAATAAAACAAACAAATGGAATCTAATTAAACTGAAAAGTTTTTGAAAGGCAAAGGAAATGATAAACAAGATTAAAAGACAGTCCTCAGAATAGGAGAAAATAATTGCAAATGGAACAACTGACAAGTGATTAATCTCCAAAATATATAAGCAGCTCAAAATCAGAAAGAAAAAATCCCAGCTCAATCAAAAAATGGGCAAAAGAGTTGGGCAGACATTTCTCCAAAGAAGACAGATGACCAATAAACACATGAAAAGATGCTAAACCTCATTAATTATTAGAGAAATGCAAATCAAAATCACAGTGAGGTATCACCTCACACCAGTCAGAATGAAAGTGAAATGAAAGTGAAGTTGCTCAGTCGTGTCCGACTCTTTGTGATCCCATGGACCGTAGCCTCCCAGGCTCTTCAGTCCATGGGATTTTCCAGGCAAGAATACTGGAGTGGATTGCCATTTCCTTCTCCAGGGGATCTTCCTGACCCAGGGATTGAACCCAGGTCTCCCGCACTGTAGGCAGGTGCTTTACCGTCTGAGCTACCAGGGAAGCCCACCAGTCAGAATGGCCATCATCAAAAAAATCTACAAACAATAAATGCTGGAGAGGATATGCAGAAAAGGGAACCTTCCTACACATTCGGTGAGAATGGAAACTGATAGAACCATTACGGAGTATAGTACAGTGATTACTTAAACTAGAAATGAATCTGATTGCTTAAGACACATCTAATTGCTTGATATCAGTTTATTTTAACATTAGTTTTGGACATGTATATGTCCACAAAAATCTGTGTAACTGTGTACACATGCACCTGTGTATGTGTGCATGAGAGATATATGGGCCAAAAGGAAAATACAAGAATATTCCTCTCTAAAGAGCAACTGTAGTGTGTACATTTTCTTCACATTCAGGCTCCTTTTCCTACAAAACTATATATATGCTTGAAGATATTTTCCTCAAAAAAATTAAATATAGTTTATTCTTAGATATGTAAATTAAGCAAAGGTAAAATGCCTATTAAAATAGTACCAAAGAGTATGAAAAATGTTTTTTTTTCCATCTCCAAATCTGAACATAACTGTTGGTTGTGTACAGAGTTACGTTAGAACAACTTATCAAACTGTACTTGGTAGGAAATTTACAAATGTGAACTTTTCATCATATGAAATGAAAACTTGTGCAGTAGGTAATGATGTGTACAGGTATAATTGTCTCTTATCTGTCCTAGATAAACATAAGTGAGCATTGTTTTGACCCTGGGAGGAAGAGTAATTCATTAGCTATTCTCGTTAGTTTTTTTTAAACTAATTTGTCATTGAATTTTTCATTATTTTTTAATTAATTTACTTATTTTAATTGGAGGCTAATTATTTTATAATACTATAGTGGTTTTTGCCAAACATTGACATGAATCAGCCATGGGAGTACATGTATCGCCTATCCCAAAACCCCCTCCAACCTCCCTCCCCATCCCATCCCTCAGGGTTATCCCAATGCACCGGTCCTGAGCACCCTGTCTCATGCATCGAACCTGGACTGGTGATCTAGTTCACATATGGTAATATACATGTTTCAATGCTATTCTTTCAAATCATCCCACCCTCACCTTCTCCAACAGAGTCCAACATTCTGTTCTTTACATCTGTGTCTCTTTTGCTGTCTTGAATATAGGGTCATCATTACCATCTTTCTAAATTCCATATATATGCGTTAATATACTGTAGTGGTGTTTTTCTTTCTGGCTTACTTCAGTCTGTATAATAGACACCAGTTTCATCCACCTCATTAGAACTGATTCAAATGCATTCTTTTTAATAACTGAGTAATATTCCATTGTGTATATATACCTCAGCTTTCTTATCTATTCATCTGCTGATCGACATCTAGGTTGCTTCCATGTCCTAGCTATTTTAAACTGTGCTGCAGTGAACATTGGGATGCACATATCTCTTTCAATTTTGGTTTCCTCAGTGTGTATGCGAAGCAGTGGGATTGCTGGGTCATATGGCAGTTCTATTTCCAGTTTTTTAAAAATCTCCACACTGTTCTCCATAGTGGCTGTACTAGTTTGCGCTCCCACCAACAGTGTAAGAGGGTTCCCTTTTCTCCACACCCTCTCCAAAATTTATTGCTTGTAGACTTTTTGATGACAGCCATTCTGACTGGCATGAGATGGTACCTCATTGTGGTTTTCATTTGCATTTCTCTGATAATGAGTGATGTTGAGCATCTTTTCATGTGTTTATTAGACATCTGTATGTCTTCTTTGGAGAAACGTCTGTTTAGATCTTTGGCCCAATTTTTTATTGTGTTGTTTATTTTTCTCGTATTGAGCTACAGGAGCTACTTGTGTATTTTTGAGATTAATTCTTTGTCATTTGCTTCATTGGCTATTATTTTCTTCCATTCTGAAGGCTGTCTTTTCACCCTGCTTAGAGTTTCCTTCATTATACAAAAGCTTTTAAGTTTAATTAGGTCCCTTTTGTTTATTTTTGCTTTTATTTTCATTACTCTGGTAGGTGGGTCATAGAGGATCCTGCTGTGATTAATGTCAGAGAGTGTTTTGGCTATGTTCTCCTCTAGGAGTTTTATAGTTTATAGTTACCTTTAGATCTTTAATCCATTTTGAGTTTATTTTTGTGTATGGTGTTAGAAAGTGTTCTAGTTTCATTCTTTTACAGATGGTTGACCAGTTTTCCCAGAACCACTTGTTGAAGAGATTGTCTTCTCTTAGTGTGTATTTGTGCCTACTTCGTCAAAGATAAGGTGTTCATAGGTGCATGGATTTATCTCTGGACTTTCTATTTTGTTCCCTTGATCTATATTTCTGTCTTTATGCCAGTACCATACTGTCTTGATGACTGTAGCCTTGCAGTATAGTCTGAAGTCAGTCAGGTTCATTGCTTTGGCTATTCGAGGTTCTTTGTATTTTCATACAAATTGTGAAATTATTTGTTCTAGTTCTGTGAAAAATACCGTTGGTAGCTTGATAAGATTTGCATTGAATATATAGATTACTTTGGGTTGCTGCTGCTGCTAAGTTGCTTCAGTCATGTCTGACTCTGTGCGACCCCAGAGATGGCAGCCCACCAGGCCCCGCCATCCCTGGGATTCTCCAGGCGAGAACACTGGAGTGGGTTGCCATTGCCTTCTCCATTGCATGAAAGTGAAAAGTGAAAGTGAAGTCGCTCAGTCGTGTCCGACTCCTAGCGACCCCATGGACTGCAGCCTACCAGGCTCCTCCATTGATGGGATTTTCCAGGCAAGAGTACTGGAGTGGGGTTCCATTGCCTTCTCCGTTTCTTTGGGTAGTATACTCATTTTCACTATGTTGATTCCTCCGATCCATGAACATGATATATTTCTCCATTTATTTACGCCATGTTTGATTCCTTTCATTAGTGTTTTACAGTTTTCTATATACAGGTCTTTTGTTTCTTTAGGTAAATTTATTCCTAAGTATTTTATTCTTTTCGTTGCAATGGTGAATGGAATTGTTTCCTTAATTTCTCTTTCTATTTTCTCATTGTTAGTGTATAGGAATGCAAGGATTTCTCTGTGTTAATTTTATGCCCTGCCACTTTACTATATTCATTGATTAGCTCTAGTAATTTTCTGGTGGAGTCTTTAGGGTTTTCTTTGTAGAGGATCATGTCATCTGCAAACAGTGAGAGTTTTTTCTCCTTTTTTAAATCTGCATTCCTTTTATTTCTTTTTCTTCTCTGATTGCTGTGGCTAAAACGTCCAAAACTATGTTGAATAGTAGTGGTGAGAGTGGGCACCCTTTTCTTGTTCCTATCTTTAGGGGAAATGCTTTCAATTTTTCATCATTGAGGATAATGCTTGCTGTGGGTTTATCATATATGGCTTTTATTATGTTGAGATATGTTCCTTCTATGCCTGATTTCTGGAAGTTTTTTTTTTTTTTTTTTTTTTTTTTATCATAAATGGATGTTGAATTTTTTCAAAGGCTTTCTCAGCACCTATTGAGATAATCATATGGTTTTTATCTTTCAATTATTTGTTAATATGGTGTATCACACTGATTTATTTGTAAATATTTTAGAATCCTTGCATCCCTGGGATAAAGCTCACTTGGTTATGATGAATGATTTTTAAAATATCTTGTTGGATTCTGCTTGCTCGAATTTTGGTGAAGATTTTTGCATCTATCTTCATCAGTGATATTGGCGTGTAGTTTTTTTTATTTTTATTTTTTGACATCTTTGTCTGGTTTTGGTATTAGGGTGATGGTCTCCTCATAGAATGAGTTTGACAGTTTACCTTTCTATGCAACTTTCTGGAAGAGTTTGAGCAGGATAGGTGTTAGCTCTTCTCTAAATTTTTGGTAGAATTCTTCTGTGAAGCCATCTGGTCCTGGGATTTTGTTTCTTGGAAGATTTCTGATTACAGTTTCCATTTTTGTGCTTGTGATAGGTCTGTTAAGTTTTTCTATTTCTTCCTGGTTCAGTTTTGGCAAGTTATGCTTTTCTAAGAATTCATTTTCTTAGAAATTCATCCTTTTCTATGGATTAATTTTATTTATCTTCTCAAAGAACCAGCTTTTAGTTTTGTTGAGTTTTGCTACAGTCTCCTTTATTTCTTTTTCATTTATTTCTGCCCTAATTTTTATGATTTCTTTCCTTCAACTAACCCTGGGTTTCTTCATTTCTTCTTTTTCTAGTTGCTTTATGTGTAAAGTTAGGTTATTTATTTGATTTTTCTCTTGTTTTCTTGAGGTAAGCTTGTATTGCTATGATTCTTCCCCTTAGCACTGCTCTTACTGAATCCCACAGGTTTTGGGTTGTTGCGTTTTCATTTTCATTTGTTTCTATGCATATTTTGAACTCTTTTTTGATTTCTTCTGTGATTTATTGGTTATTCAGAAGTATGTTGTTTAGCCTCTGTGTGTTTGCATTTTTAATAGTTTTTAATAGTTGACATCTAATCTTAATCACATTGTGATCAGAAAAGTTGCACTAGAGTTATGGCCCAGGATATGCTCTATCATGGAGAATGTTCCGTGTGCACCTGAGAAAAAGTTAAAATTCATTTTTTGGGGATGAAATGTCCTATAGATATCAGTTAGGTCTAACTGGTCCATTGTATCATTTAAAGTTTGTGTTTCCTTTCTAATTTTCTGTTTAGTTGATCTATCCATAGGTGTGAGTGGGGTATTAAAGTCTCCCACTATTATGTTACTGTTAATTTCCCCTTTCATACTTGTTAGCATTTGCCTTACATATGGCAGTGCTCCTATGTTGGATGCATATATATTTATAATTGTTATATCTTCTTCTTGGATTGATCCTTTGGTCATATGTAGGGTCCGTCTTTGTCTCTTTTCATGGCCTTTATTTCAAAGTCTATTTTATTTGATATGAGTATCGCTACTCCTGCTTTACTTTGTTACCCATTTGTGTGAAATGTCTTTTTCCAGCCCTTCACTTTCAGTCTGTATGTCTACCTTGTTTTGAAGTGGGTCTCTTGTAGACAGCATATATAGGGGTTTTGTTTTTGTATCCATTCAGCCAGTCTTTGTCTTATGGTTGGGGCATTCAACCCACTTACATTTAAGGTAATTATTGATAAGTATGGTCCCATTGCCATTTACTTTGTTGTTTTGGGTTCGAGTTTATACACATTTTCTGTGTTTCCTGTCTAGAGAAGATCCTTTAGAATTTGTTGAAGAGCTGGTTTGGTGGTGTTGAATTCTCTCAATTTTTGCTTGCCTGTAAAGCTTTTGATTTCTCCTTCATATTTGAATGATATCCTTGCTGGGTACAGTAATCTGTTTTGTAGGTTTTTCTCTTTCATCACTTTAAGTATGTCCTGCCAGTCCCCTTTGGCCTGAAGAGTTTCAACTGATTGATCAGCTGTTATTCTCATGGGGATTCCCTTGTGTGTTATTTGTTTAATTTCCCTTTTTGCTTTTTATATTTGCTTTTTGTGTTTGATCTTCGTTAATTTGATTAATATGTGTCTGGGATGTTTCACCTTGGGTTTATCCTGTTTGGAAATCTCTGGGTTTCTTGGACTTGGGTGGCTATTTCTTTCCCCATTTTAAGGAAGTTTTCAATGATTATCTCAAGTATTTTTTCATGGTCTTTATTTTTGTATTCTTCTTCTGGGACTCCTATGACTTGAATGTTGGGGCATTTAACACTGTCCCCGAAGTATCTGAGGCTGTTCTTATTTCTTTTAATTCTTTTTTCCTCTCTGCTTCATTTATTTCCGCCATTCCATCTTCCACCTCACTTATGCTGTATTCTGCCTCAGTTATTCTACTGTTGCTTCCCTCCAGAGTGTTTTTGATCTCAGTTATTGCATTATTCATTATTGATGGCTCTTTCTTATTTCTTCTATGCTTGTTAAACATTTCTTGCATCTTCTCAATCCTTGTCTCTAGTCTATTTATCTGTAAGTCCATTTTGTTTGCAAGATTTTGAATCATCTTTACTATCATTATTCTGCATTCTTTTTCAGGTAACTCCCTATCTCCTCCTCTTTGGTTTGGTTTGGTGAGCATTTATCATGTTCTTTTACAACCTGAATATTTCTCTGCCTTTTCATCTTGTTTAGATTGTTGTGTATGTGGTGGCCTTTCTGTATTATGGCAGTTTGTGGTTCCTCTTTTTGGTGGAGGTTCCTTCCTTTGGGTGGGGTTGGACTAATGGCTTGTCAAGGTTTCCTGCTTAGGGAAGCTTGCTTCAGTGTTCTGGTGGGTGGAGCTGGACCTCTTTTCTCTGGAGTGCAATGAAGTGTCCATTAGTGAGTTTTGGGGTTTCTATGGATTTGGTGTGACTTTGGGAAGCCTGTGTTTTAATGCTCATGGCTGTGTTCCTGTGTTGTTGGAGAATTAGTGTGGTATGTCTTGCTCTGGAACTTGTTCGCTCCTGGGTGGAACTTGGTTTCAGTGTAGGTATGGAGGCTTTTGGATGAGATCTTGTCAATTAATGTTCCCTGGAGTCAGGAGTTTTCTGGTGTTCTCAAGTTTTGGATTTAAGCCTCCTGCCTGTGGCTTTCAGTCTTATTCTTACAGTAGCCTCAAGAATTCTCCATCCATACAGCACAGGTGATAGAACATCTAGGTTAAAGGATAAAAGATTCTCCACAGTGAGGAACACCCAGAGAGGTTCAAAGACTTACATGGAGAAAAGAAGAGTGAGAAGGGAGATAGAGGTGACTAGGTGCTGAAGAGGGGGAGACAAAAGGTCAGAAAGCCATCTAGCCAGTAATCAATTCCCTGTGTGCTCTCTTCAGACTGGAACACCCAAAGAGATTCACAGAGTTAAGTAGATAAGAGAAGGGCGACAGAGGATATAGAGGTGACCTTTGGGAGAAAAGGAAGAGTCAAAAGGGGAGAGAGCAATCAAGCCAGTAATCACACCCCTGAGTGAAAATGGGTACTGAGGATTTTATTCTTAAAGGTACAAAATTGATAACAACTACCAAAAAGCAAAGATTAAAAATCTAGAGTAGAGGTTAAACTATCAAAAATACAATATTAAAAATACAAAACAAAATGAATCACAAAAATTTTAATTGCAAGGTAATAGTGGGTTATAAAAATGAAAATTAAAGGAGTAATAAGAACTTAAAAAGAAAAAAAAATAAAATGATAATACTAAAAATGTATCTAGAAATTTTTCAGGAGATTTTGAGTGTAGTGTGGGGTCAGTTCAGTTTTAGAGAGTTCCTTGTTCCAGCTTATACTCCTTTTCAAGGTCTAAGCTACTCAGGTTCAGGTTCTCGGGTACTTCACAAACGCACTCGGTTAGGCGTGCGTTTTCTGCCCTCCCCAGGCCTGAGGAGCTCAGGTGACCAGGTGCTTTGCAAGCACACTATCCCAGGTGGGCTGTGCATCTTAATTACCTCCCTGGTCCCAGCCACTCGGTTTCCTGGGTGTGCTGCAAGAGCACCATCTCATGTGTGCCATGTGTCTCCTCTGGGGAACTGATCTATGGTTGCAACCCTCCTGGTAGATGTTAAACATCCAGGATCCCAGGAAGACTTGGTTAGCAACTGGAAGCCTGCTCACTGTTTGGTGGAGGATACAGTCTCTGGGGCTGAGATTGTCCTTTGCCTTCTGGCTCTGGCTGTCACACACCTGCCTCTCTACCTCCAGCAGGGAGAGGGGCTGGTCTGCAGCCGGCTAGCTCTCCTTTGGTATTCGCTTAATCCTTTGTTCTGTAAGTGGGCCAGGCTGTGCCTTAGGTTAGAACTTTTCATGGGAAAGTTTTCTCTCTCTCTCTCTCTCTCTTTTTTTTTTCTCTCTTTGGCTATCCCACAGTTTGGGTTGCTATCTCAGGTTAGCTCCTTCAGATTGTCCTCAGGGCATTCAGGCCCAGTCCTTACCCTAAGCATGCAACCCATGCCTCTCTGTCCAGCCCCTGCCACTGGTAGCAGATGTGAGCATCTGGGCTACATCTCCGCTGGGAGTTACAGTTAGACGTGTAATGTGTGTGTGTGTGTGTGTGTGTGTGTGTGTGTGTGTGTGTGTGTGTTTTCCTCCCGGTTGTGTTGCCCTTTGAGATTCCAAAACTCCCCACAGACCCACCAGTGAGAGGTTTTCCTGCTGTTTGGAAACTACTGCTCCTCCTTCACGACTCCTTCCTCAGGATGGGTCTCCATCCCTAACTCTTTTGTCTGTATTTTTGTGTTTTATATTTTGCCTACCTCATTTTGAAGAGAATGGGCTGCCTTTCTGGGTGCCTGGTGTCCTCCGCCAGTGTTCAGAAGTGGTTTTGGGGAAGTTGCTTAGCACTCAAATGATCTTTTGTTGAATTTTTTGGGGAGAAAATGTTCTTCCCATCCTATTCCTCAGCCATCTTAGCGTATCTCCAATTTTTTCTTTATTTTTGAAAATTTATGTTTCTTATATAAAACTGGAGCATTTTATTTTAGAAAATGGAAGGAAGTATGATTCAAGGCATCAAATTAGTTTCTACTTGAGCAATGGTATGCAGTATATCTCAGAATCCTTCCGTTAGCCAAATTTCACAAATCTATCAAAAGTATTGCCTTCTGAAGGAAAGTATTGCAAAGCCACTCAATTTCTAAGTAAGAAATGGACCATAATCATATAAAGGAATAAAAATAATACCAACTATGTATAAAGAGCCTTTAAAAATGTTCCTACCCTGAGGTCCAGCAATTCCACTCCTAGGGATGCATCCTAAGTAACATTATTGTCACACAAAGACATTCATTATAGTTTTACATAAAATATTAAAATTTGAAAACACTCTAAGTGTACAAATTAGAGAGTGGTTTCAGTAAATCACAAGATTAAAATTCCATTATGAATTTTATTCCACAGGAATCTTGTTTGTTTTATTCATCACTGTAGCATTAACATTCATATGAAAAAACCAAGAACATAAAACTGTACATATAGTTTGCTATCTGCTACATAAAACCAATACATTTATTGTGAAAAGAAAGGAAGTAAACACATCAAAATGCTAATAGTGAGATTATGGGTAATTTTATTTATGAATATAATCTTTTGCATTTAAAAATTCCTACAAAGTATATCCATATTGAAAAGCTAAAAATATAGTAATAGAAATATATGTAAAACGTGGCAAATGAAAATAGGAATTATATGAGGAACATTTATGTTTTTGGATTATTGGTGTCAATAAAAAACTAAGCATTACTTTAGAAAAACTGTTGAAGTAAAATCAATTAAAATAGTCTTGATAAAGAACTACTTTATTTTTAAAATATACTTATTAAGTCAACGAAAATAGTCAAATACATATAAATTCAGCATTAATGGACCAAAAAAAGTGTTGTCAAAATTTCCAAGGATTAACTCCTAGTTAATTAAGGAGTAATAACTAGGTAATATCTATGAAAACATAAACCTGTAAATGGCTTATTCTACGTCTTATGAAGATTATGCTCAAACTTATAATTTTTCATTGTGTACATATCTTTATTGAAGTTTGAAGTTTCATTGTGTACATATCCTTAGGGAAGAAAATGAGTGGGAAAAGGACCACAGAAGAACCTTGTAGTAAACACTAGAAACGATATGGGGCCCAATCATTGAGGCAATATCGAAGCATAACTGAAGCTGATTATCTCTTTCTCTTTATCTTTTGTGACATCTATTTTCCACCTCAAGCCTTTCTCAGACTCAATACCTGGAAGTAAAGCAGGAAGAGTAAAAGGATATATGTGCACTGTACACAATGAGTTTTGGCCTGGTCTCTGAGCTTCTCCAAGGATGATCTCGAGCTTTGAAGAAGAAACAAACATTTTCTCTTTTCAGTTATCAGTTTCTGTCTTTAACAACATTCACAGGCAGACTGTCAGGAGATCCTGTCTTCAACTGAACCTAAAGATCTCATCTACCTTCTCCTCTATTCTGACCCTCCCTGTCACCCTGTTTCATTATTTTTTCCCATAGCACTTATTAACTTCTTTATAACTTATTATTGTTAATCTCCAACTACTAGAATATAAGGTCCATGAAGACAATGATTTTTTGGTCTATTTTATTTACTTATATATCCCCAGTGCTTAGCACAGTGATGGCATGCAAAGTTTTTTATTGAATGAAAAAATAAATGCTACAATTTAAATTATTATTATGTAAGGAAATGTTGGCTCTGTCAGTTGCTTTCTTTCACTATGGAAGCATCATTAAAGTCTGAGTCACTTAAAAACTGAGACTGAAATGTTCAAGTTCTGTCAACATAGGTTCTGTTATCTACTACTTATGCGACCAAGCTGGCCATTTATTTTGAGTCAGAATTTATGACTATGCAGCACTTTCACTTTGCACTGGTCTCCAGGTGACTCTGGTGATGAAGATGAAATTTTTTTGAAGAGGTGTACTTGGAAGCCCTTGGAGAAGGAAGTGGAAACCCACTCCAGTATTCTTGCCTGAAAAATCCCATGGATAGAGGAGCCTGGTGGGCTACAGTCTGCGGGGTCACAAAGAGTTGGACACGACTGAGCATACACACATGCACACAAGCATAAACACATGCACACACACATACTTCCCAGGTGGCCTAAATGGAAAAGAATGCATCTGCCAATGCAGGTAGATGTAAGAGACGTGGGTTCGACCCTTGGGTCAGGATAATCTCCTGGAGGAGGGGATGGCAACCCACTCCAGTATTCTTGCCTGGAGAATTCCATGAACAGAAAAGCCTGACAAGTTGCAGTCCATAGGGTTGCATAGAGTAAAACACAACTGAAGTAACATAGCACATAAGAACTCAGAAGTTAAAAAAAAAATTAAATTGGGATTCAGGAGACCAGTGTTCAAATGTTGGTCTTTGTCATTAATATGGTGGCCCTGGGCAAGCTAATTAAATTTCCTCTAGGGTTTCAATGTGTAATAGAGATGGATCAAATAATTGGTTTACCTGGCATGACATAGAATGTTAAGGATGTAGGAAGGTAGTAATAGAGTCATCCAGAGCTATATTACACATTTCAAAAACGGAATTAGGTTGAATCTCGTGTTGATACATCCTATGTAAAACAAAGAAATTTGAATGCTTTGCATATAAAATATTAGCCCAGTAAGGTAATGTCTTTATTTCATATTGATGAGGCATTCTGATTGGCAAACTTATGTAATGAAGATAAATGTTAATACTATAACTTTATGGTTAAAAATAAAATCTGAAATGTCTCTTCCACCTATTCTTGCCATTACCCAGGAAGCTCCAGTAGGTTAAAAAGAGTTGGATATATTTTCATCAACTCTTATATTTTAATTACTCATGGATGTTATAAGTGAAGATTAACACTTAAAGGTTTACCAAAATAAACCCTGAGGTGAGTCAATAATCTGAATAAACTTGGAGCAAATTAAAAGGGGTAAAGTGTAATGTGAAACTAGCCAATGATCTTATGTTTCCTGGAACATGAAAAGCAAGCCCTACGTGTGTGTGTGTGTGTGTGTGTGTGTGTGTGTGTGTGTGTGTATGTGCGCATGCATGTGTTCAGTTGTGTCAGACTCTTTGTGGCCCCATAGACTATACCCTGCCAAGCTCCTCTGTCCATGAAATTTTCCAGGCAAAAATACTGGACTGGGTTGCCATTTCCTACTCCAGGGTATCTTCTGGACCCAAGGTCTAACCTGCATCTCCTCTGCCTTCTGCACTGGCAGGCAGGTTCTTTACCACTAGCACCATCTGGGAAATCCAAGCCCTAAATTAAGTTTTGGCTAGTCTGTTTTGTTTTCTGCTATTGTTGTTGTTCATAATTTAATCTCCCATGCATAGCAGTGTTGCTTCAGAGTAGATGATCACCAAAAGTTTGTTGAATGCATAGATGTGTAAGAGACTGTATGAGGAGCAAAGAGTTTAGTAAAGTAGAGATAAAGGGCTGAGAGGTTACAACTTAAATAGTACAAAAGTGCATATTTTTATAGCTCCTGAGTGACATTTAATACTAAAGTAGGTGAAAGAGAAAGTCTTTCAGTCGTGTCCGACTCTTTGTGATCTCATGGACTATACAGTCCATGGAATTCCCCAGGGTAGAGTGGGTAGCTATTCCCTTCTCCAGGGGATTTTCCCAACCCAGGGATCAAACCCAGGTCTTCTGCATTGCAGGTGGATTCTTTACCAGCTGAAGACACAAGGGAAGCCCAAGAATACTGGAGTGGGTGGCCTATCCCTTCTCCAGGGGATCTTCCTGACCCAGGAATTGAGCCAGGGTCTCCTGCATTGCAGATGGATTCGTTACCAACTGAGCAATCAGGGAAGCTAAAGTAGGTATCGTGTTGCAATTATTGTGGTCTTCTACAGCTTTAGATAGTCTTATTTGAAACATGTGCTCAGAAATTCTCATTTTCAAAGTACTATAAACACATGCATCCACACACACAATTGTGAATCACAGAATCAAAAGAACTTATTTAAAAAAGGCAATTTTATAAAGCTGATGGGAAAACTTTATTAAATATTATATTTATATGTAAGACCCCAAACAACAAAATGGGATTAAATTTTAAGAAGACAACTGAAGATCACTGACAAAATTCCTTACATATTTATTGTGATTTTTCAAATGTAAACATATCAAAAA